>NW_018744988.1:1530836-2092362 GCF_001683475.1 Chenopodium quinoa | reverse complement strand
AAAACTTTTGAGGTTCAGCTGATCCCAAGGGGTCAGAATACTCAAGCCGATGCACTCTCAAACTTGCTAGTTCATCTTTTACCGAGCTGAACAGGTCTGTATATGTAGAAGTTCGTCGAGTAAGAAGTGTCGACGAAGCACCTGAAGTGTGCTGCGCCGACCCAGAGCCTAGTTGGATGGAGCCCATTTTAGCTTTTAAGCTTCGGGGAGAAACTCCTGAGGACAAAGCTTTGGCCTCCAAAATGAAGAGAACCAGCTCTAGGTTCATTGTCTTCAGGGGGGAACTTCTGAAAAAGTCCTTCTCAGCCCCATTGCTGAAATGCGTGGGACCAACAGATGCAGATTATATCCTGCGGGAGATTCACCTCGGCATCTGTGGGAACCACATTGGGGGAAGAACCTTAGCCCACAAGGCATTGAGGGCCGGGTATTACTGGCCCACCATGATCGCCGATGCTAAGGAGCTGGTGCGGAAATGCGAAAAATGTCAAAAATATGCTCCAGTTATCCATCAGCCAGCAAGGGATCTTCAGCCGATCCTTAATCCACTCTCGTTTGCCCAATGGGGACTGGATATACTGGGACCATTTCCAGAGGCTGTGTACCAGAAAAAATGGCTGATAGTTGGTGTCGACTACTTCAGTAAATGGATCGAGGCCGAAGCAGCCTCGAACATTACAGAGCAAACTGTCAGAAAATTTATCTGGCAGAATATCATCACTCGCTTTGGCATCCCGAGAGTATTTGTCTTCGATCATGGGAGGCAATTTGATAACTTACCGCTGAAGCGATATACAGATCAGTTCGGCATCAAACTGGCATACTCAGCAGTATGCCACCCGCAAAGTAACGGACAAGCCGAAGCAGCAAATAAACAGATCTTAAATGCCCTCAAGAAGAGGGTGGAAGATCAAAAGTCCAAATGGCTAGAGGAGCTCCCTGGAACCCTTTGGTCCCTTCGGACAACTGAAAAAGAGGCAACGGGCCACTCACCTTTTGAACTGGTGTATGGTGCCGAAGCCGTCCTTCCAGTGGAAATTGGCTCTGAGAGCCTTCGAGTGCACCATTTCTCGGCTGAGAATGAGCGACTGATGAGGGAATCTCTCGATTTCCTCGACGAAGTAAGAGACTCAGCTCGAGATAAAATGGCCGCCTATAAGCAGAGAGTCAGCAAATTTTATAACCGAAGGGTCCATGCAAGGCCTCTCAAAATTGGAGATCTTGTCCTTCGGAATGCTGCTGCAGTTCAGAAAGGCCGAATCCATGGGAAACTCTCAGCTACATGGGAGGGACCTTATGAAATATATGATGAGCTTCAGCCAGGGACATACCGACTTCGGCAGTTGGATGGAACTGAGTTGAAGAATCACTGGAACGCTGATGTACTGAAAAAATACCATGTGTAAACCCTTCGGGGCAGAACAATCTTTGTAAGTACATTTTGAACTAATGAAAGGCCTTGGAGCCGCCATTTATATAAATATTTACAAACTTTTTATCCTTTCAAAATTTTCTTTGTTCTATCTACTCTTTAAGGGTTTTTTATTCAGCCTCGTCTGAAGCCTTCGCCTTCGGGTAACTGGGTTTCAGATTGCTGACAAAACCTGTCTTTTTTAAAGAACACCGGTCTTTCAGCTGAAGTCAAACTTCAGTAAGACTTGTTCTCCAAAGACATGAGTCCATGGACAATTCTGGGATATTGCCTTAACTGAGCCTTGTATCCCAGAGAGCCATTATCCGAAACATTGCCTTAAGTTGGCCCTGTGTTTCGGGTATCCATTTTTCAAAGATAGACAGAAAATCAAGGATAACAGCAACAGTTGAAAATTTTTAAATCAGCCTCGTCTGAAACCTTCGCCTTCGGGTAACTGGGTTTCAGATGGCTTACAAAACTCAGTCTTTTTAAAGAACACTGGTCTTTCAGCTGAAATCAAACATCAGTAAGACCTGTTCTCCAAAGACATGAGTCCATGGACAATTCTGGGATATTGCCTTAACTGAGCCTTGTATCCCAGACAGCCATTATCCGAAACATTGCCTTAAGTTGGCCCTGTGTTTCGGATATGCGTCTTCTTTAAGAACGCTGGTCTTTCAGCTGAAGTCAAACTTCAGTAAGACTTGTTCTAAAGAGGTTAGTCCCAGAAAGCTAACATCCCAAGCATTGCCTTCAGTTGGCCCTGTGTTTCGGATATCCAACTTTCAGACAGTCAATCTTCAGTAAGACTTGTATCCCAGAAGCATTGCCTTCAGTTGGCCCTGTGTTTCGGATACCCATTTTGAAGAAGTTCAGAAATTGCTTATTTAACTGAAGTCATACTTCAATTTCTGTGGGGGCAAGAAGCACTCAGTGCTACTATGTTCGGCAGAGTTGAAGAAAAGAAACTGTAAAGCATTCAAAAGTAAAGCAACAGTAAAGCATTAATATTTCATGCTCAAAAATTGAGCTACAAGTTCAATAATTCAGTATCGGCAGCCGCCCACAAGCGGAAAATAACAGCTGCCGAAATACGTACATAAGCAAAAAAATAAAACTGCTGTACGACAAGGCAAGCTGAAGCAAAAAAAAAAACAAGGCAAAAAACTCAGAAAGCGGCAAGTCTAAAGTTAAGCACATGATGAACCGCAAGATTCTGAAGACGACTGCCCGAGTTCCTATGCTTCAGCCGGAGGATCAGACTGATCAGCGTTGAGCCCCATGGTGGCCTCAGCCCCAGCAGCAGAAGAAGCGGGCTTTGCACTTTGCCGAGCCTCCCTTTCCCTCTGCTCAGCTTCCAACTCCAGTCTTTCAGCTTCCTCTTCGGCTTCCTCAGCCTTCAGAATTTCAGCTTCGGCTGGAGTTGCATACTTCATGTGAGGGTCTTCGGGATTCTGGACCCACTCAGCACATTTAGACCAGTCCAGTTTCGGCTCAGCATGACGGCAGACTCTTCGGCATACTCGGAATCCGTTTCTGAAACCCATCTCATATTCCTCTTGGGTATAAACACGGACTTTGAGTAAAGCCTCAGCATCAGCCAGCTTCTTCTGGGTCTCCTCCAAGTCTTCCTTGGATTTCTTCAGCTCATCAGCGACTTGGGAGGAGGAACCTTTCAGCTCATTCAGCTCTTGCTGAATTTGGAAAGCCTTTGTCTGAGCCTGGGCCACTTCAACTTTCTGGATCAGCAGTTGATCCTCAGCCTTTTGGAATTTAGCTCTTTGAGCTTCAGCAGCAGCAGCAGCCTCTGAGAGTTGAACGTCTTTGGCCAGGAGCAACTCTTCGGCAGCCATTCGGCTGGCTTCAAGAGCCTCTAGACGCTGCTGCACTTCAGCTTGTGCAGCAGTTCCTTCTTGAATTCGGCTCTCAATGGCAGCCTTGAATTTGGAGACGTCCACTCCCATATGCTCCTGGAGGAATTTTTCCCCTTCCATCAGTGGGGGAAAAACTTCCTTCTCCATAGCATCGCAGAAGGTTTTCAGGGCTTCGGCAGCTTTTTTCCCGTACTCCTCAACCTCCTGCTGCTTCTCTTCAGCTGCTGCTTGCTTCAGCCTAGCAAGCTTAACTTCCTCTTCAGCCACCTTCTTTTCGTGCACAGCAGCGTCTACCCTATCTTGTAGGGTATCTATCAGCTCTACAGTGAGAGTCTGATTGTGCACGAACTGAAAACAGGAAGACAAAAAAAAAATAATAAATAAAAAAAAAAATGTATATATATATAAAAAGAGCTGAATTTCGGAGGAAATGAAGGAAAATTACCTGCATCATCAGCAGTTGGTTAGACCTGGCTGGGTCAGGAACTGATCTACTGGATTCGCCCATCCCAGCAGTGGCCTTCAGCGACCAGATCCTTGCCCTGTCTACTTCGGACATGCCAGCAAAATTGCCGAAGTAGGCTGCAGCTCCTTCTCGGTTTTGACCCCATATGAGGTCCCAGATGTGATCTGGGATTGGAATTCGGGGGGCCGAGAAACCCATTTCTCCAGAATGCAGAGTCTGGAAAGAAGGGAAGGACGACGATGGAGCTTGATTAGCTTTGGTTGTCTCAGCATCGTCCTTCTCAGAGGAGTCAATCACTATGACCTCCTCTTCTTCAGGGGTGAGGACGAAAGCCTCAACCTCTCTTGCGATATCTGCCGTGAAGCCCTCAGCACTGGACATCACGGCATCTTTATTTTCGTGCTCAGCAGCACTCTTCTTGATTTCTTCTTGGACCCCTCCCTTAGGTTCGGGAGTTCTCTGATCCACCTCCATCTCAGGAGGTGGCGGAGGGGTCTTTTGAGGAGATTGGGGTGTTGGCTGGGGAACCCTCGGCGATCCATTGCCTTCCTCAGGTTCCCTTATTGCGACGCCGATGGTCATCGGCCTCTGCTGAAAGTCATGAGGGCCGATGATGGCCATCCTTCGGCGCCTTTTCAGAAGGGGCTGCTCGTCCATATCTGAGTCTGAAGACTCTTGTATTTGATCTTCGGGACGAACAGGAGCTTTGCCTTCTCTGTGTCTGTTACTCTCTTCAGACTGTAACAGACAGGGGGGAAGAAGAGTGTGAGTAATAAAAAAAAAAAAAAAAAAAAAAAAAAAAAGAAATGAAAAGAAAATAAGTTGTCTGAAGCTCACCGAGGTTTTCAGCAAAGCCTCGTCTTCTTCAGCTGCTCTAGCTGCAGCTTCGGCCTCAGCAGCTCTGGAGGACCCTTCTCCTCCTTCGCAAGCCTCAAGTACCCGTGCAACCTCTTCGGCTGTGCGGGCAGCTTCAGCTTCTTCGTTCAGCAGCTGAAACCAAGGGTCTCTCTTCTTCCACCAAGGCTTCTGCCTCTGATACAGAGCAACAGCCTCAATTTGGAAGTGGGAAGAATCCAGATGAACTTCCCTATGCCTCGGCTCAGTGATAGACGGGGCCCGTTCAGTTACAACTCGCTCTCGGTTAACACCAAGACGAGCGTAGTTAATACCAACGTTGGTCTCGTCCCGCTCTGAAAAAAGGAAAGGGAAAAAGTTTAGCTCAGATATGTTGGCACAGCATAAAAAAGCAAAGCGAGAGAAGAAAAAGAGGTAGTTAAAAGCCTCGGCCCCAGCCGAAGAAGCTTACCATCCTTAAACTTTCGGCTGAGGCCAACAGCTGCTAGCATATTCTCTTGGAAAACGTAATGCGTATCGGGGAGCCAAGTCTCCGGGATATGCTGCATTCGACCACTCCCCCCCGGGTTCGGCAGCTTGCCGAAGATATGTTGCTGATCCAGGTTCGGATCCGCCCCGTTATCTGCGGGGGGACCTAGACTTCCCATTTCGGGATCAGGCTCAGCTAAGTACCGGGGAGCGCTGAAGACGCAAGGGTGGCCCGGATCTGTGGGTGCCCTAACCCAAATCCATTGACCTCTCCAGTCCTTGTCTGAAGAGTCATTTGGCCACATGGTCAAGTATTGGGGCCGGGACTCAATCCGATACCACCCAGAACCATGGCTTCCGTGCCCACTTTGAATATTTGGCACTAGCCGATGGAGCTTTCTGAAGCAGTGCAGGTTCGGCACGTATTTGAAGAACTTGCAGACCCATAAGTATGTCATCACCCTTCGGATGCTGGTGGGGGTTAGCTGACATAGGGAAATGTTGTAATGGATCAGCAAGTCTCGGACGAAAACGTCCAAAGGGAACCTCAGCCCATACTGAAGCTGTCTCGTGTACACCCCCACATACCCCGGGGGTGGACGATGGATTCTATCGGATGCTGAGGGCATTCGGCACCAATATCCATCAGCTTCAAAAATGCCGTAATGCAACTCAATTTGCTCGGCAAATCGATATTGATCGGCGTTCTCTACCCACCATGAGTAGGGGCGGTTCTTTATCATGGCCGAAACGACTTCGGCATTCTCCCACTCTGAAAACCCAGGGAGGATATCCCAAAGGACAGCGGGAACTTCATCATCCCGACCAGAAGCGCTCGGCTCATCCGTTCTTTGAGGAGGAGCCGAAGAAAGGGGAGTCGCCCTAATCCCTTCAGCAGGGTCAGACTCCGGCCTTTGACCATTCCAGGTCCCAATCCTGTTCCTAGGATCGGGAATCGGCCTTGCTCTTCTTGGAGCACGGGCTCTACCTCTAACTCCTCTCGTCATAGATTATTTTGAAGAGAAAAGTCGAAAGAAAAGGGGAAGGAGTTCGAATTCGAAGAAAAATAAACTGAAATCAAAGGAATTTACCTTAATCTGAAGCGAAAGTTGCCAATTTACGAGTTCGTAGTGGCAAGTCTCAGTTTCTAAGCTCAATGCTCGGGGAATTTGCGAAGTTTTGATGCGGGTTCTTGGTTTCTCTCTCTCGAAGAAATCTGGGTTTGTGTTGGTGAATAAGTGAGGAGAATGACGCGCCTCTGTTTATATCTCCAGGTACGGGATACGAAGAGTCTGTGCTTTAATTTCTCTTAAATACCCACTAAGTAACCATTAAACACATGTCTTGTGATTAAACTGCCCATTATCCGTCCGACTTCCGCAAATCATTAACCGTTGTTATCTCATTAATTACGGTTTAAATTCAAATTTTTGGATCAATTAAATCATTTACTTCCCTCCTTTTCTGAGTTAAATCAAACCCGACCCGTCATCCTTCCAAATCGGGTCTGGGGGGCAAGTTGTTTGGGTCCAATTTAGTCAAAATTGGGCCTGAGCACTAAATGATCCAATTAAAAGCCCAAGGTCAAGGTTCAACTCTCCAATTGCTCAAAAGTCAAAAGTCAGCCCACAAAGTAAGCCAATTGGGCTAAAGCCCAACCTCTCCATGTATGATGAGGTATAAAAGCCATCATATTAACACATTCAAAAGGAGATTCACATTCCAATTCATATGCTCATTCTTGCATTGAGAAATATTCCACAAAAGCCTCAAGCTACAAACTCTCTTGCATAGTGTCTTCCTTCTACACATTGTACTGACTTTAGCATCGGAGGGGCCTTCCTCGGAAACACCCCCGAGGCTAGTTTACGTGTGTTCACTGTGCAGGAAACCTTCGGCCCAACACAACTTGGATCGAATCCAGTCTTCTCCATTTCAGCGGACCTTCGGCAAGGTCCCATTGTTTTCAACCGAAACACAGAGTATGTATCATTGCTAAAGTGAGAATCAATAATAGTGACAATTTATAAAGACAAAAAAAAAAAATGAATTTTGAGGATAAAAAATCACTTAACATTTGCATTTATAAAGTCACTACCAATGCAACCATTAGTGACCGCTAACAAACGGTCATGAATCATGGTAATATTGCGTTAGATTCATATTTTGTCTTTACCTTGTGTATGTGATGACTTGAGTAAAGACTATAATAGATCTGGTCTACAATAACTTATTGTACGCCCAACCTTCTAGTATATCATACGAATGTGATTATATCATACGAAACATGGAAAGTGATTATATCATCCTGAAACTGTTATGTAAATGTATCACTCAAAAAGTGAATTTATCATTATAATAAAAAGTATCAAATAGTAAATTACATCACTCAAAAAATGATTTTTAAATTTTATCATCCTAAAGATAATTATATAATCTCATTAAATGGTTTAATATGAGATTATATAATTCAAAATATGACTCACAAAAAGATAATTATATCGTCTAAATCTAATATATATATATATATAAAGGGGAGTTTTTTCCCGAATTTTTAGAGAGCCGATCTAATTTTCTCAGCGCGCGGATTATAAATCTTAGTGGTAGCCAATTAAATAAGAGATTATTAATTTCTTTTAGAATTAAATAATTTAAATGCCATGTAAGTAAAATTGGCTAATGAGATTTTTAAGTTTAAATTAATTAAATATTATATATTATCTTTTAATATTAGGAATTTTATCTTAATATATAACAAATTTTAGTCTCATAAATACAAAAAAAAAATTATTTAAAAAAATCAAACAAACCGTGCATCGCACGGGCTTCATCTAGTGTGATTATATATTTATATTATTTGAAAGTGTTAAATTTCGGGTCTACAATAATTTATTGTAGAACGGGTCCATACAAAACCAAACTATCCAGTAAATTGAAGATTTAGGATAAAATCAGCGGTAGATTATGCGACTGGAACTAATAAATTAACATAATCTGAAAATACGACTATAAAGATAAACACAAGAGATTTATATAACTCAGTTAACATGAATACATGATATGACCTATACTTCCACTAGCTGTAGACATTAGAGGGCTACAAGAAAAGTATAACAAACCAATAGAGTTGGGGAATTTCCCAACTCATATATGAAGCCCTCTAAAGGAGAAAATAATTGAGAGACTCCAAAAACATGCCTTACATAAAAGACATTTTAACCCTAAAGAAATGTAGTCCTATTTCTTTAATAGTACTTATTATGAGACCTTTTTGAGTCAAATAATGTAATAAATAAAGGGTACAAGGAGTATAAAATTGATGTTCCCCTTTGACAAGCAATGACTCGTACTCAGGTATTGCCTCACCCAAGCAATAACTACATGGAGTTAAGAAAATAATAAATACACTTTATCGGTGGAAATCCATTATCCTATTTTATCTCAAAGTCTTAGCTTGAATAGGGCAAGGGCTTGCTCTCTTAATTTCAGTTCAGTTCAGTTCAATTCCATTCAATTCAGCTTAATTTTAGTTCAGTTCAGTTCAACTACAATCAATTCAGCACTTAATTTCCTTCTCTCATGGACAATTAATTTCAGCTATATTCAGTTCATTTCAGCTCAATTCATTTCAGCTCAATCAATTCAGTTCAATTCAATTCAGCTGAATTTAATAAATCAGAACAGGCCCTAAATTGATCAGGCTCAACCGAGCTTACCAGCTTACCCCATAATCTGAGCTCCATTTTCATGCAAGTGTTCGTTCACATCAATTTGCATCACTTTTATGTTATATATCCTTGACTTTGATATCTTCTGATAATTGTGGGCGTCAAAAAATGAGTAAATAGACCCAGGAAGACGTCTGTGTGAGCCCAACAAGCTTGACACACGCTGTGGGACACCAAACATGTGCTCGGTCAATTCCCCACCTTCGCTGTAACATACACCCTTCATCATATGCTTCTAGTTGCCCCTTTGTGCCTGCCTCTATCCCATTACCAACATTTTTTTTATCAAATTTTGGTAATTTTACTGTATTTTACAAGTGATTTCATTTGTTGTAACTTTAATGTTTCACACATCGCTAGTTTACCAATTGTCACATCCAGCGTCGTATAATGATTATGGTCCCACATAAAAACTCTAATTTGTTGTATGTAAACATAAAATTTAAATTCAAATTAACTTCTATTACATAATTTGATTTTTTTTTTACAACGAATTTAACTTTGTTACTTGTTACAACAATGTACTCTGTAAAACAGTTTCAGGTTCATTTATAGAGCTCACAGCTTCCAACCACGTTGTACTAGGTCGGGAAACACATTTAGATCAAATTAACCAAAACTGCCAACTCGAATTGATTCAAATCGTTAATGCTCTAACCTCACCAAAACTAACCTAATAAAGTACGTAGTCAAATTTATTACAATCATGACTAACAAACTTAGTTAACACAAATGAAGAACAACATAAAAAAAAAAAAAAAAAAAGTGGTAATATATGGAGAGCTGATACACATATAATTATTGTATGTGGTCCCTACATACAATACCATTAGAATTTTGACACATCATCAAAAAGGGGAGAAAACTAAGAGTTAAATATAAATTGAATTCAAATAAAACTTGGACCCATAATTTTAGCCAATAAAAACATGACAAATTAAGGTTGTATGTAGAGACCACATACAACAATTATATGTGTAGCTTTTACCTAATATATGGCAAAATCAGAGCCATAAATAATGAACAAAGGAATACTTCTTCCTTTCTTTTAGTAAAGTTTATTTTGGTGTTACCATAAATATTCTTCCTTTTGCAGTGACAACAGAATAAAAATACCACAATCGAATTTAAATTAAATAAAAATCCTCGAATTTTCTCTCTCCTCTATTTTTTGCCAGCTACTAAAAGCAAAGTCACATGGGAAACTAGTTGGAAGTTTGGAACCTTGTGCTCTCTATCTTTTCCCTAACACTTGTGTTAAACATGACACCTGTTCTTCCTTGAAAAAAAAAATAAAATAAAGTAAAATTCTTCCATTATCTTTTTTCATTTTTCTTAACCACTTCCTTCCACCGATCAAAAATATCATCTTATAGAATACCAACAAATTTGTACGATTTATTTTCCAACTGAATTTTTTGGATTTTTACTTCGTTAGCTGTCTTATGTCTCTACCCTGTTTTCTAATCAAAACTCGAATCGAATCTCATCTACTTGCTCTCCATATACTACCTCGGATATACTACCTCCGTTACAGATTATGTGCAACGATTAGATATTTTGCCTGGAGGTAGTATGAAAGGTGAAAACAATAATCAGACTTAAAATTAAAGAGAATGCAAGTGAAATTGAAGTGAAGAGAGGAAATAAGAGCAGTAAAAATGAGTAATAATTAACAATAATGATAATGATGGTAATAATAATGATGGTAATAATAATAATAATAATAATAACAAGTAATAACAAATGAAATCTGGGCCGTAAAATGAAGTCTCAACACCGCCAAACACAATAACCACCACCGTCCATCAACCGCCACCCATCAGTTAAAACAAAAATAAACAAATATACGCAAATCGAGGAACTAAAAAAAATAAATAAACCCTAAAAAAGTGAAGAGAGAGAAAGAGATAATCTCAAGATTTCTCGATCTATCTAGAACATCAACACGGTAGCCAAAACAACTGCGGCAGCAGATCCACCAGCAATGGCGGTTCTGAAACCACTTGAGATGTCAGCGGTGGGACCAGCGCTTGGGCTCATACCAGGACCTCCGGCGACACCTGGACCAGCGGCGGCTCCTGGTCCGGCGGCGGGACCGGGACCGGCGGCGGAGGGAACTTCAGCTGGTGGAGATGGTGGTGAAGAGAGAGGAGATGCGGCGGGAGTTGCGGTGGGAGTTGCGGCCATGGTAGGAGGAGTAGCGGCCATGGTCGGTGGAGTAGCGGCCATTGTTGGAGGAGTAGCGGTCATTGTTGGAGGAGTTGCGACGGGAGTTGGTGGTGACATCGGAGATGCTGCAGGAGCTCCGGTGGGAGCTTGAGCTATGGCGGATACCACGAGGAGAGAGAAAATTGTTGCGATGATTGCTCCTGCCATTGTTGATTTGATGAAGTTGAAAATTCTAGAGAGAGAAAATTCGAAGTGGTTTTAGAGAGAAAATTTGGGAATTCAGAGAGATTGATGGAAGTGCGATGAAGAGAGAAAGTGAGGGAGGAAGTGTTTATATAGGAGAGAGAAAAGAAAGAGGGTTTTAAGTTTTAATAAGTTAAAGAAAAAATAAAAATGAAGAGATTAATTTTGTTTATTGAAATTATTTAAATTAAATTAATTAATTTTTTTTGGAATAGAGTTAATAATAATTGTAATTATGATTGTTTCAAAAAAAAAAAATTGTAATTATGAATGTAACTAATAATATACTGACAACTCATCCCATGTTACCTGTCGTGGCCCACAATTAATCCTAGCCGTTTTTATTTTCATAAAATAAAAAAGTTAAATTTCATACTTTTTCTCAACATGTAATCTCAACCGTCCACGTCTAAAACGACTCGTTTTCTAAAGCTGGCGTGTTGATCTGACGGTTGAGAATGTAGGGTGTAGGGTAACTATTCTGGACGTTAAGTTGAGGAGGAAAAAATTAGTTTTCCAACGGTTGGAAATTTAAAAAATAATATTTCAACGTTTGTACTATATTATAGTTTTAAAAAATTATAAAAAGTAAGTGGACCGTTATGATTAGCACGTTGTTGGAGAAATAGATTAATAGACGGTGGTTTGGTGATGTTTGATTATAAGGGGACTACTAATTTTATTTTACTTAATTAGACTAATAACGGGACATAAAAGTTGTTAATATTATACAGATCATATAGTAGTACGACCTTACATTATAAATATAAAAATAAATATATAACACTAAAAATAAAACTTTATATTATAAATATTTGACTGCATAATTAAGGTCTGTATATAACAGAGCTATAATTTCTTACTATCCAGTATATATTTACTATCTTTAATCTCTAAGTAATAACTTACATTTCCCTAAAAAAAAAAAAAAAAAAAAAAGTAATGACTTACATTACTAATTTACTATAGTTTATTGAATGCATATGCATGATCGATTTATATATGGTCTAATTGTGAATTATGTTAAATGAATCAAATTGACACAGAAAATTGCCAACATATAATTACATAATTGTGCTACAAGTTCAATATCCATTTCACTTGATACTAATATATGAGCTTCTTTAGTGATCGTTATTTCATCTCAATTGTCATCAAATACGTACTACATACATATTTATGTACTTGTGCAGTCATAGTATCAAAAAAGAGATTAGTTGAAGCAACAAATTAAAGGTTTAGGAATTAACTAAATATGTTGTCAAAATTTGAAGTAAAGTATGTCTTTTGATTTATAAATATAATAATTTCGTCTTATAAATAAACTATAATCGAAAGGACGTTAGATAGTAGTAGGATAAACATATTATAATCGTTTCAATTCAAAATAATCTTAAAAACTGATTTTATTTCTACAAAAAAATGCAAAATTGAAGATACTAATGATCAAACTAATTAAAGATCGATGTCAATTGAAAACCTATGCTAAATGCAAGCATAGAGATACTAAAATACCCAAATAGATTATCAATTTATTCAAGAATCCTAATGCCAAAACTGAAATCTTATGAAACAATACTAATTAAATGACATACAACTTTAATTAATCATAAACCATCAGATGAAAAGAGGATTATTACTTGTTTATAAAGTATGGACCACTTTGGAGTTTGAACTTACCATAGATAAATTAAATTAGTGATTTACTGTTAAGTTTAAACAAAGGGTAACACATAAGCCAATGTTGGCCGATTGTTAAGCAATACAACGCGCTTCCATAGTAAAAATTAAAATAAATATTAATATAAAGTACTGTAATACTTAGTTATTAAAGTGTGACAAATATAGAAGGAATGCATGTGAATTTGTGTTGTGTTTTTGTGTTCAACTTCCATAGTAATCCTCCACCTCTTAAGTTGCTATTTGTTGTATTCTAAGCCAAGTTCTAGAGACTTGGATCAACCGCGTATGTACTAGGTCTTTTCCCAACTAAATGCCAACAAATTTGCTTTGCCCTTATTATGTTTCTTCTATAGTACTTGTATTAAAATGCTAAGTTATTGTATGTTAGTGTTAGAAACTTTTTGTCACACTGAAAATATATTTGAATAAGCTGTATCAATTTGTTTACATCAAATATAACATTACATTAATCATAAAGCAGATTACATACTAGAACATTAAAGGTAAGACCGTACATCTTTTTTCTATTGGGAACCATATGTTTTCGGAGGAGCAAGATGCTCTTCTTTTATAGCTACTCATCCTGTAAATACAAGGAGTTAGTAAGAAAAATAAGAGAACGTTAAGAACCCCTCCTCGTGAGGGGAATTCCTGACGCATTAGAGGAAATAATATGGTACAAAGTTGAGGAAGTACAAAGAGTAATGTCCATGCTATCATTAACAAGATGACCTACATTTGCGATCTAATTCGTTGCTTTATTGTTTGCTTCTCTATAAATGTGGTGAATTCCATTGTTGAAACCTTTGAAGAAGATTGAGGATTTCAATGATGATGTGATCAATTTGTCGTGGAATGGTTCAAAATCCTTTGACTGCGTTGATTACTAGGAGGTTGTCCCCTTTGATGACTAAATATTGAATCCCATGTTGAAGAGCGAGAAGGATGCCTTTTTGGAGAGTTGTAGCTTCTGCAACAAAAACCATGGCGTTGCCAAGATTGAAGGTGCGAACTGCGATAAGGGAACTGGTGTTGTCTCGCTTTAATGATGACACCTGCTGCTTTTGAGTTGTTTTTGTGTGAACCGTCGAATTTGAGTTTGAAAGAGTTTAAGGGGGTGTTTCTGAGGCAATTTGGCGGAGAATAAAGTGATTGGGTTGGTGGTGGGTACGGGTTTAGCATAAAATGGTATCCGTGAGAGTACGACATTGCCACTCGTTGAACGTGAAAAGTTCGAGGGATATCTAACGGTTCATTTCGAAAATTCATAAGATTTTGTTCTTTCTATATACTCCATAATAAAAAGATAAACTTTTTAGAATGGAGTTGTTCTTTTTGAGGGTGTTTAGGGTAATTAGCATGTCCCCATATGTAAGAGAACTGCCCAACCAACTCTTGAATTGGTTAGAAGATGTTGCCAAATTTCGTAAGTTTTTTTTTGTAGCCAAGAAAAAAGTGTTCGAGTATAATTAGGGTAAGCTAATTCATAATATCTACTTTTAAAATGTACCAACATTTTATACAAGTATAGTTTACTATTGTACTTAGTATTATACATCTAAATATATTTTAACGTGTATAGCTCCCTCTATATAGTTGGCTGTAATTTTGATTTATGTAAGTAGTGTGGATGCTACTTAGATTAGTTGATTAATTAAAATCTTGATAGATGATTAATAACCATTGAGAGAGAGTGAGAAGACTAAGAACAAAGGGCGAAACCTTAGAGAGAGACTTATATTTCTTTTCAATGTAGCTAGAAACTCATACGTATCCATGAGACTTTATAATATATATCCATGAGTCGGGATAGTTAGAAATTCTTATAAAGTACGTACCTATTATAATAGAGACTTTAAGAGTGAGGGACAACTCAAGGGGTTAGAGCTTCCTTTCCGGTTTCAGGAGATCGTAGAATCGATTCTCACCCCGCCCTTGTGGAAAAAAAGAAAATTATAAGAGGGACTTTATTATATGATTAATACATTGTACGAGTTCTGTTACTGTGTATCCATGAGCACTTGCAATAGAAAATCTCAAAAAATAAATGAACACAAAAAAATCAGTACTAATCATCTTATTATAGTCCAATTTAATTAATTAATGTTCAATAAAGATTTCTGGGAAGAGCTCTTCTTTAAGCCTCTACTTTATAAGCCAAATTAAAAGTTGACACCGTCTTTCAAATAATGTCTTTAAGCTTTGGGTCATGGCAAATATAAAATAAAAAAATAAAAGCCAAAACATTGCTTTTGAAAGCAGTTGTAATCTTTCGTGTTCCATGTTTAAATAATCCAATTGATGATGATTCTAATTGGTACGATGTCATTTGAAGTTGTGAAAAAGTTGAGATGATCCAAATTTGAGTTATTTTATATACGAGTACAAAATATACATTCTATTAGTCTTTCTCTAAAATAGAGAGATTTTTAGATTTTACTAATAGACTTCCTGAGATTAGGGCGGAGTGTTCATAATTCGGATTAAAACTGATATTCAATTCAAATCGAATTATCAATTTCGATCGGATCCGAATTTTAAAACGGATCGGATTGGATTGAGATTTTTTGAAAAGTCGGATTTTCGGATTGGATCGGATTGACCTCAATTAGATCCAATCCAAACCGAAAACCGAATTGTAAAATTAAATTTGTATAAATATGGATTTTTTTTGTTTTGAAGTTTAGCTCAAACACTTACTACTACATAAAATAAATTAGTGAGACTTTGTAATAATTAATTAACGGCTTGATGTTGAATCATTTATCTTAATCATGATTTTGAAGACTTGTATTTATATTAAAGCTTTATTTTCATAATCGTATTAGGCACTAAAAGATAATGTATCATAATTCGGATTTTTGGATTGGATCCAAATAACCAAATTTTAATTCGGATTGGATTGGGAGAGAAATTTTATTTTTACATCTTCTAATGATGTTTTGCAATTCTTTCAAAAAAAAAAAAATGATGTTTTGCAAGAGTTTCATTGGCATGGTAATATTTTATAATACGGCTAAGATTTCATTGCAAAATTACATACAGATCTATTGTCATTTCCATAATTTTTGACCGCTTATCAAACGTGATGTTAAGGAACTCAAAACAAATCGGCTAGTTGAAGACCTTGAATTGAAGTGAGTTGGTTAGGGTATCACATTTCCTATTTGGTGTTCTAGTTTAACAAGATTACTGTGTAAAAGTACACACTTATAAGTTAATTAGAAGATATAGAACCTTGTAACGCGTATAAATGTTTGGTCGTAAATGGCAACAAAGAACTAATTAAACAGTTAGGTGAACAAGATAAAATGCTACAGTATTATTATAAGTTTGAATTTAATCCTAATATTGACTGTTTGATAATCAAGTTATACGCGTAATATAATTTGATTTATGTTAAGACTTGGTCATTTCTCACTTAGCAATCATAGGCTGTCAAAGTCTTTACTACCCTTTTTTAGTCCTTCAACAAGACTTGCTTCTTTCTTTTTCTTTTTTCCTTTTTTTTTTTTAATAATATTTGCTTTCTCAATCAATTTTGTTCCTGTTTTTCTCTAATTCTTAAGTTAATGCAAGACCTAGACAAAACTCTCCATGTCATATGATAATTATTGATTAACCTCATTGTAATTGTAATATCGTCGACTAATAACTAGAACTAAAATAAATCAAACAATAGTACTCCGAACTATGTAACATGAGACAATTGGGTGTTTTATCAATTTCACTTGACTAAGACCCATTGAGGATTCTATCTTTTGTTCATTTATAGCGGACTTTTAACACTAATTATTCACTCCTTTGCAATTATGACATACAAATAAGAAAAATATAGACATAGTGAGTTTTACTCATACTACGTATTAGATTTGTCCCAACGCGTACTTTTATAATAATCGATTATTTATACAAACTCTTACACTAAAATTATGGATATGCTTTAAGATGTGTGAATCTTTTAGTAGGGAAAAAAAATTATAATTTTGGATGAATCGAAAAATAAGAAGAAAAAAAAAATCCATAAAATATGTGGAGCACTAGGCAGGAAAATAGTGATGGAAGTGGGACAATGAGCAGCTGTCAAAGGCAAAGAAGAGTTAGGAGAATGTTAAGCAAACAAAAACATGTGACTTGTTATTGTTGTTAAGTCCCACTTTTCTTAATAGTAGTACTAAGGTTTTGTTACATACGTGGATTACAAGTGAGAAATAACTACAGTAATTTACTATTGTATTGTAATTAAAAGTGAATTATCACAAATAATTACAGCAGAAGCAACTCTGTTAGTTTGTTACTGATCGAATGTGTTGAAGCAGTTACATGCATAATATACGGACATCCTGATATCTTTATGAAGTACAACACAATAAGACCCATTTATTAATTTAGGTTCCCTTGCTAAGATCCAGAGATCCAGGATTTTTAATCATCAGACAACTTTGGTCAACATCAGAGTTTGGCACAGAGTTCATGTACCTATGGAGAATTTCTGATTGGTCCATATCAACTACCTTTTTTTTTTTTATTTATTATATTTTTTTAATAAATAAATAAATAAATCATACAAGTATAATTTTACCAAGTATCAATGAATTAATGTTCATAATTTTATGGTCAAATTTTTTTATATCAATGAAATAACTACAGTATTACACAACTCTAAATCGTTTGAATAATTATAAATTCTACACGTATACATATTACTCTTGTATTATAATCGAAAAATGTTACGTTTACACTAGCTTTTGGTTTATTATCTTAAAAAACATTCCAAACATATGCTTGGTCTATTTTTATTAAGCACACAACGGCAAATAAACAATTATTAGAATGCTAAATATATTAGTTGGTTAAAGTTTTAAGTTACATAAAAAAATGGGTCAAAATCTGGCTCTTGCATCTCTCCTTACACCAAAAAATCAATACAATCATCTAATCATTATAAACATCAGACTCAAACGACAAATACAAGCATGTTAATAAACCAACCAGCAATCAATAACTAATAGCCAAACAAAACATGTCTAAACATTTCACTACACCATTAAAGGTAAACATGCAAGTTACTAAATCAGTAGTAATTTGATTCACAATTGAACTTTTTCCCATGAAAGAAAATAAAATTGTGGTTCTCCTCAAAAGCCAAAGGTATCCAGTCTCAACCTCTCATCAGTCACCAACAACATTTCCTTTTTACCCCACAAATATATGATGCTATACAATAAATTAGCCTATTCCAAACCATATAGTACAACAGAAAATATAATTTTAGAATTAAAAAAAGAAGTTGAAAATTGGTGTTGACCTCACTTATATGGTTATATTCCCCATCTTAGAAGGGATCTCAATATCTTGGTGTAATAACAGGTTACCTGTCACCGACCCAAAAGATGCCTTATGTTCACATATTCATTTGGACCACGATTGTGACATTCCCTGTCTTTCCCACAAAAGAACCTTCCAGACTTAGTCATGCAAACCCAGAGATACAAAACAACAATGTCTCATTTTATTTCCCATAATAAGTACTCCGTACTTCGTAAGACCGTAACCATATGTTTACAGTTGGTAAATAGTTTCTCGGGTTTTCTTATTACAGTCAGTAGTGAAAAGAAGTTAACACTTCGTGATTATACAAAATTGTACATAACGGATAGTGTAAGAGATTATATAGGTTCTAATTTATTTAGGCTTGGCTTGTCCACTGGCTTGCTACAGCTGACTGGCTCATCTGATCTCAAGCAACCGGACTGTTGTCTGATGTTTTGCTTGTAGCTGACAGGCTTAGAGTGAAGATAGAGAATATAAATTTCAGTCAAATTAGACCAGATTTTCTCCATTATTGAAGAGAATTATGCAAGTTATAGGTTTGCTGGTCTTAAGGGCTTCCATTACTTTGCTTCAAGTAAAATTGATGAATAGGGAGCTACATTGTATGTGCTTTGAATGCCTGGGACACCCTCAGCTACAAAATCGTCTGGAGATCTGAGATTTGTATCCACCTGAAACAAATCATGTATGAGTACATCAATCCCAGCCTTGATTACAGAAATTTGTGACCCTTTTGGTATTCATCAAAAAAGGCAGCAACAGAAACAGATATACAAGTAAGTTTATATAGAAATTGGCATCATGTCCATGAAAATGCTATGCTTCTCCACCTTTAGGCCCTGAGTATGTGATATTCCTCATAGAATTATACATATGACCTCTTGTAACGAGTAGTGAAGTTTTACAACAAGAAACACTTATTTGTGTCTTTGGAGATCATAATTGCATTACCATGGAGTCATGGACACTGGTATAGGACTTTCCTTGCCAAAACTACAGTTTACTGGTTTTGCCACCACTTATTATTTCCCACCAAACAGGCAGTCAAAGTCCAAAAAAAAATAAAATAAAAAAATGCTGAAACTTGACCGGTGAAGTGAACCTTTAAATTGACTGAGTTAGCAGACAAAACTGGAAATGCTATGTGGTTCAGCACAATTAAAAAAAATCCAGACCAGCATGATAAGAACCTATCATTAAATTTAGTGTTGCAACAATCCCCAACAAGGAAAGAAAATCAAAGAGATTCCTCACCACTCTAAACCAACGTTTATTTTGTGGCGGTGAAGGTATTGGAACTTGAACAAAGAAGTCATGAGCATTGAATGCCAAGTATATATCTTCTCGCTTTTCACTATGTAATCTGCAGAAATTACACAGATTTAGAGACAGCCAGCAACATATAAAAATCTAAAGTAAACCTTAAAATTATGAATACTTCATTTGCATTCAGCGTAAACTTCGAATACATACAAGTGTGAAATGCATGTACAGAAAGGCAGGAAAAGGCCAAGGATCACAGCACGACAAGATGAAGATTATGAAGTGCAAGAGTGGGTACATTACAGTATCAAGATACAAAAATAGTTAAACATATGAATTTTAACATAACACCAAGAACAGAGATTCATATTTGCAAATCCAAGATGACAGTCCAAACTCAGATTTTGAAAGACTTCGTGGTGATGCACAGAGCGACATATGCACATCATCATACCTAAAATGCATGCCCTACTCAGATGAACAAAATGAACATTCACATATGGCTTGGCCTACCTTTCTAGCTTCTTTAAAGCATTCAATTAAAAAAGGATAGATGAGTTCAATCACATTGTCTTAAATAGTACCTACAGCAATCATCTGAAACACTATGTGGTTACTGTATAACTTGGCAATAAGATATTCAGAGACGTCATTCCCAGATTAAACATCAATGGTAGACAAGATATGCATACTAAGTTTAAACGTTCCTTCAGCCTTCTGGGCAACATAAGTCTTATCAATAATAAAATTTATATTAAAGTACATGAGCCAAAAAGATGATCAAGTAATATGTGGCAGTATCTGGTCGGTAGACGTCCAAAAAACAATACGCAGGAAAAAGGCAGCATGCTGCTAAATTATTAATACAGTCTGACTTCAAAAAAAGGTTGGCATAACTTCTTACGTGAAAGCCAGAAATTTACTCTCGCTATTGCTCCAATTGTCCTCATGCCATGTCACATCCTTCTGTAAATTATTAATAAAGAACTTCCAAGTCAGGAAAAATGACTGATATCCTCCAAAATCAGATTTATTTATAAAAATAATAATGCAGCTAAAGAATGCCTAGGGTGTCCTCGACTTATCTAAAAGCATCTGAGCTTGAGTAGCTTTTATGGGATATAAACTTTGTAAAATAAGTTCTTGTCAGGTGAAGAAATGGAAGCTATAGTTTCCATGATTTAAACGACAAGAAACTCGGGTAAAGAATTCCTGCCTATTCTTACAAGATCTTTTGTTTAGTCCTTAAGATCCCACAAATTCCCTTTGAGAAAGACAGGTTTGGTTAAGATGAACTTATGGGTTATGGACAAAAGGACAACAAAATGACGACTTATGGTCTTATGGATCTAACCAAGCTCTTCTTGCAAAACTGCACTCAAAGGGGGAAAGCCTGGAAGCTATATGTGGAAGCAATTCCATGAGCAAGAACAGAGAAACATAATTTACATTATAATCGCGGACAACAAAGGCTATTTTGGTGCAAGAACCATGCCTAGTTGCAAAAAATTGTACAGTAGATACTATATTAAAATGCTGAAGTTGTTTACCTTCTCAAGAAAATTCTCACGTCTGAATATGTCGTGTGTTTTACGAAACTTCACAGCTTCAGAGAAAAACCTGAAGCGGTCTTCTTTCTTTGCATCCAACTTTTCATTGTAGACAAGGGTATCATGTCAGTAAACCCAGTAAATACAAATTAACTAAAAATAAGCGATGGCTTCACACCTTTGTCCACTGGAAGTTGTTAAGGGCATTATCATGGCCATAACTGTTGTTATTTCCAAAACGGGTATGCCCATATTCATCACCCATTAGCATCATGGGAGTACCCTGAATGTATTCAAATAAAGAGAATCAGGACTAACACATGCGTCAGAAAATAGATGACTACATGGCTTCTTGCATAATTTTGGGTGAAACCATCAAAAAAGCCTGAAATTAAAATAAATGGGATAACAAATAGATACAGGGGCAAAATAAATTGCACCTTTCTAGGTGTAGAGCCATGTTTCCCATGTCTCCTGAAGGAAGATATGAAAAAAAAGATAGGAGAGGGAAAAAAAAGGAAGGGGAGAGGGAGCAGTGGGAATCTTCATATCAATTTGGAGTTTTGAGTGGGAGTGAGTGGCAGCCCTGGCGGGCAGAAGGGGGGAGGGGGACAAAAAGAATCAAGGGAATTTAGAGATACTTGCCAGTTAACATCCTAAATGGAAAGCATATATTTCATTTAATGACTGGCAAGACAAATAACTGCTAACTCGTTACTTCTTTATTTTTTTAGTAGACAGTAAATACCATAAACTTAGTTTCACTTCCATACTTCTAATCTTGATATGTTATTCCATAAGAACCAAATTTCTTATAGCAACTTTTCATCACAAGATGTTCTAAATATGCAAGTGGACAGACCAATGTTATCACATGGATAGCTTTACCAAAACTCTAAATTATTCAGTATTATCAGTAATCAAGTTACACCCATTTCAATTAGGCAATTGTGCTACAACTACAAGATACAATTCAACATGGAAAAATAAAAAAATAAAAAAAATAAAAATCAGTCATTAAAACTAGTCATCCAGCAAGTACGCATCTCAACAGCCACGATGAGATTTATGTTAAAATTTAAAAAGCTAATGATTTGATTAAACCTTTTCCAGTTTTTTCCCCAACTAGACTGAAGTAAAATTGGTGTATTGAACCACCATTTTATTACAATAAAAATGTGTACAGAAGACAAGCATTTTAGCACAATCCAAATTTGAACCATACATATTCTTTCCAAGACATACTTAAAAAACATTGAACAAAAAATGGCTTGCAAGTGATTCCAGAAAAACCAAGAAATTACTCCGAACAAAGAGGAATTGACAATCAGGAACCCAATAACAGACACTGCTGTCATTCTTGCAGTTGAGCAATTTCAGAAAGAAATATGGCGTAGCAACAACAAAAGCAAAATAAATAAATACATACAGTACTAATGCAGAGACAGTAAACTCGATCAAGCTGAAACAATACCTGAGATATCATCAAAGCCAAATGAAAGTTTTTCATCTGCCGTGAGCGCAGAGCAATTATATCAGCATCCGTTGTTTCTCCTATGCCAAAAAAAAAATAAAGCAAATTATAGCATCCTACAAAGGACAATCTTAGAGCAATCTTCTACATTAATGCTTTCATATAATATAGCTGATTTCCTAGAATCGCCGTCAACTAATATCCTTCAAAGATGAATTTTCCACACCTGTTGTTTCATATGATTAATACACCCAATTCCTTCTTCATATTCTTGTTTTTCAAGGAGGAGAAAATGTAAGAAAAAGAAAATCATTGGCTATCAATGCCATACTTTACGCTCATGCTTGTCCTGTTGTCCATGCAAACATTCACGAGAATCAATTATAACATCCTTGACTTCCCTTTACGCAGGATAAAAAAGGAATCGGAAGGGCTAAAAGCTAGAGAACACAAGACTTCCACATTCTACCCCCTTAAGGGTTGAAACTAAAGATAAGAGATCCTGACCTAAACTTGTCATAAATTTCTGATCCCACTAAGACAAGACCAGAGTTTTAATCCTCACTCATTTTCTAGGAAGAATATTTCCATGATCATGCAAAGTCAATTGTGGGCCTCTTAGTATTTAACAATGAAATAGACATTTACAAAAGTTAAATAACATTCATGTTACATCTGAGATCCAGCTCAAAACTTTTCCGACAGCATCTATCCTCAATTCTAGGGCAAGAAGGATCAATTTTGGACTGGGATGCTTCACAACCTCAAAAAACTGACACTTTCTCTAGCATAAAAATACCTCTCTTGGGGTATGAAATGTCAATCAAACAAGGGAAATCCTTGCCGATAACAAATATTGTGGTCCAATGGGTATATCACCCTTAAGTTTAGGTTTTCTAAATCCCAATATACATAACAATGGTGGATCCCAAAGACCTAAATACTAAGTATACTGTCATGTTCCCTTGCTGAGAATTATAGACCTTAGCAATTGGGCACTTCACAACAGTGAACGACTTGCTTTCCAGAGTCCAGACCATGAAACACTGTTAGGTCCAGATCAGTGAAAGTGACTTTGAAAGCCCCTCATCCACGCCATGGAGTGACTTAATCGGCATATCACGACTAAGAGATATAGCCTTCAACTTTCGTATCCAGGTCAGCTTCCTGAGTAAGGATGTGTAACCATCAGTATTTTAGAGCATTAGAGGATGGACCAGGAACATAACCAGCACCCAAAAGCTGGAATTAGATCAATTGTTTAAAACAACCAAGAAAATTCCTCAAGAATATGCTGGTACAGTGTGGTCCACTCCTTATCCTTGAAAAGTATTTATGAGATTTTTCACTAGTATACATATGGTAGGAGATTTTTGGGGTTTAAATAAATCCGCCACATTCATTCTAAACTTGTTGCAATTATTCAGCCCAATTCTGAGTATTCTGACCATCCAAGCCCCATGATGCCCTGACATTGGATTTTTAAGATTTTAAATTGGGTCCAAACAGCTGGAGTTACATTCCTAAATATTGCCTTTATTCCTCACTGGTACCATAAGAAACAGTGGGAGTCAAGTCCTGCCTCTTGAAAGTTAACCTTCTATGGCATTAACCCCAGATCACACACATGGCTAGCATTTTAGTTTTTGGGCGATGTTAACTTTTGCCACACACTAAAACCAGCTCAAGTTCTGTTAGTACATAAACTTATAGAGCAAGACAACTTAGCATAAAAAAAATTGTTTTTTTTTTTGTTTTTTTTTTTTTTTTTAAATAGCGCAAACATAACAAAAGACAGCATAAAAATAGAATTAATCCATTTCCATACGTAACAGCCAGCAGCGTGAGAGAGCAAATCTACACATATGGCCTCGTTAGAAAGGGCTTAATTATTCAGGCTACAAATCACTTCTTATACTGGGTAGTTGGCTCTTACAACAGAAAAAGAAAGACCTTGTTGCAAGACAGATGAAACTATAGAGATATGAAAATAACTGAACACAGACAATGAAATCCCACCTTCAAAACCACAGTTCCAACTATAGTTATCGTTGCATCCATCATTGCCTTCTTCTCCATTTGACTCGTTGTGCTACAATACAATTCAATCATATGTCAAGGCTTGTGAAACCATAGCCCAAAAAATGGTCGTGATAAGTAATCGGAAATTACCTTAAAATTGTATGAGACGAGATCATACAAAGTAAATCCATCATGAGCAATTATAAAGTTGATGCTGTGGTATGGCTTCCGCTTGTTAACCTAAATAAGAAGGCAGCAATTAACATCATAAGATACTACATACCAAATGATTGACAACTAGTTTTTGGCTCTGGACAATGCTCCGGGTAGGTACATAAACAACAGTCTTGTGACCTTATGTATGAAAATGATGAACAGTATTTTTTACTAGTTTTCTATCATATATTGCCCTTATTATATTATTTTTATAGGAGAATATGTAAGACTACATAGCGCATTAGTTAAGTCCTAAATATTCAAAATAGAGATCACATATTTGAGCCTTAAAGTGATAGTATGTTTTTAAATCTTTAAATATATGTTGATGACATAAACTATACTCATAGATTAAGGGAAGGCACTATATGACAGTAAGGACTGAATTGGAAACGCATTCTAATATATAATTATAAATTTATTCTCAGACATATAATTATAAATCGGATGAATTACTAGTTGCAAAGGTATACACAATCAGGTTTAAAATGAAAAAAATTTAAAAACAAAACTTAATGATATGGATACAGTGATTCATGTATTGATGGTTCAATACTTCACATATTGATGAAAAAATGTATGCTTTTAAGTTGAAATACCATTACTCAAGTTATGAGCAGGATGTTCTAAATAACTCTTACTCTGTATAGGTCTGCAGATCCTGATACACGAGTTGCAAAACTTCCTTTCAAGCCACAATCACCCTGCATTATACATTCAAACAGTGAGCAGATGCAATACTATTAAAAAAACATATAACTATATAAGAGTAGTTTTTAGCAGCATCCCTTGGAAAGAACATGAACTTTTATAAGGAAACTCTTGTGACAGAAAAGCTCTACCTTCATAAATCTTCTCATATCATCACGATACTTGCCATTCCATTCTGCCCACCTATGTATGAGAAATTCCCAGAGTAGCAATTAGGAGCAAGCAGTGAACATGAAATTTATAAAACAATTATATACCTAACATTCACATAAGATTTGATGCCTGCAGTCACATAGATCTAGTATAATATGTTAGGACATGCTGAACCCCCTCCCTCCCCCCCCTCCCACCTGACCCCCCACCCCCACCCCCCCCCCCCCCCCAAAAAAAAAAAAAAAAAAAAAAAGAAAAAGGAAAAGATTACCTGTCCCAATTAGGAAACTGTCCAACTAGATAAAGACCTCCACAGTCCCATGGCTCTGCAATTATCTTACACTTCGAAAGGACAGCGTCTTTTGCAATGGCCTGGCACAAAGAATAGAGTATCATGATTTGCAAAAGATGAGCAAACTCATATCTAATAGGCTACGCCTTAAATATAAAACCAAATGAGCTATAAAAAGCTTAAGATTTTCATCAATACAATAATCAAGTCAAGTTTAATCCAAATTACATAAAGCATAAATTAAAGATGCCATAAATATCTGCTAATCTGCAAGCTCTTAACGTCTACCCAATATCCCCATTCAGCATGAACCATAAGCAGTGACAGAATCTGGCTATTGCAAGTTTTAGGCAGGCAAATTGATGCGTATTGGTCTAACACTAGCCATAGACTGAAGATATACCATTAGTTCAGGACTGTACCATGCGTCAATTACAAAAGGAATTCGGCAGAAGTACACTACAAAACTCTTTGTTATGTAACAGCACATCAGAAAATTATAACATTCCCTATCACATTTAAACGTTTTAACAGAGAGACATTAATTTATCTTTCTTTAATCTTGCCCCTCTAGGAATTTCAAAACATCAGATTATGGATCAGACGAACAAATATTAGTATGCAACAAAGGAGCTATTAAACCTAATTTGCCATAAGATTTATACATAATTCACTTCCTGAGATTCAAAATATAGTCATATGTTCTATTCATTTGACTTTTGCTGAACTGAAATAATTTTTGCTAAACTTGAATTAGTTTTACTAAAATTAAATAATCTTTGCTGAAATGAAATTATTGCACTTAGAATATTATTACTAATTAACTTTTTATTTACTGATACTGATTTGCTATAATAATATTTCTTTAGTTATTGATTTTCACTGATTAAAACTTATTATTTACTACCTTGAATTTAGATTTGCTGAACTAAACTCTTTTTTTTTTTTTTTTTTTTTTTTTAAATTAACTTATTTTTACTGAAGTTTAATTATTTTCATTGAATATTATTTGATTAAGGTGAAGAGAACAAAGTCTTAGCCATTGTACACATCAAGGATTCGGTTATTTGCGTTAGCCATTTAAAAAAAAAAAAAAAAAAAAAAAAAAAGTGGTAGTAATACTTGTATTGATTTTACAATATAACCTATGTTGTTATATTGATAATATAAGTTGTATTGTTATTGTTAAATGCTACCTCCGTTTTTCTAAGTTCTACTCGGTTATTGTAGCTACAAATATCAAGTAAAAGATTAAAAGAAGATCACACATCTGACTTCTTTTGCCTTTAAGAAGAGAGAGACACAAAGGTTAATCTAATATAATTGAGCCCCGTGTAGTGGGGTTGTAGTCGTAAAAAATGAATGAAAGGTTGTCATAAAAGGAATAATAAAGATTGCAGAATTTAGAAAAACGGATGAAAACAGAGGGCGTACTACGTAACTTGTATTTTGGATTAAAGAAATTGACTATAATCTATTTGTGGAATAGAAATGATTAATTCTATAAAGAATTATAAGTGTTATGGTTGGGTGGGAAGGTTGGGGTTGACGGGGTGAGGGGGGGGGGGTTAGAGATAGGAGGTGCTTTTGTCACCACACTAACATTTGGTTAGCAAGAGAAATCAGATTAATATAGTTTCCATAGATTCTAGGCAATACTTTAAACCTAGAGGAATTGAATGTCCCATGGAAGGTCAACTAAATGCCTATAACCTTCTAACAGCAAAACCTTTTTAGATTTATTACCATAACTAAGCATAAAAAAGTGTTCAAACTTGTGATAATTTAAGCATCAAACAACTTACTCTCACAAGAGGAGGTGCACCAAGAGGCAAACCATCAGTTCCTCGACAAAGCACACTAGCAAGGTCAAACCGGAAGCCATCCACATGGTACTCCTTGACCCTTCAATTGGTGTAGAGAAAAAGGCATAAGAGCTGTTATTAAAGACGTACAAGTAAAGGGATTTATATTCACACTTCACAGACAAGCAAGAGTTCAGTAATCATCTAAAACTAGCCAGAACTCATCTAAGACAAAAATCTAAGATAATAAGCCACAGGGAAACATATGACACCAGAATAATTATCATCTCATATAAGGAAAAAGAGAGGGAAAAAAAAACACACACCAATGGAGAAGATAGTAGATACACATCAATATAACCAATGCCTCTGAAGTTCTATATTGGGGAAGGTAGGAGGGGTGGACCATAGATGTACATAGCCTTACCAGTTACCACTGTAACACAGAGATTACTTTTAACATTGCAATTGACCCTTAATTAACACAATGTTCATTGCTACTTTACGAAAAATACAAAGCAAAGACAAATAACAAACCATTTAATTAAGCCCAGTACAGTCCAACAGCTAGACATTAGTGAATCTTTGAGTCTTTGACAGTTTGACTCCATTTGAAATGTGATGATATATTATATATAAACTGTAAATATATCCAACTAACTTGCTTCCAAGAAAATATCAATCCACATTGCATTCAAGAGCTCTGTATTGACCAACAAATGCCAAAAGAGTTTCATCTCAATATTGATTGAGAAACATAGCTAGAATCTTAACAATTGAGCTTTTTCTAGAATGGGCACTCATAATAAACAATACAAAAAAGATTTATAGATAATACTTCCTCCCTATCATGATGTTATTCTTGGGTGCTTATTTAAAAAACTAGAAATAATGGATAAAGGCCAATAAAGATACACTCCGATTGTTCCACAGAAATTACAACTTTAGGAAGTTTCAATTGGCAAAAACAGAAAGAAAAAAACTAACTAATGATGATTATTCTGGTGTCATATGTTTCCCTATTACAACTTAAAACATTAGTTTATTAAGCTCATGTGTCCCTCCATTTCTCTCCTCATACCATAGGTCCCCTTCATCACATAGGCTCAATTAATATGTCGAAAAAGAAGTTTTTAGTGGAGTTATATTACAAAAGCATTCCTAGAGAGAAAGAAAGTTCAAAAGCCAACTTGTTATATTAGCAGTCAAATGAAACTTCCCAAAGAGTAAAGGAGGACTAGTATTATGAAATGGAGCACATCAATACTAAGTCATCTGTCCATATATAAAAGTCCTGTTACACAGCTACACTGACAAATTCCCTAAATTACCAGTCCTATAACAAGCTTTGTGTTTATTCTACACAACCAAATATATTTTGTTGTTTCTTTACCATTTGTGGGCAGAGAGAGTAGCTAGAATTATTCACCTTTGCACTCAAGAGATGAGTTTGCATGTTTATTTATAGACTAATCCATCCAATTTAAACTAAAGGCATCTACCCCTCCCACAGCATCAGAAATAGGCCACATCTCAAACCTCATAGATCCAGGCAGGTGTATTTCCATACATAAGAATGGCTGACTACATACGGATGAAGTATCATACAAAAAAATAAAAAGATTAGAAGCCCGTAAGTCACATATATAAATGAATCGACTAAATACGTATGACATACCAGTGCCTCAAGCTGTCAAGAATGAGTTCCATGACCACAGGATGATTACAGTTTATTGTGTTTCCTGCAGCCAAGAAAGAAACAAAACCATTGCTTTAAGAGCCAAAAAATATCCATTGGACATGTTTAAAAATATGCATCTGAGAGATCACCTTTCTTATAACAAGCATTGTCAGATGCCAAGTAGCCACTATCTCAAACCAGAAGTAGTAATAAACCAAGTAAAAAAAAGTTGACTCTCAACCTAATGAAGACAGCAGTAAACAAATAGCAGCAGGCCCACATAATTATACATTAGCATCAACACTGCATTCATTAGATATTAATAATTGTCAGTATACTAAACATGCACCATTCACCCCCTAGTATTTTTCCCATCAACCTTTCCAGCGGGAGGATATTTTCTTAAAGCAACTAAATTCAATCAAAAGTTTGCTTAGAGAAGGATGTGTATCACATAAACTAAGAGAACAGAACAATGAGAAACCTGAATCTAAATTTGGAAAACAAAACCACCAAGGAGAGGATTAATTTAAAACAGCTCTAAACACTCCAGTTTGCAGTAATGATGTCAAAGCGATGGCCTTAGAGCAGCCATGAGATCAAATTACTGAAGAACAGATAAAGCAATAATAATACATTACTCTAGGGTTTGAAATGTGAATTTACAAGTTTTATTGTAATACACCATTCATAGTGTAGCTTTATGAATTTTAACATTATTCTCAAAAGCAAGTTACATAAAAACTAAAGGAAAAAAGTGCTGAAATACTAACCACATCCTGAATAATTCATAAATTTGCCATCCTCATCCAGCATGTAATATACCTGAAGACCCGGAATAGACCAACAAGAAAATATAAAGGTTCCAAAAATAATTCAAAAAAGTATGTTTAAACCAAAAATAACAAAGAAGGTTTGATCCAACATATTACATATGCTCCCACAATTTACTAATTCAGCATAGTCTTTCACATGAACTTCAATATTGTGTTTAAAAAGACTACCACAATGTCCTTGATCACTAAAATTTTCTTATCAAACAAATTTCTATTGTTATTTTCAAAGACTCTTTATCATTACCACTAATTAACTAAATTTCAACTTCTACCAACTGTGATGTTATTTTGGCATGACATGGGAAAAAAAATAGAGGAATGCCTGATTTATCTATTTTAGCTTCTACACCTTTATAAATCTGGATTTGCATGTTATCTCAAGGCTAAATTATATAAATGCTACAAGAAGTTCCATCCCAAACTTAGCAAAAATTGCTTCCTTAAAAAAAAAAAAAAAAGAGTAGCAATAAGAGACATAGGGAGACAGAAGGATGGAGAGCTGCACCTTGGAATAATACCTCATTACTTTTACTTGTGTGCAATTGGGGGATGTATTTTAAAATAAGCCTCCTCACAGCACATCTTGGTTAAAGTTAAAGAGGTCATGTAGAATAGTTTGGTAAAAGTTTTAAATGTGTACTATTTAGTTAAAAATGAACAGAAAAAGGTCCATTATAAAATAAATCTTAATATAACATACATACATAAACAAATAAAAAACTCTGTGCCCTAGTTAAAACATCAAAGACAAGCATAGGATGATAGGAGTCTATATCACTCACCTTATTATCTATGCCACGAAAAGAAGTAGTGTAGGGGAGTTTATCATCACCCTCATTTGTATGATTATACACAACATCCAAGATGACCTGGGAAAAAAAATATATATTATCCATGTTATTTTAGACAACTAGTAATAATATCTTATAAAAAACCTCATCCCATGTCACTTCATATTTTTTTATCAATAATAAAATGAAAATTTGTGCATTTACTTCTTCAGTGCATCCAATATGCTTGGAATGCTCCAAAAATGTTTGCTTTTTCAAGGTCAATAGCCTACTCCTTCAAATTTCCCAATAAGCATACAATCATTTTATTTCCCCTTTGTTTTTACTATACTTCCAAATTACACCAGATTGTTTCTTTTTCTAATATATTTATGTTATAATATATATTAGAGATGAGGAGATATTAAGTGGTATTAATTTGAGCATATAAGTAAACATAGTCAAAGGCCACAAACAAAGCAAGATGGAGACAGGCTCAGAGAAGTAAACATTATCAATTTAAAATGAAGTATATCAGTATTGACATCAGACCTCTATTCCAGCATTATGCAAGGCTTTAACCATTTCCTTGAACTCCAGAGAAGCATTAATAGGTCCTCCACCACAGCTTGCGTAGCGACTCATAGGGGCAAAAAAATTGATAGTTGAATAGCCCCAGGTATTAATCTTCCATTTTCCAGCACCAAAAAATTTCCAACCATTAGTGTCATTAAAAATATCATTAGCAACAACTAATAAATTAAACATGCAGATAACCTACACATGAAAGGCGTTTTTTCTACAATCTCAGCTGCCAAGCAAGCAAGAACAAATAAATCAGAAGAAAAAGATTTTGCAAAAAACACCAATTAATGCTTCTACAATCTGGTCAACACCAAAAATGATTGTGAATTTATCCAGTGTTCTTTAAAGAAGGGACATAACATCAAAATGAATGCATAAAACCTTTGTAAGGCCTACATAAAAGAGAGTTGCTAACACACCATGTGATCTCTGGGGTTGGAGCGCCTTTGGAACTCCATCTCATCGAACTCAAAGACTGGAAGCAATTCCACGGCATTGATTCCAAGCTCCAAGAGATGAGGAATCTTCATTTAAAAAAAAAAAAGGGTAACATCAAGCTTTTCTAAAATCTGAATGACAGGAAAATCAAGTATGCAGTATGTTATACAAGATTTCTTTAAGATATCTGAGATCATTACCTTCTCAATAACACCAAGATAGCTTCCCCGTATATCTGCATCAACCCCACTAGACTCATCAGCAGTATATGCACGAACATTCATTTCATATATGACAAGATCATTCTGCAACAAAAATGCAAGAATTAAATCATAGATATAAGCACAATCAATAAACATCAGGTCTTTGTAAAAACAGAAAAATAGCTATTACATGAACAAAAAATGTCGGAGCTAGTATAACTAAGTTTAGATCATTGAACAGATATGTCAATCATCTATAATCATGCACAGAGTATTACAAAGTAATCTTAAAATTGTATTTGTGCCACATGTTGCCATTTAAACATTAAAAACATGCCACGTCACCTATTTAGCAAGTAACATGTATCACCTAGGACAACAAAAAAAAAAAGTGCTTATACAAAGGTTTGAACTAAAGACCAACTAGTATTAATTAATAAGTCTTACCATCTTAGCTATTTATTTATTATGCTTTCTAATGTAAATTTTGCAACACAATAAATTAAACACTTAAATTTTATGGATTTGAAAATTCCAAATGATGACATATGAATGATATGATAATTTTTTTTTCCTGCAAAATTGTCAACAGCTGTTGACATCTTTTGATCATATGGAGTAACTTACAAAACATTGGGCAAGGTTTTCTTAATACAAACAACCAAAAACAATATAGAACATAATTTCTCAAAAAGATGCACCAATAAATAAGTCAGCCTTTCATTTAGAGACATCTCAAAGATAATCATCAAAACAATTCTAAAAAGTCAAAATTGCTCAACTAAACACATATGCAAAGTAGCCACCCAATGCATCACCCAAGCCACAAACTACTTATGTAACCAAATCGAGACTAAACTACATAGCCTAAGTTTCTCATGTTCTAAAAATTAGGGAATTACGCCTTGTAACATGTCTCCGTTCAATAGTTTCTTAAACCAACCATAGTAAGAAAATCACTCTTACCATAATTCCTAAAGGGAAGATCCTACGTTCCTACCCTCAAATAATATAAATAAACAAATAAATACAAAGATGAAAATTATGCCTATACCTCTGGTATGTTTGGATGCACATCATCTTCCCAGTCAAAGGATGGCCCCTCAAAATCGTATGTCCCCAAGAATTTAGAAATCTTATAGTTTTGATCTCCAAAAAGCCGGCGACCTTCAACAAATTTTGCATAGGGATCAATCAGAACAATGCTGCTGTCAAAACGATGCCCTTGTCGCCTATCTTGAGGACCGTCAATGCGGTAACCATAGAGAACACCACTCCGTGGAAGATCCTATGACGTAAAAGGAATTCAGAAGGAACCAAAAATTATATTTAAAACAAAAAATTAAAGAGACACAAATGCAAGTATTAAATTTATGATTATTAAGGTTATAAAAAGTCACATCCTGATGTGGACACAATGATCATTATGCAAGTGCAAGATGAAGTTCAAACTAGAGAAAAAAGAATTCCACTCATCATAGGTTTGCTTTCTCATACCACAAGTCTAATTTTTCCCTCTTAAACCACAAGGTCAAAACCAATGATGTTCATCTCCAATTTCTTTCATTAACTTACATGATTGAGAACTTTGATATTTTCATGACGAGCTTTTACATCAGTATCAATAATAAAGCGAAGTTTGAGATGTTGACAAACTAAATATGCTTCTTGATAAGTAATAGACCAACTAAGTGAATCCTTGTTAAAGAGTAACAAGCCTATATATAACATGATTAAACATGTTACAAGAGGTCCTTCTAAAGGTCCAGAGGTCCCACCTGTTAGACTAAAACAAGCTTAACCAAACCCTGTAATTTTTCTTTATAAAGGTCCAGAGGTCCCAACAAGTCAAACTGTATCCGCTTATCCACTCAGGATCATCCCTATCACAAGATTTCCATCTGTAGCAGATGCAGTAATCAAAGAAGGATGAAAGCCTAGTCACATAGCTTGTAAAGCAATATGCTGAGGGTCTTCCTGAGTATAAATAGACATAACAAAATACACAATAAATCAACCCCCCCCCCCCACACACCACCCTATTGTCATCACCATGTGTTTCCATATCAAAATGTAGCATAGACCCTCTCCCCATCTCTTTACAGTTGGAACAGACCCATAAGTAGGAAAAGAGTTATCAACCACAGGCAAAGACAGAGAGTCCCAACAGAAAATTGGAGAAAATTAGAGATTACCTCAATAAAAATATGCCATATATCTCCAGTCTTGTTCAAACTCCGATTCAGCCTTAATTCCACCATCTCTTCATTTCCTGTATCTAAATCCTCCCTAAGAAAAGATTATCATGTTCAGTAACTATCTCATATTCACTAGACATGAATTAAAGAGAGATCAAATTGACACAGGGGTCTTCACAATAATACAATGCTATGTAGTACGAATATAGAAGTGGCAAGCTGAGAAAGGTTCTTTTTCATTCACATCCTCATAAGAAGTACAGAAAAGGAAAGAAAAGCTTTCAATTACAGTATATCACAATACTTCAACCCTTTGGTTTGCAGATTTTAACACAGGGAGGACAGTCAAAAACCAAGCTACACAAGTTATGTAAGGCCCACATAATCAATACAACAATAACGATAAAAGAGATGCATAATCACCAGCCAGTGGGAGGAAGCAATAAGCAAAGAGTTACTGAGCTTGCATGTTGTGAGAAAATTGCAAAATTTATTCCATTCTCCACTTCTGAAGCTCCCAAAGGAAATGCCTGGCCTGGCAAGATTTTGAACGATTTGCTTGTATTCAAAGCTTCTACCTTTTACAGAAAAATAATACGCATGACAACACATTAAGACATCACACATCAGTATAGATGAGCTACTTTAGATGAATTTCATGAATAAAGCCACAAAAAAATTTCTTCAACATAGAAAAAAAACAGAGAACTCACTGAAAGACAGAATTCCATGATATAGACTGATGATATTCTTATCACTCCATAAATATATGTGTGACGTGTTTACTATGACATGAGCCTTATTCACAAAGTCACAATAAAAGACGACCACCCTTTTGCACACTCCTTAAATACATATATTTACTATGATGTGAATCAATCTATTTATACAGATATAGAGTTCTTGGTAGTAAGCAAGATGATTCCTCTAAGAGTCTAAGTTATCCAGCATAGAAACTTAGCAAGACATACAGAAAGACCTATTGTGAGGGGCACCCATTGCAAGAACCAAAGGAGACAACCAAAAAAATCGCCAAATTCTTTGATTCCATAAACAATTTAGGTAAAACTACTAAAAATGGTTGCCTGCTATAAAATTTGAAACAATAATTTAATAAATGGGACAAAAACACTCTTCAGTTTATTGACAGAGTGGAGATACCCAAAAAAAAACTTTCATAAAGGGAATAAAGAGAGTACCTCTTAAAAATCTATAACCTTAATGAAGCATACGTATGATGAAATAAGATATACCTCAAGCACACACTCTTTGGCACCATGATTAGTGGCGCTCATAGAAACCTGAGTTGTGCACCTCCTTGTCTAACCTATGCCAAAAAAAAAAACCGGACTTATAAGGTATGCTGAAGGAGGATATGAACCTGCATGTTCCTTACATGTGACAAAAAAAAACCTACCCTTGTCATTTGCTGCTGTAGGTTACCTGATCCTGTACTCGATTGAGATCTGTTCATAATACACAATAGTTTTTACATAGTTCATCATTTATTCAAATCATTGTAAAATACATAACCTTAACAAAAGATACTACAGTATTAAGTGACATTCAGCAGATGAGATTACATATCATACTATTTTTAACCCGACAAAAGCCAGCATCCTTGCTTTTGTATAATCAAACCCTTTACTCCACAAGAAAAAGGTGAAAATCAAACTTTGGTGATGATGTAGAAGAATAGTAGTACACATAAAGAAGCATCCCTGAATTCTCCAAAATACCAACAATAAAATTTTTTGGTTTAATCATGTTCATCTAATCATTGTCCTTGACAATTTGAAAGGTTGGAAAGGTAACAAGTTTAACAACAACTAATTTGTATACCTTAAGATCACTGTAAATTTGTTCACTGACAGCCTAATTGATATATAAATGCTTAAGAACTTTCTCCAACAAGAAAAATTCGGAGATGAATTTCTTTTAAAAAACCGGCCATCACCACCCTTTATTGCTTCCTAGCACCTTGAAGAGAACATAAAACCTCCAAATTTGTGCTTTTACCACAATGCTATCGACTTCTCCAATATTGTTAGCATATAACAAAATTAGTTTACGCGTTGTCTCTAGAATTCTAAATTTTGAATGACTAAGACAACTACAATACTCATTGAAATAAAAACGACAATGATATTTTATTAGTTAACCGCAAAGCTTTTTTTCCCCTACATTTCCATTACCATCAATTTACCACTTCAGGAGTTGTATTCAGTAGTACACTTGAAGCGGTAATCAAAACCCATTTGAGGACGGAGTTGCATTACCATGGACATTAACGTGATATAATTTGTCATAACCAACATACATTTTTTTTTTTTTTTACAATGTTACACTTAAAATTCAATGTCATTAGTCCTCATTACCATCATTATTACCACCTACAACAGGTCATAAGAATACTACTTAAGCAATTAAATTTCCAAATGAAATACACCCCATGTCAAAATCATCATAAACCCTAATCATCACTCTTCATCCACCACCAATATTTCCGACAATAATCACATTGCAAATAATCAACACCCGATTAAGCAAATGAAGCGACATAGAAATTCCACTGAATATAAAATTAACCCAAAATAAATCCAACATCAAAAAACATAGAGAAAATCAAATCAAATCAAATCAAATAAAAATCACTGAAATTTTAAAAACGAAATTACATAAAACATTACAACAATAAAATTTACCCAATAGAAGCAGCAGATGGAGGAAACGATGAGAGAGAATTACGATTAAACTGTGAAACAGAGGAGAATGGAGGAAGATGAATCGAGTGCAACATTTTGTAATTGAAGGTGAGAAGATGATGAGATTGAAGAATTTTGGTAGCATCCATGAATTTTGGAGAAAGTAACTACTATTTATGATAATACTGCTAAATATGATAGATATTTATTTCATTGTTATTGGAGAGTGTTATGTGGGGCTTATTTTTTTGTTACTTGATTGATTGATTGATTTAATTGCATGGCGGGTAATTAACGTTTTTCGGAGTTCCAGACTGAAATAGAAGATGGCGAAATGTCCCGTATTTCCCTGCTTGCCACGTGAACGGTTTACACCTCCCACCTTTTTGTTTTCTGTTCTTTCTAGTGTGTCATCATCCAAAATTCAAATGTTTAGATTTGTTACACTGTAGGGAGTTTTAATTTCTAACATACATACATCTTAATGTAATCCTTATGTCCCTTTATTTTTACCGATTTGTTTTTTTGGGTCAAATTTTATAAACTTAAATTGTAAATTATCGTTAATATACAATAGATAATATAGTCTTGAAAATGAAGATAAATGCGTTATAAGAAGCGTCTTGGAGACCGTGAAAAATTAAATAGGGCAATAAAATAGGGACAGAGGGAGTACAAACTTACATATTTTGATGGGCGTAAAATATCTTAAATTACATTTTCTTAAACTAAATAACTTTTGTAAATATCTATTTCATTGTTAAAGTAGGTAAACGGATAAATTAATTCACAAAATTTTACCACTGATAAGAAGAAACGAATAAGTTGTTACGGTTTAAATTTCATAGCTTAATTCATTCGTTTACCTAGTCTAATCACCTGCTTCAAAAGCGTAATAAAAAGTATGTTACAAGTATAAAAAAAACAGATAAGTATATTTTGATGTGAGGTGAGAGTTAGACACATAATACTCCATAGAAAATACAATTAGTGTTCTCTTTATGTACGTGTTCATATTTTGATAGTTTCTCTGATGGCACAGACGACGACTCATATTTTTTTTTGGTAGCTAAGAAGAATTCTCTTCCAAGTAGGGGGGAAATTGGGAAACTACTTGCTTAAGATGAGAATCAAACGCCTCTCACATAGTCACAGGGATGGAAGGAGAGTCTCCAACCAACTAGGTTAACCTTGATTCTCAAAACAACTCACTATTTATGTTATAAATTTATAATGATGTACTGCTATATGCATTAGTAAAGATTAATGTTGTTTTCCTTGTATTTTATGCTTCTTGTGCATATTAAAAAGGTTGGTCTGCATCAAGTATTAGAGATTCAAGCTTCACAGAGGTGATCTATGCATTTCCAATTTCCATTGACAACAAACTCAGAAGCCATTGACTATACTTATTTTTAAGTATACACGAGGGATTATCAGCTTCGGCCTAAATAAATCATCATGTACAAAAAAAGGGTGTGAATTCTTAGTCCACAGTTCTTTTTTTTTTTTCCTTTTTTTTTTTAATAAATCTAAACTGACATGGCAACAATACTACAATAGAGTACTTAATTTTGAAATTGAACTGTGCTCTAATCTAACAGGATCAGTAATCTAGATCAATTCCATGGCAAATTGCAATGGTGACTGAAGATAAATATATTTCCTACTTCAGCAATTTTGCAAAGTATAATATTCATGAATTGTTCACATGATCACATCTATTACAAAGGCAACAAAGCAGCTGATTAGGTTACTAATTTTAGACTTTTAGAGCGATTCTGAGCCCTAAATTATACAACCTTTGATTTTAGATTTCAAAAGATAAAGTCTCAAATCAAACATTCAATTTCAATTGAATCACTCTATATGCTTATTACATAGTATCCTCCTCGAGATTTCTTTTCTTTTCCCTTATGGAAGTTGCTCCAAGGTAGGGACAGCACTTACATAAAACCTAGTACATCCCTGGCTACCTACAACCATGATATGTACCTAGAGCACAGCAGGCTTCAACAATAAGCCCTGTTGCCTTCCTATACTACAAGTCTACCAGCAAAAAAAGAAACTCAAATTTTAATTTAGGAAAAAAATAATTTAAAAAAAAAAAAAAAAAAAACTCTATTTTAATCCTGAATACTATCATCATTAGCAACCGGGTCTTATTTTTTTCAGGTAAAAAGAATCAGTTTTGTAATGCAGTCGCACCTTTTAAAGCTTACATCAACCACATGCAGGGAGAAAAAGCCACCAAGCTTCACCTGCAAAATGTAACCATCACAACGATTAAGCATATATTTAGAGAAGATAATATACAGAACACAGAGCACATATAGCTAATAGAAAGGGGAGAGGGTGAAGAGGAAGAGAAAGCAAAACAATATGGAAAGTCTCATGAAAAATCTTGGCTTAGATAAGCTCTTATAACCACATCCAGATAATTCTTCCACAATCTGTGACTATTGAAGGAGCACTCTACAAATTTAAAATAACACTTAGTCCACTTTTTGTACCCAATCAACATCAAAGGATTTGCAAATAGAATATGAGAGTCATCTGATAGCAGATACATCTTGTTATAACTTATAAGTACAAGATTCAAGTACCAAACTGAGTTTTGCAATTATGTGGTGAGAATTGCTCCATCTGGTAACAATAGTAGCATATAATATTAATGTACAGAAATTTCGCGACATTTCATATGACAGAAAAAAATTATGCTTAAATTTTCCCTTTAACCCAATTTCAAGAAGTGATGAAAATAGGATAAATTGTAGACAGCAGTGACAAAGGGTTTTCAAAAGAAATTATGGTGATTACGAGAGATTTATGGGACATAACAGCTATTGAATCCAAACAGAGAGAGTAATAACTTCAAGCAGTGCCTAGTAGATACCTTAAGATCACGCAGACAAATAATCGATTGCCCTCCAGGTATCAGGAGAAGAAGAAGAAATAATCAGGGCTGATTTATGATGAGGAAGCAACAACAGTCAGCAATGCGGTTTACTGAAGCTATGATCTTTTAGACAATGACAGAAGTCAAGAGCCATGAATCCTATTTAGGTGCTAGAGCAGAGGTTGCAGATGAGGCCTCTGCAATTAGAGCAATTGGTTGGCGAGCCTGGAGACAAGCACCTATCTCAAATGGTTCCAGCTCTGCTCCATCAAAGAGGAGACTTACTCCAGGCAGGATCACATCTTTGCTATCAGCATCATCAGATTCAACTTTAGGGACGTTCGTTAAATTTGATTCTTCAATTGGCCTGGTGGCCGCCTCATAAACGGGAGACAAAGCATATGATCTACACATAAAATTCAAACAGGACATCAGGGAAATTTGAGAGCCCAATCTGATCATATGTTGCCATGCGCACATACATGATGAACCAAAATCACAAAGCAAAATATAAAGCCCTCAGTAAAAGTTACAATGCTACCCAGGGAGAACCTACAAACCAACAGAAGTGGTAAAACCAGAGTTCATAGATAGAGAACTGCCAATAGGCGTAATATAAGTGATGTCAACATTGGTTACCTGAGAATGCTCCCATCAAAGCTAAGAACTTCTCTTCTTGAACGCTGCCTTGACGAAAGTTTTTTCCTCTGGTATTCAGTGGCTCCAGCAATGGGAGATGATGGTTCTGCAAGAGGATTCCATCTTCCACTCGCATAGGTCATAAGTTGACGAGACTTATCCTTTGGCTTCTCTTTCTGATATAAAAGCTTTGCAGCTGGACCTGTGGGACTGTACTCTGCACATACATCACGTAACCTTCTTCTTAATCCATGCATTGCTTCATGGTGCTCATCAAAGGACTCTGTCTGAAGCAACTGTGAAGAGATTACTCTTTTGCACATTTTCTTGCACAGTTTTGGACTAAATAGAGGTACACCAAACTCTACACTTAGTGGGACCCATTCATATCTCTCATCATCAGGTGATAACTGATCTGCATCTGTCTCTATGTAAAGTCTTAATAGGCGGATGTAACCAATGGTCCACAAATCAATTCTATCCACTATCTCACTTATTAGTGACTCCAACCTTGTGCTTTCATCAATGCCTAAACCCAACTCCTCCCCTACATGCACAAGTGAACCATCAGAATTTTTCAATGGCAGCGGGACATCTATTGTAACAATTTTCCCAGATTTATCAAGGTCATACTTGCTGAGAGGCTGCACAAGTACAGCAGAATGCCTAAGAAGTGAATTAAGACAATGCAGAAGAACAGTCCCTTTCACTAAGCTCCCTTCAAATTTTCCCCCCACCCCTCCAACTGTAGATCCATCCCATGACCATATAAGGGCTTTCTCACAGCCCGCCAGGGGTGCAGGAAGTAAACGTAAATATTGGCCCTTCATTAGAACAACAGACAGCGGTCCACTGCCTACTGCAGAATATAGCACCAATTTCATCCAAGGTGTCATGGATGAATGTGAGGGAGGCCCAAAGTGCACAGGGCCTGTTTGCCCGGGCAAAATAGAGGCTGGAGGCAGAGGTACCATGGATAAGACAATATCATAGTCTCGGTGGAACAATCTATCTAAAGTTGCAGGTGCAAGAGTGGCCAAACTTTCACAACGAAGAAGATCCAAACGATAACTCCTTTTTCTTCTGGGAGCATCACTTTCGAAGGCTGAAATCTCATTATCCTCCAAGATAGGATCCAACATAGGCTGCTCATGGGAATCATCTATATGGTCTTCACTGATTAGCTTGGTGTCGGCAGAGCTGGCTCCAGATATTGAACATGAGGGGGAATCTCTTTCCAAACATTCTGAATCTATAATCTTATCCTGAGATTCTATATTGATGAAATTATCACCATTAATACCACTGGCATTGTGAGTCAAGCTCGTTTCAACTGCCGTAGAGGTATCATTGCTTTGTGAGGATACGGTGTCCACCTTATGACCAATTTCTGTGTCTCCAACACTATCAGAAACTCCTCCAGAAAGAAGACATTCTAGAACACAACGGAGGCTAGATGCATGATTTGCAAATTCCTGCAATTCACCTTCAAATTTGGTTCCTTCTAATGTGCTCAAATCCTTGCAAAGATCTGCAATACTTGCGTGACCCAGCTTACCTGCTTCATAGAGCGTTACAGCATGTGATTTCAAACCTGAAACAGGAAACACAAGTGAAAACATGAATGAGTCAGAAATCATATGCACAGTGCTCGCTTCATTTTCTTTTCTTCCTTCCCCTGTTGGCCTAAATAGTAAACACCCTGTAATAAGTTGTCCTATCAATGATATTCCAAGCGTTTTTGTGCCAAAAGAAAAATAGACATACGAAAAGACAAATAAGTAAATGTTACATAAAAGCACAAAAATTGTTTTCTAGAAATCCTATTACAATGGAAAGAATGTGTAAACTCAAGACTGTCCTACCAAATACAGAGCTCTATAGGATGGAATTGAAACTGTTCGAAAACTGGAAAGGGAGGCAGAATGACAAAATGAACAGAGACATTTAGACTCAATGTAGAATGGCAAAGTATGGGGAAAAGTAAAACCTGGTGAAACAGACCCCATCATGAGGTATGAAGTAATATTAGCATCAACAATAAATGCAACACGAGCATGATTTGAAGCTGCTCTGCTTTCTGACCCTGAATAGTCCTGTTGAACACTGACTCCATCCACCGACAAGTTTGCAGAGCCTACACTAGCCCGAGAACCATCTTCATCATCACTTAGAATAAGAGATCCCTGGACATTAGCATCCTGTAGAATAGATGCTGGATCAATTATTTTCTCTGCCCATCCCAATCGACAAGCAAAGGATGCAGCAGATTGCAACTGCAAGAGGTCAGCCTGTAATGTGGAAGCAAGTTCGGCAACAGTTGCATTCTCACTTGAAACAACGAAAACTGCGTAAAGTAACCTACAGGTTGGACATAGATAATAAGGCACTCAATAAATCCAATTTTCATACTAGAGTCAAGAACAAAGTATCTATGTAAAAAGTTAGCTTGCTTACTCCTCAATAGGATCTTCATAGGACTGCTCCCTATTTGAAACAAAGCCCTCCAGCCTAGAAACTGAAACAGTCCATATCAAATGTTTGATGAACAACAAAGTCTGTATCATATTGGTAAGCAATGAGAGCTTTCTAATCTCAGATCAAAATATGCGGGCAAAAGAAAGGGAGGGGGAGAGAGTATTTATCCCTTACAGCAACACTAATAGTAAAGGCTTAAATACACCGGTAGGTTGGAGAAAAATATGAATTGAAAAGACAGCATAACAGTTGCGGACCACAAAATGATATTATTGACAATAAAATGTGGGGAATAACCTCCTAACAGGAGACAGATCAAGCATGAATTTATATGATGGCAAGGCGCACATGCAACCTCCAAGTACAACCCCTCCTGGTTTACAGCAGGGGTTGGGATTGGCAGTCACTACACTTAGGGTGTGCACTAACATTTAATGTACAAAAGGTAATTAAATGATAGCCTGAATATATATGAATAATTACTAATTACATTACCTGACTATTAAATAATTTATGAAACTACATTTGACATCAAAGGCTATCCTGATGAAAATTTACCTTTGAAACGGTCATCTGAATATACAGGAACATCAAAATATATTAGACCCCGCCGGTATAAGCCCTTTATTATGTCAGGATTGAAAAGAACATATGAATTGGCTTCCTCCTTGCAAACTTTATCTATCATTGCCATCTCTTCATCTGAAAGTTTCTGAAAGAATTAAAATAAAAAATTAAACTTACAGAAATCTCCACAACAACAGCATCAACTCAAAATCATGGCACCAATTTCTCTTAAAAAAGAAAAAATAATACTTCCTTCGTTTTCTTTAATTGCACCATTTTTCTTTTTGGGAAGATGTATATTAATCACACCATTTCCTTATGTGGTCTTTTTTTAACTCTTTGGTTTTGTTCACACACAAAATTCCTTACTTACCCTTATTCACATGTTATAACTACTTTTATTACCCCACCTTTTCTATCCGTCATTTGTTTTTTTCACACGGGAACTTTTTTCATGCTCCATATTTTTCACGTGTCATATCCTGGCGCTGTTTTTTCCCTCCAAAATCCCCTGCCCTTTTTTCCTTTTTTTTTCCTTCATTTTTTAGCCAATGACATTAATTACCTATTATAAGTTATGCACAAAATATTCCCCAAATCATAAAATATAATTGTGATTATATTGATTCATATACTTTTCATTTATGTAATTAATATTTTCCATTTTATGCAATTTTAGACTATACATCTAATGTAATTTTAATTTAATATAGGGTTTTCAAATTTTTACTATAGAAACCTAACGTAAAATTAACTTAACTTAGATTAAAAAATATACATCTAAAAGTAATAAAAAAAAATTCCAAGGAAAATTTATGCTAAATTTTTTATTATTATAATAATAATAATAATTAAAGATTATTGTGAATACAACAGGTAAAACATGTACTTCGAATTAGATTATAGCTACTGAAGCGGAAGGTATGACAAGAAAATTTTAGTTTTTTTCTCTACGGGAGATAGGAAATGAATGAGTCAACTTCTCTTAAATAGTTATGTGGAGCAATATTCATTTATTTTTCAATAAATATAATAAATTTATACAAAAATACAAATAACTTAAAATACTATTCAAATTGCGTTCTTTTATTTTTCTATCGACCATTAGTAAATGAGTCGTTTATTACTAATTGAATTATATTTGTTTTTTTTTCCTAAGGGATTAGTAATTTGATTTTTAAACCGTGCATCGCACGGTCACTATGCTAGTTTTCTTAAATCTCGTGCCCAACCCAAATGATGCAAATACAAAAAACAGAGGAAGTAGGACATTACCCACTAAATATAGGCAAACATTAAAAATTGTCACGTGCAAGGACCATCAGATTGCTCAAGAGGAGAGGGAAAGAAAACAACAAATTAAATAGTTACCTTAAATTCTTCAAGAGTAAAGTTGACAAGACAAACTCCCCACCAAGGTTCAATTGGAAAATCCGCCGGTTGTGTCGGTAGAAGTTCTTTTGCAATTGATTTGTTAATTTTCCACATGAATTTCTGAACAGCTCCACATCAATGAAGGAAGAAATCAGAAAATGATATCAGAAATCAAAAAGGTAAGATAAGTGATGTCAATCAAATCTTTGTGACTTTCACAAACCATGATGCCACTAATTGTTTGGATATTATTACATATTTTACATGCACCTTTTGATGATAAATTTTGAATTCTAAGCTTAAATTTCAACTAATTCCTATTCTAAAAGGATTGAAGAGCTCATAACGTCCTGCTAACGGCCCTTAACATTTTTGTTTTGTTGATTATCTTTTTTATTATTGATTCATTGCAGCAAATAGAGTCTAGACAGACATAGACTTTTACTTTTTTTCTCACAGTCGTAGCAGCGATAGTTTGAAAGTTTGATCCCCCGGCAAAATTTTAAATGGGTGGATTAGTCTATTGAGAAAATCTCCATAAAGAACTGGATTCACTTCCCAGATTGACCCTCAAGAAATTGAATTTTTATACTCCCCAAACTAAAGTAATTGTGGATTTCTCCCTGACATAAAGAGAAATATATATATGCAGGGTTAAGGCATCACTAACTGTACATAAATCTCATCTGCAGCATACAATCTGTATCATGATGGATACTCCCAAAAGTAACACAAAGCATTTAAGAAATACCTTAGATCTGCATTTATTCATGATATCAATGAACTCATTCCTTCCGATTCCTGTGATCCGCAATGCATCTGCTGCACTGAAATTCGGTATGCTATCATAAGGTTGCTCTGCAAGAGTATATTATCAGTGATTAAGTCAATTGTAGAAAGATATGGGACTACGAGTACATCAAGCACTATTCAGAATGTAAGTTTTGCAAAAGGTATTGAAATTAAGTGTTGGATGATGCGATTAAATGGGGATAAAGAACAGTCGTGATAAAAATAAATTTGAGAAAAAGGAAAAGGAATAAGGAAAAAACACTAAATCCCATCATTTTACACACCTAGAATAAAGAGAAGCAATAACATCTCACTTAGAGCAACTCCAATGATTGTAGCTAGTGTTTAGAGACTTGGTTGCAATTATAAATAATCCCAAGCTCTAGCTGACTGTTGGAGCTACAAAATGCAATTAGCTTGGCCAATCAAATTAGCTTGTCAAAGCTAGTTTGCTTGGAAAACTTGCCAAAATAGAATAATAAAATGAAATATAAAAAAGTTAATTAAGGAAGTGAGGTTCGTTTATATAATAAGCTAACAACTAGCCATTGGAGCTAAAAAATAGCTAAAATGATAATTATCTTAAAAGCTTATGTGGCATGGCAAACTTATTTGACAATTAGCTTGCCATTGGAGTTGCTCTTATAAGCCTTTGCCAACAATGTTGTTAAGCTGGAGGAGGACCCCGTCCAACTATCCAAATTTTTTTTTTTTTTTTTTTTTTTTTATACCAGGAATCAAGTGTTAATTTCTTAAGTGGCATTTGACTTCTTTTTTTTTTAGTTTTGTGGATTTAAATAAAACAGTATCTTGAGAGCATTATTTTTTATGACACAAAACCAATGCATGATACGAAATGGCCCCATGCTAGAGTATGTGAACAGCTTCCAATGACACATTGGAAAATAATTGCCCATTCAACTTTTTACAAAACTGCAACATACAATGATATCCAATAATAGAAGCCAGCACAAGTTATGTAGACAATGGATAGATCAATTACCACTTTTCATAACCTCAAATATTATGTCACAGTAATATCGGAAAGGTGAGACCCTCATTACTCGACATACATATTCTGAGAGGTGATAAGGAAAAAGCTGCAGAGAAAATACTCAAAGTTAGGTTATTATACGATTCAGGTAAAAACTGGAAATTCCAAAGGGCATGCTAGCAACAAAAAAACCCCATCCTTTCCCTCTCCTCACAAACTCAAACACACAAAAGAAAAGAGAGAGAGAGGGGTTAGGCCCCAATTTTGAAACACAACTATAAAAAGTAGGTAAACCATTCACCAGGAAATATGACCTCCATGAAGTTCCTCCATAGACTCAAAAATTCACCAAACACTTTCCACCATATGAAGACACCAACTTTATTAGCTATAAGAAGCATAAACTATTTAACTTCAATGTTTAAGTCAAATTTCTAAGGTGCCCAAATGTATAGCATACTATGCCAGTATGCCATTTATAACATAGGCATGAAATTTGGAAATATTACAGTTTAGATAAATTGTTCATATTCTTTTTTATTATAATACTGACCTTCCGTGCTTTTATCAGATTTTTAGCTTATACGAAGAAAAAAGAAAGAAAAAGAGTGAGAGTGAAAGAAATATTAGGCAATTCTTTTGCTTTGTTTATAACTAACAACTTACTTTTCATCTCTGGTTTAAAAAGCAGTCAGCTTATATTTTGGCTGTTTCGCAGTTAATGTAATTTTCTTGCTCATTCAGTATTAAATATTTATCTTTTCTTTTTTGCATCCTTCAATAGAACTGGTCTATTGGATATTAATTAACGAAAAAAAGGAACACTAAAGCTAATTGACCTAGCAAGGTTGGGGGGAAAAATACTTATATGGCTACTCAGTATTTCCAGAACACTCAGTTTTGAGTTAATTAGCTTCCGGCAAACTTTATAGAAAAAAGAACAAAATTTAGTATATATAACACACATAAATTAAAAAGAAAAAACAAAACAAAACACTATTTTAAACACTTTTTCGTAGCACACATATGTTTCAACTTTCAACCACTTCAAAAAAGGAAACCAAAACCAGCCTAGTTTAAGTGCTTCATAAATGTAACATCTACTTTTATTGTGGTAAAATAACAGGCTATCTAAACTTTCCCGAAAAAAGTTTAACAAAACAACCTGTAAACAGTTACTGGAGTAACATTGCCCATATCACTCTGTACATGGGAGCAGCAAAGAAATTTATGGTTAACGGTATAGTTTCAGTAGGTTACTATCAGTCACTGCATTAGGACTCATTGAGATGCCAAATGTCGATATTAAACCATGGAGCTTCAAAGTAATTCCAGAAGCCAGAACTCGATAACTCATTATATTGTTTCCAAAAGGCAAAGCACAAGAACAATCCTACACCTTACAAGAAAGAACAAAACTACAAAAAGACATGGGTACAGAACTGACCGCAAGATTTCTCCGAAGATACCGCATCATCTCCTCGTAGTATTCGCTTTCTTTGATTACTTTGCGAGCAAAACAAGTATTCCATTGCAGCCTCTTTTTGATGCAATGTTCAATCACCCTACTCGCAGAATTGAGAATAAATTTAGTCAGCACTTGGATGAATTCAGTTTCACACCCTAAAACTCAATGAACAATATATATTATATTCTCAGTCTTCTTTAGATAAGAAATTTCATAAAGTTAAAAAAAAAAAATTAAAAAAAAAAAAAAAAAAAAAAAAAACAGCATGGAACTAACAAAATTAAGAGGAAGAAAAAAAAAAAGGATTGTCAATCACAACAAATGAGAGGAAACTGCCAAGAAACTTTAAGACAAAGTAATCTAATTATAAATCTAATCTCAGAAGATCTCATTGATTCTTTGCAATTGATTCCGCAGAAAACAAAAGGAAAACTGCCACAACGTTATAAGACAAGCAACTACTCAAACTCAGGTGAAAGCCCGGTAAAACCTTCAAAATCATGGCTTGAAAGAACCATACATTTTCACAAAAAAAGTATTTCAACTTACAATGCAATTACAAGTGACCATCAATCCCTCCACTAGAAGACACATGATCCAGAATAGTGCCTTATTGGGCCTCTGAAACCAGACTTTCTTCAGTTTTTACCTCCATCAACAAAACTGACCTTACAAAAAGCTATGAATCGCTTTTGAACATTGGCCTCTTAAACAAAGTCAGAAATAGACAAAGGTTCTGGATCAGGTATGTTGGTGAATGGCTGTAAATAGAATAGATAATGAAGAATCAACCAACCATCCTCTTACTCTATGAACCCATTGAGGAAGTAGGCATAACTATATCCAACAATATAGTGAGCTCACCAAAACACCCACTAGGATTCCTCCAAAAGTAGAAGATTCAAGGAGAATTGTTCATACAGCCACCCAAAAACATAAATGCGTCATGAAGTGACAACTGACAACTCAATAGACACTGAAAAATGATAACATGAAAAAATATGTATTAAAATAAAAAGGATGCAACCTGACAAAAGATTATTCCAAAAAAGGAACAAATTCCCAAACAAATCCTATATTAAAGGGAAAAAAACACGAGTTATGCTTTTGAAAAATCTGAATAGAAATATTAGAAAACATGACTAAGAGTCCATCAAAGAGCATACCAGTTTTTAATGAGTTCCAACGTAATAAATCTTACAAGATTAGCCAAACATTTTCCCATCAAAGAATTGTTCTTACACACCTGGCTACATAAACTAACCTATGCAGGGTTACAGACCTGCTTTTCATTTAATTTATTGCAACTCTCCCATTGATGTCATCTCGCGCTAGAGAAAAGGAAGTATCCCGTGTAACTTTAAATGTCAAACTCGTCATTTCACCGTAAGTACCCAATACACAAACATCAACATGGGTGTGGATCTTCAAAACTGGCATCTTGGACCCAAAGTATGCAAAATTGCATACACTAAATTTTACGCATATTTTTCTCTCTTCGAAGTTTGAACACCGAATTCTCAAACTCATACCCAAAAGTATACACTCCATTTGGTCTTTCACATGACCATTACAATTCCCTATGGGGTATCTCCTTTCTTTATCCTTTAAACTTGATAAATTAAATCATTAAAGTCTCTTGAATGAAATTTAACTTCCTCATGAACCTAAAAACACTGACATTTCCATCAACTTGTCATTACACCACTCCAAAGATCATGATACAATGCATTCTCAAATCACAAGTTATAACTACATTTGGAGTGTAAACTACATGAGTTGAGCACAACAAAATTCAACTCCAAAAGATCATGAATGGCTCGAACTCAAGTTATTTATTGCAAGCTGAACTTTAAAAACAAGCTTGGAAAAGTTAAAAATTCAACACGAGTTTAAATGAAAATGCTATGATCTGATTTTGAGCGATCCAAGCTCAGTCCCTGCAAGTAGCACCACAGATGATGACCAAAAGAAGGCACTAGGCTTTGATTAAGATATGTGAATACTGAGAAGGCATTTATGGATATTAATATCGAGGTTTTAGTCCTATTAGGAATAACCTAATTAAACTTTGCTTTGTCGCTATTTGTTATAAACTTATAAAATCTAAGTTTTTGTAAACGGTTAGGATTAAAATCACTCAAATGAATAAGTGCTCCAGCCTATATAACAGTAAGGGTTAAAATCACTCAAATGAATGATTGCTCAAATAGAAAGGTATGAACACTTTCTTGCATTTGCTTCGCTTACAGAATTCCGCCACTAATTTTACAATTTTAATACTCCATTAACTCATAAATATGAAAATAGTAGAAATCACATAGAAGCTAGACTCTGAAACCAATGCAACTTCCTCTTCCTAATTGATCAAACTTATATTCCTGATCGGACACTCCAGCAACCCACTACCCACCCCCTTCCTTTTCCAATAACAAAAAACCCTTGCCTATACAAAATTGTGAACCGGCATTATCAATACACGCCACGACTGAAGGAACTAGTACTACGTATATGATAGATCACCTGTAAAACTACCTATATTACAAAATCTAAACAAGTAAATGCAGAAGTTGTAACCCTCAATAACACCTATACCTTCAGCATTGCACAGAATCCGGCACAATTTCGACTTTTACAATGAACTTTTCAATTATATTATCCAAATGTAGCATTTCCAATACAACTTATACAACATAATTTAAAACTTGCACTGAAAATTACACTCCACTAAACATCATGAAATCAAAAGAAAATGAAAAATGAAACAAACCTTCTATGCCATTCCTCTTTAGAAGAAAGAGTAGATTGCAACCTCTTAGGCAAATTCTCCCATGGACACTCCTCCCTAATAGCCTTCAAAATCAATTGCTCCTCAACTGTTGTCGGAGCGCGCAACATTTCAAATTCCTCTCAATTCTCCAAACAATCAACCTAAAAAATCAACCAAATCACCAAAACAAAATCAAAATCCACAATTCTCCATTAATTCTTACAATCAATGAAATCATAAAAACTCAGATCAAACATCGTAATCAAAAATGAAACTGAAAATGAGTCGACATTACCGGTTACGATCGAACAGTTGATGGATCTAAGCGACGAAATCGGAGTTCTAGGGTTTGAATTCAGCGAGATGCGGAGTAGGAATTGAAGACAGAGAGAGACGAAGAAGAAGAAGAAGAGGAAGGTGAATGCAGAGACGTTGAATAGAAGAAGCTTGGTTTGGTATGAGCATGAGGTTCCACGTTGATTTGAAAATGGTCCGTGCCAGAAAGTGTGTTTAGGTCCCGCGATATTAATCAACAGCCGACAGTGTTGCCTTTATCAAGATCTTGATTGTTAATTTGTTGTGGTAATAATCATGGTAAATCAAAATGGATATGAATTAATGTTTTTGGATGGAGTATTGTTTTAGAAGCTTTTGATTTTGTACGTTGATTCGCGTAAAATCGGAGATTGTGGAATACAAGTAATTAATTGTCGTTACGGATTTGTATCTATAATGAGCATTGTTGGATCATTTTGAAATTTAGTCGACTTAATGGGAACACGTAAAGCCTATTTTTGAACGATCAAATCATTGTTTGTTGTGTATGCACTTGTTGCCTTGTTGGTGGATTGAGAAGCCTTTGTACGCTTGTTTGTGATTCTTTTGCCCTCGGTTTTATTATAATAAAGAGAGGTAGAAAAGGTGAGCTCCTCATAATTTAAATCTTGTGGTTTTTACTTTTCACATTGATATTGATAGTGTTTTTTCCACTAAAGTATATATCACGTCTTTGTGATTTTATTTAGTTCATGTTGTTGTTTGTTCTTGTTGTCCATATAAGTTGATTTGACTAGTAAATCACTTGCTTATCATTTGTGGTGAATTGGAGTTCTTGTTCTTGATTAATTATCTCGGAGTTAATTTTTGTGGGTGTCATATATACTAGTCGGATCATAAGATCAAACATATGGTGATTTGTTGATAAGTAAATGTATCTTCTACTCAATGTATTAAATAAGTGTTAGCAAAAAAGTTAAGAAAGGCTTTGACAAATTTAAGATGAGTTAAAAAAAGATCAAAAAAATAAAAGGTTATGCTCACCCAATACAAAATTACAAAGCTACCCTACAATTAATACGAATTATATCCTAATAAGAAAAAAAATGATAAAATTGGTCTTTGAAATAGTCATAATGGATGAGATTTGATTGGATTTTAAATATCACCTTTAAAACTTTAACCAATTAAGCTAGTTGACATCCATACATATATTTATTATTGTCAATGTCGTTCAATATTATCATTATTTAGTTTTATGAAGCACAATATACATGTTTATTAATTGAAAATAAATTCACAATTTTTGAGTAATTCGTTATAAAATTGAAAAAAAAAATTTAATTCTTAAATGCTCCGAATTAAACTTAATTTTCATCCAAGTCATTACTCATGAGTTCATGACACAAGCGTTCAACATGTATAGCGTTTAGCTCTCAAATCTTTATAGCTTCAAATTTCCCACAATTTTCGTTTATAACCTTCCTCTCTTCTCTTGGACATTGTGTTCGAAGCTAATCCTACAAAAAAATGAGTTTATTGTTAGTACTTAGTAAGGGAAGTATTTACTTGAATTTCATCTATCGCAATTTTGGTCATTTTAATATAAAATTGAATCTTCTACTGGAAATTTTATATTTTTCTTAATTTCATACATATTTTGCAGCAATCGAAGAAAGGACATGGAGAAAAGATTGTTATTTACCCAGATAAATATGGGTTACTGTTATTGGTGAGTTTATTTGTTTTACATGTCTGTATTCATTTTTTTTTTCTTCATATTTTCCAGCAATAAGCAGATTGTACACAGAATAATCACTTTTGGTTCGTATAGCTAACTCCACTTATGGGATTAAGGTTTTGATTGATTGATTGATTGATTGCAGCAATAAGCAGATTATACTGTAGTTATTGTGTCTTAAGTACAAACATTGTCACCTGCACTGTTAATGAAGCATTGTCACCTGCACTGTTAACGAATTATCATTGTCATCCCCAATGATCAATGATGCAATAAAGATGTAGCTTTCTAGGAAGAAACTACGAAAGAGAAAAAATAGATCTTTGGTAACATTGGAAACGAAATGGAAAGGAATGCCAATAAGACACTTATTATAAGAAGGGGGAAAGAAATCACTTAAACTTAGCTCTCTTTTGTTTTGTTTGGTGAGGGTATGGGAAATTGCTATCTTAGGTTTTAGAGATGTACTCCGTAACAAATAGAAGGAAACCATTACCCTTTGAAGTGGTAATTGTTAACCAAACACTTGGAAACGATAATGGTTTAATTACCATTTTCAACCAAAAAAAAAAACTGACCAACTATGGTGAGTTGGTGACTTATGAAACACCTTCACTATTTTTTGCCCAAATGATGTTGTTGACTAGATAGAACGTGGAATTTGTAGTGTGCATTATCAAATGCATTAGGCAATACATTTCGTTTAAGAAGTCCCAAAGGATGCTTCATGCTACATGTTTAATTTTAAGAATAAGCAAGAATAGTATGCTATACTATCAAAACATAAATCTGGCCACGGATGGTTCCATTACTTCCATATGTTAACTGTGTAATTTTGGGGAGCCGGATGGAAGTGGGTGGGATGAAAGAGTGGTACGCGGAAATTTTCAGTCATTTGAGTCCAATGAAATCTTGGGTATTCTGCTAGCATTGCACAACTAGTTGATATGTTTGTATGGTGATACGACAAATCTGGAAATTATATAGTGAAGTTGGGGTAACACTTATTTCTTTTCTTCAGAAAATCAGTTAATGGTATGGTTGGGTGACTTGGGTCATTGTTGGATACTTGGATCTGAGAATTTGGAAGAATGTATGGAAGTTTGATACTTTGATGTGACCCTGCAGAGTAGCAAGAGATTCTCTGTCTCTTCTAGCAGCATATGTACAGGTGAGGGAGTTGTGTATAAGCAACTAAAAGATACTTGAAAGTCATTGTTAGCAGGTAGTGAAGCTAATTAACCATAAGCAGAGTGATGGTGAGCAGAATTCATTTTGGTGCGTTGTGAATGCACAATGCACTGTTTCATTGCCTGAAGATAAATCACCATATGTGATGGAATTAAGAAGTCTTTTACTGCTTTTCAGGGTAATGGTTACCCATTGGACATCATTATTTGTAGTGCTTTGGGTGTTGATATGTATGATTGTGTTTACTCCACCTGCACTGCTTGTTTTGGTACAGCCCTTATACTAGAAATTTGCCAAAAGCTTCTGCATACTTATTTTTGTGAAATTCTAATGGGCAGGTATATCGTATGTGCCTCAGTGCCTGTGGCTGCGTACTGACAAAAAATTTCTATTCCTTGATACGTTAAAGAATATGCCTTATTCGATCTTCTCTCTACTATTTCCAACCGAAATTTCCCTAGCAGGGTGTATAAAAACTACAGCACTAAGGCCGAGGTTGATGATACTCGCGGTCTCACCCTATTGATCCTTCCTGTGCTCGTATGGCAATGTTTTTAAATAACCACTTCCTAGCTACTCTGTCCTTGAATTGTAGGTCAAATTTGATTAGAGGTAAATTCTAGGGATTTGAGGTCATTCTTAGCACCTTAACAATCCTACATTTTTAAATATGACATCTTTACCATACCAGTTTAGTTCTCAATAAGAGTATACAAGAGTAATATGGGAAATTATAATTCATCAAAAGACCCAGGGAGTAATTATATAAAAAATCATTTGTAGTTACTAAACCTGGGGATGTCCTTTTACTGTAGGTTGTCAAGACATATACAAGAGCTTTATTCATTGTCGTGTTACAAAAGACACAATAGGCTCAAAACTTACATGATGAAGGTATATGTCTTGGGGGTTTTTCTAGACTAATGTAATATAATGTACAGTTTCTGCTCATATTAGTCATACAGTTTTGTTGATTGGCACATCCTTGAGTATGTAACACTACTTTTTTTTTTGCTAGCCTGTTTACTTTTTGCTATGCTCTTTTTCTTTTTCGGATGGCTCCTTATGATGATTCATGTTAACCGTCCCTAAATCATTTTGGGACTAAGGCTTTGTTGTTGTTGTTGTTGCTGCTAGCCTGTGTACTCCCCTGATGAGTTTGTTGTGCTTGATGAACGTGTCAATTGCTATCTCATCATTTTTCGATTTTCTGCAGGTTTGTGCGCGATAACTGAACTATATTTATTTCTTTTTGTTTGGAGTTTGGAAATATTTCTATGCTCTTGGTGTAGCTTCCAAACTGAGATGTACCTGAGTGGGTCTGCAATGCCATGGAGGTTGCTGAACCAATGTTTTTTCATGCTGTGGATGATCGTTGTCACTTTCCAAGCAGGTTCTTTATAATTAATCATGTGCTCGACAGGACGACAGGTGATGCAACTGCAGCTTGTAATCTTATTGGATTTATGTGCCAATTTTTTACCAGGTACCATACTTAGGAAATTTGCAACACATATATGACATTATTGCCACACAAAACTAATAGTTAGATTTATGTGGAAATTCATTACTATAAGCATATGGCGCTCTTAAAATTTCTCTAGATTCTGTACTTGCTGAAGGCAAACTGTTGTTCTTGGATCATTTTAACATTCAAATTAAATGAATTGCTGTGATATGATTCTACTGCTGTTAAAAACTGACGGCAATTCGAATGTTTAAACTCTGTTGGTTGTGGATTATCTTAATGAGACTTGGAAGAATGGTGCTCATTGGTTTTTTTTTACTACATTTTTTTTTTGGTACTGAAGTATGATTCAAAAGCTTGTTTTTCAGGTGGTGTAAAAGCAATATTATCAAGTGGTATATTTGAGGTGTGGATGATGACGTAGGTATGACTCAAAGTCCATAATCAAGTCTTTAATAAAGAAGGGGGTGGGGGGCTTGTTGCCTATCCCCTTATTTCAGCTATTTGTTTGATTTTAGTAATGAGCACTCATATTTCTTTTTTTCACCTGTAAGGATGAGTTGGGTCGGGTTACTCTGAGGACCCGACCTAAGTCATCCTTACGAATGAAAAGAAGATATATATATATAGAGAGAGGAGGGGGGATATCAGCTTTAAGCCTTCAACTGAGGACTAATCTTTGTAAATAACAGAAGATATTCTCACAGAGAAAATGTATAACTAAACACTTGCTCGGCAATCTAGCTGAGACTGAGATCCATGATTCAGAGTAGACACTTGTATAATATTGTAAATTTGTAAGGTCTGTAATGGATCTACTTAGATAATAAGTGTTGTTATTTGTTTTTCCTCACAATTTGCACCCTCATTTACAGGGATATGCAGCAGATGAAACTGGTGCACAGTTTTTTGAATAGATACAGAAACTCGAGTGAACTTCATCTTATGCACCCCTCCTAGACCAAACTAAACTTTGGCAAAACTGACTAGTAATGAAATTCAGTACTCGTAATTCACTATATCCAGCCTACATCATAACTACATTAAAAACTAGAGTAGACTAATGTATTAACATGAATTAAAATTGACTTGACCCAAACTAAATGATCTCGAAACATAATCTATATAGACAGAGGTAAACATAAAATCACGAATAATGCTTGTAACTTTAGTTTAACTAAGCTGAACTGAACTGAATTGATTGACTTAGGGCCTGTTCTCATATGTTTATTTTTAGTTCAGTTCAGTTTAGCTCCTAATTCTCTTCACTTATAAAATATTCATTTCAGTTCAGTTTAGTTTAATTCAGCTCAGCTCAGCTAAGTTCAGCCTATAAGAACAGACTCTTAATCCTTGCAAAGACCCCTAACTCAAACTAGATTTAATCCGAACATCATGATTGCCACCTATACACCTAACTCAATAAACTAATATTGATCATCAAAACAATATTCTTTTAAGATGCAAACAATTGAATAAAATGATTCCTATAATATCTATGAAACTGTTAGAGGGTGGTGGGACAGTTGTTGATGATGGTACACCATAAGCTACGGCCTACGGGAAAGTACAATCCCCCTAATCCCTAATCCCTATGCCTGCAAGCTTAGCTAGCTGCACTCCCACAGCTAAGCTTTGGCATGTTTCAAAGATACTCAAAAATCTCATCAACTATTCTCAATTATTGTAATATAAATCATTATTATAATTAAGATACTGATGTACTGTAACTAAAATACATACATATTTGGTTGTATTTTAATACTTAAGAGTAGTCATTTTTTTTTGTAATTTTATGCTAATACATTATTAAAATATATGTTTATGAAGTAAATTGCTAGTAGTTAGCAGCTTCTAAGAAAGTGGTTCTCCTGTCGGGACATTGTCTGAATAGATGGCAGATTTCAGGATGGTGTGTGTGAATTAAAGCTTGCTTTTGAGTTGGCTTTGTCATACAACTTGTTGATAATTTTATTTAGAGCACAAAATATATTTTTCAAAGAATATGATTTAATTAAAAATGGTTATTAATCCCTTCATTTATGCCTGCAAATACAATTTTGAAGTCCTTTTTTTGTCTATATTGTAGACTATACATGTTCACATTTCTTAAATCATATCATAAATTGTATTGTATGAATGAATCAAAAGCAATATTCTCCGTAGCATGGTACACCTTACTCTTATAATTAAGCACTTTTCTATTAGTTAAATCTTCTATTTGATTAGGTAACCAAGGAAATATAAATGTCACTTTGAGATATGTCTTTGACTCTAACATGTAATACAACTTCATATCCTACCCTGGCCTGGAGAAATGGACATGAAAAGTGATTTGGCCAAGTTGATTGTATGGAAGCTAGGAAGGAATAATGTCATTACGGAAATCTAAATCTTGTATGACAGCCCATTAATGATGGACTCAATTTCTGTCTCTAATAATATAACATTTTTAATGATAATTTTTTAGTCCGTTAAAAACATACTCAACTTCATACAAAAGACCTAACTCAACTCTTATTTATAAACTAAAATATCAAAACAAATACGTTTTTCTATCTTAGCCAAGTCTTGCAATGAAATAATCATATTCAACTAGTAACCTTTAGCCTACCGAGAAATTTCATCTTTACAATTTTACACCATCATATTAGAAGGCTAATTATGCAAAGTTATTTCACGCAAAATTTCAACCTAATAATAGGACCTTCTCCTTACCGACCAAAAAGCAAATGAAAGAAGATTTCATGGGACAACAGTAATTAGAGACGTGACAAGTTGTAAGTTTGATGTACGTGCATAATTCCCACACACACTATAATCTACGGCTGTATTATGTATTTATAAAATGTACTCGTAGTTGACTTAGTAAACGTACATCCACATGCACGGACACGTATCATCTTTGCCCGTCTCGTGCTCCTAATGTAGTCTTCATTGATTAGTCAAGCCGCAACGCTTTCCACACGATTAATCTGTCAAACCATACTCCTTTCCACCTCCATACGATTTGCGACATCTGTCCACCTTACCCCACCTAAAGTCAAAACAGGCGACCCTTTCGTAATTTCACACACATACATTAACTATCAGGGTTTTTACTCTCACTTATTTTTGCACATTTTTTAGGCTTTGTTAAGGATTATCTAATGATATTTAGATAATATTCTTATATTTATGTATTTTTCATATACTTTCCATTTCCTTAATTAATATCCTTCAATCTAGGTATGTAATTTTAGACTACTACCTAATGTAATTTTAAATAAATATAGAGTTTCCAAATGTTTAATATATGTAGTACAAACCTAAAGTAAAATAAAATTAACTAAGATTCAAAATATACATCTAAAAGTTTTTTTAAAAAATTCCAAGTAAAATTTATGCTAATTAATAATAATTAAAGATTTTGGTGAGTACGATGGGTATTCGTATTAGTTTGTAGCTATATTGTTTTATATTATTAAAAATAAATATATGAAGAATAAATTTAAATAATTTTGAAATTTACAATTGAATTTAAACCCATGGAGTAGATATATTTTTAACCTTTCTTTTAATACATTATATTATACATATATATACGCAGTGCTTTCTCATTTTAATACTTTCAATGTTTTTATTTTTCACTTAAAATACATAATTCTACTCCTTAATATTAAATCTATAACTAATAGTTTTTGATAAGTAAAAATTAAAAATAAATAAATAAATAAACAGATTTATTGAGGCGAATCTAAAAAAAACATTGATGACATCAATGCAATCTTCCTTATATTGGACTGTAAATCAAATTAAGTAATTAAAGTATGTGAATAGTACAAAACTAGTTAAAAAATAATATTTCATATAAAAGGAAAAGCCAATATAATTACCAAAAACCAGTTAAATAATAATTCATATAAGAGGAAAAACCAATGTAATTACTAATGTATTTTAATCAGACTTTTGATTATTGGAAAAGTATAATTATGTACTGACCCACTTACCCCACCTTTCTAACACACTCACTAATCACTATCCACAAGTCTACAACTAGGAAAGAAGGAACTTAACCAACCAACCAAGTAAAAAGTGTCATTTTAATTAAAAAAAAATGTCCTTCCTTCATTTCCTTGATTTCCTTCTTTATTTTATGAAACTACTTAGAACCTCACTTGAACTCTCTTAGAAACAAACTCCCACCTACACCAACACAATACACCTCCCTCTCTTTATATATATACACATAACCTTCACACTTGATCAACTTGAAGAGAAAACAATTACTATAAATAATAAAAACCAAAACAATTACACACAACTATGATGGGAAGACAGCAATGCAAGAAGCACCCTAAACACCGCCAATCCCCTGGCGTGTGCTCCCTTTGTCTCTCCGACAAGCTATCCAAGGTCTCTAACTCCGGTACCGCCTCACGGTCCGCTATCATTCGAGCTCGAGCTCGTGTTTACTATCAATCCTCATCATCCTCCTCTCTTTCATCTAGCTATGATTCTTCTAATGCTTCTTCTACTGGTGCCTCCCCCGTACACCACGTTTTAAGTGGTGCTCGTCATCGGAGGATCGTGTCCGATGTACGAGCTAATGTTGTTGTAGGCAAGGATGGATATAATATTAACAGTAAAGGTGATTCGGTTTTTAGTAAGAGTAAATCTATGGCTCATGTTGAAAAATATGATGATAAAAAGAAGAATATGAAGAAGAATAATGTAAGGAGATTATGGGCTAATTTGCTTCGGTTAGGAAGAAATGAAGAAAAGCGTGATAATGTTGCACAAGTTAATGATCGTAAGATTTTTCAGCCGCATCAACTTCAAAGTTCTAGCAGCATGGTTGTTTATTAATTGATTGATGATTGATTTAAGTTAGATTAGATTTATTGATCGTGTTATTTGGACATGATTAGTGATTTTAATTTTAATTTATTTTTTTTTTACTTTTTTGTGTATAAAAGAAAAAGGGTAAATGGAGGGGAGAAAAAAAATACATACAGCAATCCAAATTACAAAAGAATTGAAGAAATTTATCATGATTTGATGAATATGTACATTTATTATGTGATACAAGTTTTACAAAAGATAGTGATGAAATGAAATTTTGTGGATAATTTGTGTTTATTTTATTATTGTCAATTATTTAATTGTGTGGTTAATGAGTTTGGAAATTTGGAAATGCGTAATATACTAATATATGTTGTTAATTACTGTATTTTTTTGGTTCTTTTTTCTATTCAAAGGTTTTGGTCTAGATTGGCAATGGGATAAGAAAAGCGTTCAAGTGCATGTTGTATGTGCTTTGAAAAGCAAAATAGGAATTTTGCTTAGGGTGTAGTAGCTTGATTTGATTTAATACTGAATTAAAATTTATGTAAGAATGGATAAAGGATTTTTTTATTTTAAATTAATAGTTGGTTTTTGCTATGTTAATGTTATTGCCCGGATTGAGTTTATAGATGAAAATACATATAAATATGCAATTTTTAGTTAGATACTGATGATAGTATATGTAGTTCAACACATACACAAATGCAACTCAATATTCTTCATTGTAATGTAGCTCATTTGCAAATTAAATACTCTGTAGTCGGCCATATTACCTTTTCTTTAACGTAAAGATACATCTGCCTCGCTCTATCATAGATTGATTGAGGAAAGGACTTGCCTCATCTTTATGTAATAAGGTAAAGATAAATTCGCCTCTATCACAGATTGAGGAGAGGACTGATAAAGATAATATCGTATAATATCTCTCATTACAATCCCTTAATTCTAGTTGACAATATTCTTGTATCTCATTAATTTATCTTAATATTTTAGGTGATTTAATTGGTTGTAAATATCCTTAGGCAATATTTTGTTACCTTCATTAGATGAAATCATATCAAGGATATGATACTCTTGTATGTATATATAGTGCTCCTTGTAATTCAATTTTAATACACAAAAATATATTCCTCTCATTCTCTTCTCATCATGGTATCAGTAGCATTGGATGTAAGTGGAATTTACGAATGGCAACCATCATCTCCTAAAGTCAACTCCATGACCAAAGCTTCCACCATTCAATGGCATCATCGACTAGGCCATCCAGCTTATCCCATTCTTAAACATCTTAGTACTTCCTTTAATCTTTCAATTCCAAAGTCATCTACTATCCAATGTAATTCTTGTGATTGTAATAAAAGCCATAAGTTGCCCTTCCATGAGTCCACAATCTCTTCCAATGGCCCACTGGATGTTATATATAGTGATGTTTGGACTTCTCCTCTTCATTCCTTTGATGGATATAAGTATTATGTCATATTTGTTGACCATTATTCAAAATATGTGTGGTTTTATCCACTTAAAAGAAAATCCGATGCCAAGGATGTATTTATCCGATTTAAGGCTCTTGTTGAAAAATTCTTCAACCGCCAAATTGTTACTTTGTATTCTGACAATGGGGGGAATATGAAGGCCTTGACCCATTTTTAGCCTTAAATGGTATAACTCATCTCACTTCTCCCCCTCACACGCCGGAGCATAATGGTTATTCTGAACGACGACATCGTCATATTGTCGAAACCGGTCTCACTCTTCTCACTCATTCCTCTATGCCCCTCAAATATTGGTCTCTTTCATTCACCACAGCTGTCTATCTAATAAATAGGATGCCCACACCAATATTACAAATGCTATCTCCATTCCACAAAATTTATGGCTCTCCACCTAACTATCTAAAGTTACGCAGCTTTGGGTGCCTATGTTATCCATGGCTACGACCTTATGTCTCAAACAAGCTTGAACCTCGATCCGACCCATGCGTTTTCGTTGGATATTAAACTACACAAAGTGCTTATTTTTGTCTTCAACCTCATACAAATAAAGTATTTGTCTCTAGACATGTCAAATTTGTGGATAATACCTTCCCCTTTTCCTCTGCCAATTTAACCCAAAATGAAGACACTTATGAAGCCACCTCCTGGTGCTCATTTTCTCTTCCTATTATTATTAATGGTGTTCCCATACAACCAAATAATATTACTACTCCACCTTCTCCTCCCCCTCCTCCTCCCCCACCACCGCCGGTAACTCGGCTACAAAATAACATTCGAAAACCAATCAATAAGCTAAATCTCACTGCCACTCTTCATGACCCCACTACCGAACCCACAAATATAACTCAAGCACTCAAAAGTCCAATTTGGCGCACCGCCATGCAAGTTGAATATGACACTCTTCTTAAAAATCATACTTGGGATTTAGTTCCTCCTTCTTCTTCTCAAAATCTCATTGGATGTAAGTGGGTCTTTCGTACTAAATATAATCCCGATGGCTCCATTGACAAGCACAAGGCTAGACTAGTAGCTAAGGGGTTTCATCAAAGGCCCGGGTTTGACTATACTGAAACATTTAGCCCGGTTGTTAAACCTGCAACTGTTCGTACAGTCCTTTCCATTGCTACCATTCAAGGGTGGTCTCTTCGCCAAATTGATATTAATAATGCATTCCTCCAAGGCTCACTAAAAGAGGATGTATATATGACTCAACCTCCGGGTTTTACCGACCTCACTCATCCTACTTATGTTTGCAAATTGCGTCAAGCCCTTTATGGTCTCAAACAAGCACCACGTGCTTGGTATAATGAGCTCAAGACTAGGGGTGAGCAAAGACCCAGGGTACCCGGTACCGGACCCGGAACCGGTTAGGATCCGCCGGGTCCGGACCCGGAACTGGTCCCACCGGTTCCGGGACCGGGTCCAAAATGTCGGACCCGGTTGTAACCGGTTCCGGGACCGGGTCCTAAAATTTCGGACCCGGTACCCACTGGGTACCCGGTTTAAACCAATTCCAGTTCCGGGTACCCGGTCCCGGATCCAGACAATCCGGGTACCCGGAACCGGTACTGATTTAGTTATAAAAAATTATTTTTTTTTAAAAAACCCAACAATCCACAGTCCAATACAACATTAGGCCCATTTCATCCAACTCATTTCTGCTAGGGTTTCTGTCAGCCACTAAGCCTCCTCATTTCATTGAATTCATTTTTGCTAGGGTTTTGTTCTTCTCTGTTCATTCTCAATCTTCTCTGTTCTCCTCTGAAAATCTCATCTTGTCTTCTTTCGTTCTCATCAATTCACTGATTCTCGGTCTTCTTTCGTAAGTATTTTTCTCTTGGTACTCAAAATCTCATCCTCTCTTTCGTTCTCATCAAGCCACCGAACGACTGTCTCTTTCGTAAGTATTTTTCTCACTTTGTTTGCTTTTTGTTTCATCTTGCATATGTAGATCTCTGGTACTGTTTATTACTGCTTGCATTTTCTTTGGAGATAGTTAGAGTGTTTATGTTAATTTTAATTTTTATTTTCTTCAATTTCTGAGGGTGTTACGAGTGTTTAATATGCTGAAATCAATGAATTGGTACAAATTGACTGCACTTATAGTCTTTTTCTGCAATTTCTGGGTGTTTGAATAGATTCTTATTGAGTATTAATTGGTGGGTACCATTTTTAGTTGCTGTACATGTTTAGTTCAGTCATTGCTTTTATAGAAGTTGTTGTTTGGCTGTTAACATTGTGGTGTTGATCTCAGTACATGAGGTGGGTACACTGGGGTTTCGTTTTAATGATGTTATGTTTGCTGCTTGCATTCTCCCTGATAGAGTTAAAAACATTGGAAGAAACAGAGTCAATAACTCAATGTTCTATCTTTTGGCTTTTACCACTTGCGATGGATTAGTGGAAAAATTTCTTTAGAGGAGATATTTCCCAAAGTTCAAAAATTTTTTGTTGAATTTTTTTCCTGACTGAATGATTAAATAAAAAAATCATACTACACTACACTACAATCCCATCTTCTGATCACATTCACCTTGCATCTTTGCAATAGTGTTTTTTTTTTTTTTTTTTTTTTTAATCTAGTTATCATGATATTGGTTTACCTTGTTTTTTTCAGATTTTCAGATCTATTTCTTGTTTTATTGAGCTGGTCTTTTCTGAAATTTGTAGTTGTGGAGAAAGATGTAGATGGTGATGCATGTGCAGGAACTACAGTTGGATTTCTATGTAGAATTCTGCTTGTTTAAAAGGTTTTTATAGAGGAGAAAGTGTTTCAACAACTAAAGGAACCTTCTTTTCATAAGATTAATTACCATTTTTTCTTTATTAAGTTCCAATTCCTTTTTGTATTCTTCATGAAGATGATGTACTAGGATCTGTGCATATTGTCTCTCCTTTCTTTCTTTGTGTTTATGTGAGTGAGACAATATCAGTTCTGACTGTTGTATGTATTTGTGTAATGCATATAATCACTCTCACTTTGTGTAATGTTTATGTCTTATTAAAGTTTAATTTGTTCCTATTTCAGAACTATGAGCAATACCGACAATTCGTCAGTCCCTATGGATGATGAAAGTGAGGTTGGAAACGAGAATGCAACAACCAAATCAACCAAGGTTGGTGACAAGAGGAAGTCTGAATACTGGAACCATTTTTGGGATTTTAGAGATCCAGTAACCAAAAAAATTGTTCAAGTCAAATGCAAATATTGTGAGAAAATGCTAACAGGTAATACTAATAATGGAACTTCTTCATTAAAGAAACACCTTGGTGCATGTTCAAAATACCCTCCAAATGTAGACAAAAAGCAAAAACTCATTTCTGTTTACAAGTCTCCTGAATCTGATGCTACTATAGTCTCTAATTGGAAATTTGATGAAACTGCTTGTAGACTTGGTTTGGCAAGAATGGTTATTGTTGATGAACAACCATTTTCTATTGTTGAGCGTGAAGGTTTTAGGTATTTTTGTAGTGTTGCTGTACCTCAATTTCATATACCTTCACGTTTTACAGTTGCAAGAGATGTGAAGAATATATTTGTTTGTGAAAGTGGAAAATTAAAGAAATTAATTGGGTGTTTGAAATCGAGAGTGTCACTAACAACTGATTGTTGGACCTCCATTCAAAATTTTAATTATCTTTGTTTGACTGCTCATTTTATTGATGATAATTGGAAGTTGCATAAAAGAATTTTAAATTTTCAATTAATGGATAGTCATAAAGGTAAGGAAATTGGAAAAGTTGTGGAGGCATGTATTCTTAAATGGGAGATTGAGGATCGATTGTTTTCTTTAACTGTTGATAATGCTAGTTCAAATGATGTGGCGGTTGGATATTTGAAAACACATTTTCATGATAAACTTGTTTTGGAGGGTTCATTTTTTCATATGAGATGTGCTTGTCATGTTCTAAATTTGATTGTGAAAGATGGTTTATCTAGTGTGAAGTCTTCGATTGCTCGAATTCGTGCTGCTGTTAGATATGTGAGGAGTTCACCTTCTAGAGCTAAATTGTTTGCACACTCTTCTATGTTGGTTAAAGTTTCTTGTAAAGGTTCAGTTTGTCTTGATGTGGCAACTAGATGGAATTCTACCTTTCTCATGCTTGAAACCGCATTGAAATTTGAAAAAGCTTTTAATAGGTTTGCGGAAGATGATCCTGATTTTAGTAGGGAACTCAAGGATGGAGTACCTACACAAGAAGATTGGGTAAATGCTAAAGTGTTGTCTTTGTGTTTGAAATTATTTTATGAGTCTACAAAGAAAATGTCGGGTAGTTTATATGTTACTACAAACTTGTATTTTCACGAGGTTTTGGAGGTGTTAAGTTGTTTGATAGAATGGGAAAACTCTACAAATATGGATATTCGTATTATGGGTAGACAAATGAGGGAAAAGTTTGATAAGTATTATGGGGATCTCGGTAAAACTAATATCATGATGTTAGTTGCGGTTGTTTTAGATCCTCGATATAAGCTTAGGTTTTTGAAGTATTCTTTTAAAAAACTTTATCCTAACGACTTTGCCAAAGTCGATGTTATTTGTGACAATTTGTATGACAATGTTCAGAAGTTATTTAACCATTATGATGCTATTATTGCTTCTTCCTCTTCCAAGAATAATCGTAATATTAATGTTGCCAATGTGGATAATGGTTCTGAAAACTTGAGCTCTTCAAATAGTGAGCAAATGAAAAAGTTTTATGATGATTTTGATGAGGAAGAAAGTGATTTTATTGTTGAAAAAAGTGAATTGGATTATTATCTTGAAGAAGCTCGGGAGAGAAGGGTTGAAGGGGAAATGTTTGATATTTTGGGTTGGTGGAAAGAAAAAAGTGACAAATACAAAGTATTGTCAACATTGGCTAAGGACATTTTGGCTATACCAATTTCTACGGTTTCTAGTGAATCCGCATTTAGTACATCGGGTCGCATACTTGATCAATTTCGTAGTAGTTTGGGGCCAAATATGGTGGAAGCTTTAGTTTGTACTCAAGATTGGTTAAGGGCGTCAAATGTATGCATTGATATTGAGCGCTTCCTTGAGGATGTTCAAAAATATGAAGAAGGTAATACACTAATACTTCTATTATTTTGTATATTTATCTATTTTATTTCTCTAAGTTTATTACTTATATTGTTTACTGTTTTTTTTAGAATTGGATGGTAGTGACACTGGCATCACACAAGTTAATGAATTTGTTGGAAATAATTGATGTGACAAAGGTTTGTATAATTGTATTCTTAATTATATTGTATGAAAAGATATCAAATGACAAATATTCTAAGGACATTTTGGCTTTTGTTTATAGGGAATTTGTGCTTCCTTGTTGGCTGCTGCCTCTTTGCTTTGTTGTCTGCTGTATGCTGTCTTTCTCCGTTGCTTAGATGGTTGCTGACTTGCTGCTGGTCTTGTTGCTGGCTGATGGTGTGCTCAGCTGCTGCCTGCTGATGGTGTGCTCAGCTGCTGCCTGTTGCTGCCCTTCCTTTTCTTCCCTTTTTTTTTTCTGAACTTTTATTTAAGTAGTTGTTTTGGTTATGTTTGGATGTTTGGACTTTGCAGCATTGTTGAAGTTTGTTGTACTGATATTTTAGGTTGTTGAATTGGTACTTTTTGGCTTATTAGTTTGTAATATTTGTATTTTGAAATATTTGTATTTTGCTAGCCTCCAAAACTAATTTAGGGATATTATTATGTTAATATAACTAGCCTGCAAAATTCCATTATATATAATAATATATTATATAACAATTATAAAGAAAAAAACAGTATTTTACTACGTTGAATAATACCGGGTACCCGGTTTTGGAACCGGTTCCTACCGGGTCCGGGACCAGTTCCAAAAAATTTGGATCCGGTATTAACCGGTTCCGGGACCAGTTCCAATTCTTGGGACCCGGTTATAACCGGTTCCGGATCCGGGTATTACAAATATGACCGGGTACCCGGTCTTGCTCACCCCTACTCAAGACATACTTACTTAGTCTTGGTTTTAAAAACTCCATCTCAGATTCTTCTCTTTTTATCCTTCGTCAAGGTCAAGATGTGTACTACATTCTAGTATATGTTGATGATATAATTATTACCGGCTCCAATTCAAATACTCTTGAGTCTATCATCTTAAAATTATCAAGTCGCTTCTCTCTTAAGGATCTTGGTAATCTATCATATTTTCTAGGTGTTGAAGTACTGCCACATGCCCATGGTATTTTTCTAAGTCAACACTCCAACGTGCAAAATTGGAAAATGCTAAGCCAACACCAACCCCTATGCTTACTCATCCCCCTCTTTCTATCTCATCTGGTTCCATTATCTCAAATCCAACCGAATATCGGGCACTTGTAGGAAGCCTACAATATTTATCATTAACTCGTCCCGATGTTGCTTTTAGTGTAAACAGGTTAAGCCAATACATGCATAAGCCAACAGATGAACATTGGGCTGCTCTTAAACGTTTACTAAGGTATCTTGCAGGAACTTCACAACATGGTCTCTTACTACGAAGAAATTCACCAAGCTCACTACATGCTTTTACTGATGCCGATTGGGCCGGTGACAAAGATGACTATGTTTCCACCACAGGATATATCGTCTATCTTGGTTGCAATGCTATTTCATGGAGTTCAAAGAAGCAACGCACACTTGCTCGCTCATCAACCGAAGCTGAATACCGAGCTATTGCCAACACTACTGCTGAAGTTTTGTGGCTCCTTAATCTCCTAAAGGAGCTTGGTTTCACATCTACATCTCCACCAGCCATATATAGTGATAATATGGGAGCTACTTACGTTGCCGCAAACCCAAAATTCCACTCTAAAATGAAACACCTTGCTTTGGACTATCACTTTGTGCGTGAACATGTGCAAGGTGGTGCTGTTCGGGTCTCATACATTTCTGGCAGCGATCAACTAGCTGATGCACTCACGAAGCCTCTACCTCGGGCTCGTTTACAAACATTGATGTCCAAGATTGGTCTCACTAACCGATCGTCCAACTTGCGGGGGCATGATAAAGATAATATCGTATAATATCTCTCATTACAATCCCTTAATTCTAGTTGACAATATTCTTGTATCTCATTAATTTATCCTGTTAATATTTTAGGTGATTTAATTGGTTGTAAATATCCTTAGGCAATGTTTTGTTACCTTCATTAGATAAAATCATATCAAGGATATGATACTCTTGTATGTATATATAGTGCTCCTTGTAATTCAATTTTAATACACAAAATATATATTCCTCTCATTCTCTTCTCATCAAGGACTTGCCTTGAAGAACCAAAATTTGGACAATTCAAGGACACAAGGGCAAGATCCAATTAATGTAAACCTTGTATAATTGATAATAATGTCTATAGATCCATGAAGTTTCAACTTCCAAACACAACATACCACTATTCAAATTATCATATGTACGTACATTCACTTGATCACATTATCCATTCTCTTACCTAATGTTTTTTCTTACACACTCTATTAATTAATATCTCTAGTGTCATTTAAAAAGTTAATGATTTGCTAGTTTTCTATAATAGTATAATCGATATATACATAATAAACATTTTCTTTTATTATACTACAATTCCATTGAAATTGACGTCATATTATATCATAATTACAATAATGTATATAGTATACTTTGTATATATTAAGAGATAATGATTGACACAATAGTCATGAATTCTGTTTACATTAGAAATGACGCAAAGAAAGTATATAAATATGTTATGATGACCGTTTTGCTTAATTAAGTATTTTCAAGATATGCATTAAAAGAATTTGTTATCCGTAAGCATACATATTCTGATAGGTACACTACTCGCTAGATTGCTAAGTTAGCCACATCATGATCCCTTTATTTCAGCTTACAAAGTAATATACCTTTAAATATACGATTATCTATACTAATTAATCTTAAAACACATTATTAGAGGTAAGAGTGATTCATGCTGATTTGAACATTATATCTTATTTATATGCAAAATTATTTATTTATTAGTTGAATTTGAACAAATCATTTGAGCTCAAAATATTGTTCAAACTCATCCACTTAATTAGATTTTGTCATGTTTGAACTTGGTTTGTAATTTGAATATTAAATGAACAAGCTTTCTATTGTCTAGCTTTGCGTAATTACATTATTAATTGTTCTCCGGAATATACTTCAGATAATAAAATTAATTTAACATTTTCTAGCCTAGCAATTTGTTGACAAATTCAAACATTTAATACAAGTTCTAGGCAAGTTATTATGAATAATAATGTTAGTGAATGAACACAAAGACAGTTATTCATGAATATATATTATATATTAATAGATGAATTGTTCATAGATACATACGTAATACTAATAAATGAATATCCATGTATTCAGGTTCGAGCTCATTTACTACTCAATAATAAGTTTAATTCGCAAATAATATATATTCACTTATTTTCACCTCAAATAATTGGCAATGCAAGATCTTATATTTATGAGTTATTGAAACATCGTTCTTGTGAATGTTGTGACTTGTGACTTGCGAGCTTCATGCAAACGACAGGAAGAAATAGTACTATAAGGAAAGAGTGAAGTTAAGAGAGAGATGTGGAATAGTAAGGAAATAAGGTTAGAACAACTATTTGGCGATGTGTTATTGTGACTTGTGCATGTGTAGGCCGTACAAATTAGGTTGATTTGGTCATTATGGGGTAGAAACACAAGTATGAAATCGTCTAAAATAGACAACTAGGAAAAAGCAAGTTTAATACAACTTGTCAAATTAGGCTTCTTAATGTGAAGTCACTCGTTATTAATTTTTCATTGGGCTAAACATAAAAAGTTGTTATTTTAAGCTTATTTATCACAAAAAAGGATATAATGGAGTATCAACTTTTTCTTATCCGAATTATTTTAATCGTAAATCATATCATAATCTTAATATTCGTTATTTTTCCACTAAATATTTTTAGTCATGTATCTAAAGTACAAATATTTCCTTACCTATTCACAAATACACATTATACACACTAAAATAACATTTTTTGTTGTCAGTTTTATGAAAACTAAAAACCAAAAATAATAAATAAGAAAAATGTATTTTTACTTTTTTGTTATCAGTTTTCAAAATTATCATGATTTTAATAAGACTAAATAATTTTTGATTCATTATGTGACATATATGATATACTTTTAAAAACCAAAAAACTAAAAAACAGGAAACCACGAACCCTAAATGTATGGTTATATATTAATTATATTAAATCAGACCATACTGAACCATAAAGATTCATAAATCATTACTGGTTAATTGAATATAATACCCATATGATTATTCACAAGTCACAACATAATTAACCGTGCATTTCAAGTTGTAAGAAATTCCTCGTCTTTGACGAATTCAAATTGATTATGTGTACTAGTCGGTGGTCAAACCAACGTGCTTCTGCGTATTTCCTCTTTCTCCTTTTTCTTTCGCTTTTACATTTTCCTGTCTTTTACAGGAATCCGAATTTAATGTCTTTATTAACTGATATCGAACTCTTGTCTTTTATATGGGCTTCCATTCTACCAAACTGAAGAAGACTTATGGGCCCATTACTCTTACTCTTATGGGCTTGGCTGACCAAGATCTATGGACTTTATTTATCAAAGTATATACAAGTTCACTCCTTGATTTGAAACTCAAATTTTATTGACTCTCATTGATAAGGGCTTATATAAATCTCTTGTCTTGAACCACAGGTCCACAATGTACCCCTTTTTTTTTTTGTTATTTTCATTTATAATAGAGATTACCATTATTTACAAGTTGTAAGAATGTACAATTATTCTCGACATATGTTAGATCTTATTTAATTCGTCTCAATAAATTATAAATTGTAATTCATTTACGGAGTAATTTTTAAATATATTTAATCAAAATAATGCATTAATAAAGGTGGTATTTAAAAAATGAGAATAACATTTATGATTAGAGGGAGTAGGTTTTAATTTTCATGCTCTAATTAATCATATTCTACAATTTAAGGTCAAATTCTGGGTTATCAGTTTTTTTTTTTTTTTTTTTTTTTTTTTATCAATATTTTTCATATCTTGCAGATGATGTTACATGCATTTCACAATACATACACTATTTTGAATTTTTATGCTTTTTTTTTATAAAAAAAAGAAAAGCAACTATATTTTTTTTAAAATGTAATACTATGTGCAAATATTGGGTATGTTCGGCAAAATATAGCTGTGAAGGTAGCTGTAGCTATGGAGATAGCTGTAAGCTGTGTATGTAGCTGTTAGCTGTCAACAAGTTGTTAGCTGTGAAGATAAATAATTTAGATATGAGTGTTCGGTAAAGTAGCGGTTGACTAGATGTTACATATAAAAATAAACATTTTATTTTTAAAACTATAGATTAAATTTTCAACAGCTACCTCAAAAGTTACCTCTAATTTCAAAAGCTAATCTTTCTAACTTTTCATAAAAGCTACCTCCACCACTACTTTGCCAAACACTCACATTTTTTGTCAAGTAGTGATTTGACTTGGTCAAACCACTAAAAGCTACCTAAAAGCTAGCGTCGAACACGCCCATTGTTGAATTGGTTTTAGTGTATATCTTCACAATATAAGTACAATAGTGACAAACTGACAATGCAATCTAAAATTCATGGTATACAAAGTTGGTAATGTAAATCTAAAACGAGCATAAATTTATACAGAGTAACTACTATACTACTACACTACTCGGTCTATTCCATATCATTTATTGAAAAGGATCTAATAAAACTCTACATATATACTCGATACTCCATAAAAATTTCAGTCAAACCCTCAAAGTATAGACAGCAGAAGTACAATTAGATATCACCTAAATTAGTAAAGTCACTTAAAATCAGATCAGATAAACAGCAATACAAGCATGAGTGAATTAAACCCAAGATTAGTTAAATAAACTTGAGAGCCCTAAAAACGGAACTCTCAAAGACCCACCTCAAATTCCGTAACATTGGCGCTTTTCTTTCTCTCTCCTCTTTTTCTCTTTGCTATCATTCTCTTCTTCCTCACCTTCAACCTGCCACTCTTCTTCAACCAACTTTTAGCTCAATTAATTTCACTATAAAACAAAAATATTGGTTAGTTCATGATTTCAATTGCATGTTTTCTTCTCTTAATTTGTATTGTTTTCATTGAATTTTTATACATTTTTCTGTGAATTTCTAACTTTTTTTGTTTTTAATCTCTTTGCATGTTTCAGGTTATTCGTTCTCACTGTTGATTACTCTAAATATTTCTATTTTTATATAGGTTGGATTGAATTAATTAGCTCTGAATTGATTTGGGAGTTAGTTGGTATTGCAAAATTAATCTGGGTATTAAAGAAATTAAAGAATTGTTTTGGGGGATTAGGGTTAGGGTTAGGGTTTTAGTGAACAGGGTAATGGTGGTGGGGGTGGTGGGGGTTGAGGAGGAGAGGTGATGGAAAACGCGGAGTTGGAAGAACCAGAAAAGAAAAGACCTCATTTGAGCAGTGATTCTTCCCCAATGGCTCGCAACTCTAATCTCTCTCCTGATAACAAATCGGTACGCTTTCGCGCTATACCTCTTTGCCTTAATTTGATAAGATCATTCGCTTATTTAATTGATAACACTCTATTTGCCTCAATTTGATATTTGCTTTCTTAATTGTTGATAAATTGGATGTGAAAGTAGGGTTTGGGTTTGAATTGATTTATAAGCTTATAATTGGTTTAAGTGTTACTTCCCACGTGTTGGCGGAGAAGAAGGTTCTGTATTTTGGCCTAATTTGTGTGTATTGTGTTATAATCCAGTGATATGTTGTAGCTGAATTAGTGTAAATTTTGGGTTGTTGCTGCCAAATTATATTGGCATTGTGAAATTTGAGTACTGATTGTAGCTTGAGTTTACGACGTGGTGTGTTTGATGCTTGGGTTACTATTGTTTGCTCGTGATAAATTGATTTCAGTGTATCAAAAATATTGTGAACCAAACCCAGTGCTAAAGGTTGAATATTGAACTTGGTGGTGTGACTATGGAGTGTGTTGCTAAGATTGGAGGGAGTCTTTTGTTATCTGAATTTTGTTGTATATTCATTCTCTTTCTTCTTCAGTGATGTTCTTGCTTTGGTATTTGTAGACTCAGACCTAAAGCGGTGGCGAAAATTTTGTGTTTTATGTGAATACTACTTTGTTCTGAATGGTCCTTATGAATTTAATGCATTCCTTAGCTGGAAGAATATAAACTTTTGATTCTCTTCCATGCTCATTTTGTGGGTTGAGATTCTGTTTAACCAACCTGTTGTAACTGTACCTTCCTGTTAAATCATATTGCATAGTCTTTCCCTTGACCTCCACTTTAAAATTTCTTTCCGCAGTTGGATTTTAGCCATTCAGACTCATTCCTTTTCTCTGTGCAGCCATCGCCATTAGTCCACTTATACATTGTCCAACCTTTTTCCTCCCCAGTATTTTAATGCAGTTTTAAAAAAAATCTTAGATACTTGCGGGCCTGTGGCTAACAGATAAACAATATATTGCTATCAACTTTTTGGTTCCTGCGATCTCAAGGTGTTTGGAGCTACTAGAAACATGTACTTATTTGTAGGGGGTGAGCATAATAGGGCACCTTGTTAAAATTTTTGGAACCTGAACTGGAAAAAATGGGAACCAAAACCGGTTCTTGGAAAATGAGAACCAGGTTCCGCTTCAAGGTACCTTATTTTTTATAGTATAGTAACATAATAATGTTTTGCAAAATTTTATTTAAAAAAAACTCGATGGTGATAAATTTATAACTTTAACAACTCGCAAATATAACAAACCAAAAGTAGTTGTTTAGCAAATTTAATACATATATCTATAATTGTTATTTTTAAATATTTGGGTGTGAATTGCTGTATAATTTGAGCTTAAGTAATATACTAGGTCAAAACCCGTGCTATGCACGGTTTTACATTAGTTTTTCATTATTCATTTATTAGAAATTTTACAAAACGAAATTATTGTAAGTAAAAAAAAAACATTTTAAAAAAGAAAAGTACAATATACATTGTGATATACTCTAAGATTAATCTCGATCAATGTCTAATTTTACTGTACAATTAATGTGAGATGGAATGAGTAATAATATAATAGTATACGTAATATGAAAGCATACTCATGTTCTTAATTAAAATGTCTCTTCATGATATTATTATAGATAACAAAAAAATAAAAATAAAAAAAATAGTAATAATAATAATTATAAATTTTTATAAATTCTAAGTAGTATTTTATAATATTATGTAACATTTTTTATTCTTCACCACTATATTTTTTTTTTAATTTTATTGTTGTTGAGATTCTAAGTTAATTGTTGTTGGGCAATACAAGGCCAGAATTTCTCCATGAGATATAGTAACAGACTACTTTCAATAACAAATAGGGATGTCAATGGGGCGGGGCGGGGCGGATGTTGGCCTTCCCATTAGGGTTGTGCACGGTGCGGTTTGGATCCCAAACCGCACCAAACCGCAATTCTATACAAACCGCACCGCAAAATACGGTTTGGTGCGGTGCGGTTTGCGGATTTTCCATAATTTTTTTACCTCACAAATAATGATTATTTGCTAATCTTTTGTTATGAAATTTTTACTTGGAAACTGTACAACTATGCAAATAATTCAATAAAGAAGTAGTGCTTTACTTCAGTGTTAATAGTGACCCAATAACATGCCAAGGCAAACATGGAGCAAAATCATTAAGTAAACCACAACCACTCCATTACAACTCCAAAGCACAAGAAACGGAGAGTAATAAGAAAGGAAAACTTTGGTTTTCTTAATAATGACCCACACAATTCAGTACATATAAATACAATATAAGAGTCTTCTTTCCATATAAGAGTCTTTGCATTAAATTACGGCTTGCGGTGCGGTTTGGTTTGAAATTTTTTTGAAACCGCACCAAACCGCAAAACCACGGTTTGGTCAAATTTGAAAACCGCACCGTAATTTCCAAACCGCAAACCGCACCAAACCGCAAAATTGCGGTTTGGTTTACGGTTTGGTGCGGTCTAGACCGTACTCTGCACAACCCTACTTCCCATCTCCATCCCCACCTAATATTTTCATCCCCGTCCCCTTCCCCATCCCCGCGGCGGGTCCAATTTTCATCCCCATCCCCGCCCCACCGGGTACAACTCCAAAACCATCCCCGCCCCACCCCCCACTTGGATATCCATCCCCACCTAATCCCCACCAAAGACCCGCCTAATCCCCACCCAAGATCCACCTAATATCCGTATCTCAAATACACAATCTTACATAATTAATATGAATTATAAAATAAAACATTCTATACACATTTTGTGTTATAATATAAGTGTCGTACAAAGTATTATAATTAATATTGTATTTCATGTAATTATTTTATAAATAGAATAAAAATATGTAATTTTGCTTTAAAAGATATATAGATGTGGGTATGAGGTGGGGATGGGGCGGGTGGGGCGGGGCGGGGCGGGGATGGGGCGGGTACAACTTAAAATCCACCCCCGCCCCATCACCCATGGCGGGTATGATTTTTATCTCCATCCCCGCCCCACCATTCGCGAAACTGAGACCCATCCCCGCCCCAATGGGGCGGGGATGGGGCAGGTCTCCTACTTGACCCGCCCCACTGACATCCCTAATAACAAAATAAAAAACAAAAAAAAATAATATAAAAAAGTAACAAATTTTTTTGGCGGGAATTTTTTTTATGAGACGACACATGTACTTAGGGGATAATTATGGGGATTACTTTAGTATATAGTATTGACTTTCTCAAGTCATATGGTTGCCTGGTACCCTACAGGTTCTGGTTCCAAAAAATTGAGAACTTGAACCGGTTCTCAATTTTACTACCCGGAACCAGTTTCAGAACCTTTGCTGGTTCCGTACTCTGATTATTTGTTCACCCCTACTTATTTGAGGTACCAACTTTTATTCATGAGTGGAAGTTAATTTGTAATGTAAAACATTATCCGTGTCAACAATTTATAGACTTATGAAGCGTTGTTGTGAGAACGAGCTATTTCATTGTTGCCACCGATGTATGAATAATATACACTAGCATATTGCTGTGGGTGAAAAAATCGTATCAGAGGAGGAGGTTAGTTAAGAACTCTATATTTGTTACAGGTTGATGCAGCTGTCCTCCAATACCAGAATCAAAAACTTGTACAACAATTGGATGCACAGAAACATGAGCTACATGATCTTGAAGTCAAAATCCAAGAACTAAAAGAAAGGCAATCCTCTTATGATGATATGCTAACAACTATCAAGCAACTATGGAACCAGGTTAATTCCTAAAAATGATATGTGCTTACTTTTTTGGCTTCATATTTCTGTTCTTATTCTGATTGTTAATGAGATTCCATGTCTTTGTGATGTAGTTGATTGATGATGTAGTTTTTATTGGGGTTAGAGCTGGAGGAAGCCTAAATGTCTTGCAAACTTTAGATTCTGAAGACTATGCTCAAGGTTGTCTTACTTGTGACTTATTTACTTGATGCACCTCTTAGGTTCTTCTGTTTTCTTACAGCTAAGATTTTCTTTGCTTCTACTCTAGATTGACTTGATGTACCTCTTAGGTTCAAACTCTTCTTGTCCTGCGGAGCATGTATTACTCTGTAGGCTTCTAAATGTTGATTCTGTCAAGGGCAATGGAGGAGAGGATCATGTTAAATCTGTTGAAGAAATTTTTTCCCAACACTACTCCTCTATTTTGGATTTACTGAGATTTTTTGAAAACTTTGTCGAGGATCAGAAGAAAAAGACCTTCAGCATTGCTCAGGAAATGCATGAAAACCTTTCTACAGAAGGTCCTGGAGGTCAGTTTTGGATCACTAATAACTACTTTCTAAGTAGGTTTCTTGGGATTTCTTATAGAAAGTTTTTTCTAGTCCTGTACATTTTTCTGGTTGAGCATCATCATGTGCTTATTGCAATTTGTGGTTGTAGCAGATGCCATCACTAAATTAAATAAAATTGAAGATCTGATGACAGAGGAGGCTAGTAGTCTTCGTGTGGTCATTGATGATCTCCATCTAAAGCACTCACAATATGCTGATAGGATCCAGAGCTATATACAGAACAAGTCAGTTGATGAAACTGAGATCAAACATATTGCTGGTCAGTTGTATCCTTCTCTTCAATTCTGGCCTTCTTAAATGGCCTATAATACTGAACTAAATTTTATCTGTACTATTATGGGTTTTAATGCTGTCAATACATGTGATTTTCTATATGACACTGTTGTTCTTACACATACCACCTTTTTCCCTTTCTCAATGTTAAAAAGGTGAGCTTGAAGAGAGCATGGCTGAGCTTGAAGAAAGCAGAAGAAAGCTTGTAAATCTGAGAATGCAGAAGAATTTAGCATCTGGGACTTACAGCCCAGTCACTGGGGTTATGAATGGCAATTTATCTTCATTGAAGTTGCCTGATAAGTCAATGGGCCTGCGGGAGCTGAAACACTCAATTGAAGAAGCTGAGGTACTTAGCTTCTATGTACATCCCTATTACTACAAAAAAAATGGGACAAATCAAGTGGCCTATTTTGGAGTTACGACAAACTTCCAGTCCCTTGATTAACGTTTAGCAACAATGCAGGTATTGGCTGCTGATCGTCTTGCTGAGCTTGAGGATGCACGTGAAGATAATTCCATCCTGTCAAAACAATTAGAAGAAATTGAGGTCTGTTGCTTGACAATTGAATTAATTGATGTTTTATAATCATAATTAACTGGTCCATAGCATTGGCGGGAGCCTTGTTCTAGGTACTGTATGTGATGATATGGTATGGAGTCTATAGATTAGCTTGGGCACTTTTGCTACTTTGTTTTCTAATGTTGAATTGGCAATATTGTCATTGCAGAAAGAAATGAAGGATGATAAATACGTGTGCAGTTCTCGATTGTACACTTTGGTAAATGATCAGCTCCACCATTGGAAAGCTGAAGTCGCGCGATATAAAACATTGACTGACTCTCTGCAGGTGATGACTGCTATTTTTTTAGCTTGGTTTCCTGTGTACTTATTTTTTTTCTCCTAAAAAGGCTTGCTTCAGTCCGATAGGTCATACCTTATCAGAAGAGAGAAGGAACTAGAGTTAAAGAAAGAATCAGCAGACAGTGCAAAAGCTTCTATTGACAAGGCTGAGACAAGAGTTGAGGAATTAGAGCTAAAGTTCCAGAATTCTATTATTGAGAAGAATGAACTTGAGGCTAAAATGGAAGAAGCTGTTCAAGATTCAGGTGACTTATTGTTTATACAATCATTAATGTACGTCTTTGTAATTGGTTAGTCTTTAATAATTGAAACTTCCTGCAGGAAGAACAGACATTAAATCTGAGTTCAATGTGATGGCCTCTGCTCTGTCCAAAGAAATGGGTATGGTAGAGGCTCAATTGAATCGATGGAAAGATATTTCTCAGGAAGCCTTGTCCTTGCGTGGGGAAGCAGAAACACAGAAGGCATTGTTAAATAGAAAGGTATTCTCTGAAACTGTTGTGCTGTACTTGATTTCTAGTTAAATTTAATTATTTGAGGTATTATGGATATCTTGGCATATCATGTCACTTCTTTCTCTAATTGCTCCATTTGTCATGCCTTTAGAAGGGAGGCACAATATATTTAGATGATGTAGAATATTGGTGCATGTTTAGTTTTCAGATGTACTGTCAGCAATGGGTTTTAACTTGTCACTTAAAAAGCTTCAATAGAAATACTACCTCTGTTAATTATTATGTGCAACAAAGGAATATTTTATGTCTCACAAATAATACCCCTTTGTTGCACATAATAGTTAATGGAGGTAGTAGTAAATGTACTGCAGAGACCAATTTTTTGTCAAGGGTACATAGTAAAGAATTCCTATGGATCTATATAGTAAATGGGTGTCATGTATGTACATATTTATTTACTCTTTTTTTTCAAGTGACAGTTTTCTTGACATTTTTTTCCTAATACGTTCACAATCTTTTATTTGCTGGTAGACTAGTGAAGTGAAGGCCTTGGGAGATAAATGTGGTCAGCAGATGGCAGAAATCAAATCCCTGAAAGAGTTGGTGAGATGTCTTCATCCCAGTAGAGTCTTAAATCAACTTTTTTTTTTCCCCCTTCATCTTTTCAGTCAAATGAGTAATTTTGTTTGAAACTCTCTAATACTGTTGGTATATTGATCATGAGTCATGACACCTCAGTATTTGAGGGGCGTTTTCTGTTAACTTACAAGTATATAAACATTGCAGATTGAGAAGCTGCAAAAAGAAAAGTTGGAACTGCAAATTTTCGTTGATATGCTTGGTCAAGGAATTTATGACAATAGGTATGTTGATGAGGTCTTCCTAACTTCTGACATGTTATCCCATTACACGTTTGATAGATCAATTAGTAAGTCTTATACGGGATTCGGTGACACTTACAAAACATTGGGTTTGTTCAATTTTGAAGTGAGTATTGACATAACTGATATTTAAAAAGACGAATAAGATTTCTTACTTGTTCGGTGATTGGCTCAGCTCATTTTTTTAGGCTTTGATTTTATTTTATTTTATATTTTTTTATTTACCTAGAAAACCCATAATACAACCTTTTAGTACAATAGTATGATATTTGGCTTCCAATATATCTTGATGTCTTCTTTAAGGAAGCGTTTCGTTTGGTATGAGAATAAAAATTTGAGGATTAGAGGGTGTGATTGAGGATAGCAATTTTTAGGCAGGAATTCATTAAAAAATTTCCCATCGCTTGTTTTGGTAGTGATTGGAAAAGATTTGGAATACAAGACTACCCATAAATTGTAACTAATACAATTAGCGCCCTTATTCATTCATAGCATGTGGGACATTTTACCCTTTTATTAATTCCCTTCCTTTAATTCCTGCCCCTGGATACTATTTTGATGGGAAGTGAGGTCTTTTATTCCCCCTAAAAATCCCACTCTCTTCCCCAATCCCCTTAAGGTACTATTTTCATTGAAACTATGGGTTTATATTCCTAATCCCACCCCTTTATAAATCCCACTCATACCCTTAATTCCTACACATCAAGCACCTCATTATGTTGCTTGGTCCATTAAAGGTGGACATGCATCTTTATTGTTCTATTTCAAAGTCCTAGATATATCTTTTTGGGATATTAGTTCATGTCTCAAATCATGCTATGAAATTTTATGTTAAGAGGATTTTTTATGGATGGAATTCTCTATAGAAGTGAACATTGTTTCTTATCTCATGAAGTGTATTACGTTGGTTGTTCTTTTGGCGTATGCCGCATTCCTATGTAGTTTACAATAACAGAGAAAAATTAGACTTTAAATCGATCAATCAAAGCCTTAATCCCATAACTGGGTCAGCTACATGAACCAAATATTATTATTCCGTATAGTCATCAACAAAAATGTTCCTCCTCAATCCCTTACGATCAAATGCCTCATGCTCATGCAAATCCATATACTTCGTATCCTTCCTAATTCCTTCCAACTAAGTCGTGTTCGGTCTCCCTCTCCTTCGTTTAACCCTTCCATGGTCCCAAATAAGACTTTACTTCCTAAAATTCCTAACAGACTAATATACATACCTAGCTGCTGCTAATTCATGTGACCAAATGACAACCTTAGCCCATTGTGTCACCAATGTTGTCCTATTGGAGTACAAATAAACTAAGGCCCTTTCCCGCCTTTGCCCCTAAATCTACATTATATGAACTCTTAATTTACCTTAAGTAGGGTTGTGCATCGGTCTAGGACCGGACCGACATAGACCGAAACCTGAACTTTAGACAAACTAAGACCGAAGACCGGACCTATTACATTCGGTTCGAGACCGGATCGACCCTATCGGTCTGGTCTAAACCCCGGACCGGACCGATTATTTGATGATGATAAAGAGTGTATATCCCCCACCTTGTTTTTCTTGGATTTAGCTCTTTGTACATTGTAAAATATATATTTATACTATTGTATTGACTTTTTTAATGTAATTTTGATTACATAATTTTTATCCTAATTTCTAATATTAATCTATGTTAATTAATACACGTTTTACATGCTACTTATATAGTTATATGCATGTAGCATGTTCATGCTACTGACGTCCGTGGCCTCTTGTGCTACATGATAAGCAAAATTATGTACAAGAAAAGAAACAATAAAAAGAAAAAAAATATCTAATCAAGTCACTTAGTACAAATTTATAACTCAAAACCACATGTCCAAAAGTAGTATGATTAAAATTCTACCGTCTACAACTCTTATTAGCAAAAGTCATCAATTGCCCGATTGCTCTGAAGGTCTTGATACTCTTGATGAAAAGTGAAAACCATCAATCTACAAAAGAAATAAAATACATATATTAAATAAAAATGGCAACATTACAATAATAATAAAAAAAAACAAAAAGTGAAGAGTATTTATATTGGGTTATTAGTATTACCTTTTCCATTCATCAATCAAAAACAACTTCGGATACACCATCATTTAAAGAATTCTCCAAATCTATATATATATATAAAAAAAAAAAAATAAAAAAAAAAAAAAATAAAAAACTCAATCCGATTGTTAAAGAAGAGAATGAAAAATAAATGTGTAAGAAAAATACCTTTCTCATGTTGCTCCATTTCTTCCCATTTTTCCTCTTCAACACCTTTTTCTTTACCTTTCCTAGGACGGAGCCAATCTTGTGAAGATATAACTATATAAGAGCTTGCACCATCTTTTTAAATGACATACAATTATTAAAAAAAACAATAAAATTATTGATTAATATAAACAAAAAATGATAACAAAGAAAAATAAAAGTGAAGACATTACCTTAGGAGTCAAGGAGCTTCTAAATGGATCAAGATGACGACCCCCGATACTAAATGCCGACTCGGATGCAACGGTGGATATTGGCATTGCTAATGCATCACGAGCTAAGTATGCCAATATAGGATATCTATGAGCATTCATCTTCCATCAAGTTAGTATGTTCATCTCCAACTCATGTTCACCTATTTGATCATATTTGATCAATCAAGTATCTATCAAATTCAGAACTTGAATATCTTTCATTTGTTGCTAAACTCCTCACTTGATTTTCAATATCTTTCTTTAAGTCGCAAATAGTGGAATGTGAAGGAGTACAAAATGAGTCATCATTATGCGGTGTAAAAGGAGTATACATCTTCCTATAGTCCTCAAACAATGAAGTCGCTCTATGGTACACAATTTGACTCAACTCTTTACCTCTAGGTGATGCATACATACGAGCAAAAGCAAGTTTCAAGCCTACAAATTTCATCTTGGGATCAAGTATGGTACCCATGTAGATCAATACATTCATTTTTTCAATATCTCCCCAACATTTGTCAAATTTTTGTTGCATTGATATAGCTATGAGTCTAAAATCTCCATCATCACTATTCATCCACCTTTTCAATTCATCAAGAGCACGAGCAATGTGAAAGAAAGTGTTGTTACTTGTTACATACAATGAACCGAAAATGGCATCCATCAAAACCTTAAACTCTCTTAGGAAAATATCTAACCCTTAAACCACCTTCCAATCACTCTCAAGGGGGGCTCCAGAATTTCTCATTTCATCTTCTCCTGTACTACCATGTCCACTACTGTGGTTATCATCATATTCGTCTTAAGTTTCAAGAATAGTATCTTGATCTAATTGAGGATTAGTTGGAATATCCATCCTCCAAAAATATCTCGAAACTTCAATGCTTTTTCAAGCATATCAAAAGTGGAGTTCCACCTAGTTGGAACATCTAGAGACAATGACGAATGGTTTAGAGCATACCTTGCAGTTATGTCTTTAAAAAGTTTCAATCTAGATGGAGAACTCTTTACAAACCTCATGGCATATCTAACCTTATTGATGGACTTTTTATTCTTTTTCAACCCATCCCACACAATAAGGTTGATAATGTGTGCAACACACCTCATATGCATACAATCACCATAACCAATAAAAGACAATTTACTTTGCATCATTTTTTCTTAATTCAGAACTTGCATTATCAACCGGAATAACTTTTCATCCAAACCCCAAGAAGTCAAACATTCTTCCACCCCTTTTGCAATAGCTTTACCCTTGTGGTTATAAATAGGACAAAAGTTTAAAATCTTTTTATGCAACTTCCACTCAGTGTCAATAAAATGAGCACTAAGACACATGTAATTGATTCTTTGAATACTTGTCCATGTATCAGTAGTGACAAAAACTCGTTGACATTTCATTCTTAGTACTTTTAATTGTATCCTTTCTTTTGTATAGAGCTGTAAATAATCACGTGCAATAGTAGTACGTGATGGTATATGGAACCTAGGACAAACTACTGACATAAAATGCCTAATACCAGGTTTCTCTACATGACGAAAGGGTAATTCATCCACAATAATCATGTAAGCAAGAGCATTTCTAGCATCATCAACATTTAAAACCCAAGCTTTCATTTTATCTTGTCCAACATCAACATCATGGTCAAAAGCTATCTCAGTTTGTTTCCCTTTAGATTTGTTTTTAGGATTAGCCGGACAATTAAGCCAATGATTCCTCACATTTTTTTGAACCATTGAATATAGAATCACAAGCAAAGGTTTTATTCTTACAACACATACACTCAGCTCTATGCTTACCATTTTCCTTGTACTCCCAAAAATGCTCCCAATAATCTGCTCTCCTTCCTTGTGCCTTTGACACATAATTTCTTCCCTCCGTCTTTTTCCTAGGTGGTAGTAGTGTTGTGACTATTTGCTCCTCTGTATCAGTATTATGACGAACATCATCCTCGTTGAAAGTAGCATCTACATTATCTTGTGAATCTTCAAACTCAGAAAGCGACCTCTTATTTGTTGATCTAGAGCTTGACATCTACAAACAAAATGTAATACACCTAGTAAGCTAGCAGCATACATATAATATAGTAGTTTTTTTTATGTTATTATAATATTTATAAGGAAATTTTGACATTTGCTACCACTAAAATGACACTCTTTCACATTTTCTACCTGTTTAAAATTTTATTTTAATTTACTACCACCCAAATCTCACATTGTTAAATATCACTACCTCCATCCTTATGCCGTTACTATTTCCGTTAAGGAGCTCAGCCACCCTCACTGCCATCATACAACCACTCCTATCTCCTCAACCACTCTTATCGCTCCTCTCCCCATTTCGGCGCCTAAACCAGTCCTAGCCCCTCTTCGCCGACCTTATCTCTCTTCTTCACCGTCCCTATTGGCTATGGGGGTTGAATTTGGCGCTCGAATCATCATTTTCACCATCTTTTATCGAGAAATTAGCACAATTTAGCAAAATGCATAGAATCGCACTTTTTCACACAATTCACAAATTAAAAATCAACTAACTTCTAGAAAAACTTTAGCTTTAGCTTTGGAAGTAGCAATTACAGTAGAACTTTCAGGATGTGATTCAACAGAATGAATCAAATTCGTCGGTCTCTCACCGATAATCCGATCATCAGCCGCCGGAGACCGATCGATGACGACGGAAAACAACGAAGAATCACGGATCTCGCCGGAATTACAGCAGAAGACGTCGTTTTTTACGAAATTGAGGCCATTGAAGAGGATTAGGGATCCCAGTGTAATAGTAATAGAAATTATCTAGAAAAAGTGCCGATTTTCGAGTGGTCGGAGGTTGAATTTGGTTTTGGCGGTGCGATGGTGGAGTGACTGATATGTGGAGGTCGATTTGGGTTTGTGATTGATTGGGCGATGCTGCTAACTGGTGGCTGCTTCGACGTTTGGTGGGCGGTACGGCTGTGCAAAGTGAACTACTGCTACTGTTATTGTCGTGTTGGTTGGGTGTTGCTGTTGGAGTTGTTGGTGTTTGCGTCATTGCGTAAGTATAGACGGAGGTGCGAGGTGGCTGTGAACAGTGGAGGTGACTCAGGTGAGGGTGATGCCGCTGAATTGTGTGGTGATGGTGGTTGGTTTGAGGTGCGGTGTGGCTGCTTGGTGGGCAGGTATAGGGAGGGGGAAGGGTGGCTGACGGGGAGGGGGAAGTGGCTGGGAAATATATTTTTTAAGAGGTTTTTTTCTTTTTATTTTTATTTTTAATAAATTAAATTATTATTTAATGAAATGATGGCCCCACTTAACGGAATTCTAACGGATTCTGTTAAGTGGTAGCAATATTTAACAATGTGGGATTTAGGTGGTAGTAAAATAAAATAAAATTTTAAACAGGTAGTAAATGTAAAAGAGGGTCATTTTAGTGGTAGTTAATGTCAAAATTTCCTATTTATAATCTACCTTTAAATATTGGTGGTGAATACAGAATACATGAAATCTAGGATGTCAGAACTCAGAACAAACTTATAATACTTATAATATATGGTATGTTATTAAAGATGAAAGATTAGTTTATATACATATTAATGTATAGTAGTTTTGTTACTTTTTATGCCACATTTTTCCTTATTAGATTTAGTGGAGTTATGATTCATATCAATCTTATGACAATTGGCAATATAACTATGATTAATCCGATATTTAATCCTTGAAAACTAGAAATATCAAACATAGTAATAAGTATCAATACTATCTAATGCTCAATATAGGGTTTGTAGCCTTTGTAGGGAGGCAAGTGCCACTTAAGTGCATATTCCATGCAACATAAATACGATTATACGAATACAAAGTCGCAAACTCGCAAATTACACCAATATAAAATTTTCACTCCTTCACAGTTGAATATATACAATCATATCATTCATATGAATAATTAATCAAATATGAAAATGGATCTGAAATATAAAGTACAAATAATTGAATAAATTAATAAAATTATTAATAATTTACCTTTGCTGGCAGCAAAAGTCTCCCCTAAATTGATGAATGATGATAAGTTGATAATTGATAATGTATGTAAACTAAGAAAATCACTGACTGCACTGTGAATTTGTGAAATTTGCTAGAGAAGAAGGAATTGTTTGAGAATCTACGTAGGTCAAACTCGAAGGCAGAAGGCAGCGGTTATGTGACGTTCAATTTCAAGGGTTTTTCTTATCAAATAATGAAGCCCATAATTATTTCCAAGCATTAAATTTCGGGTTCGGTCCGGCCTGGGGTTTTTTCGAGTTTAGACCGATCCGGACCGAAACTCGAAAAAATAAATTTTGGAACCCGAAGACTGGACCAAATATCTTCGGGTCGGTCTTGATCAGTCTGGTCCGGTCCAAAATGTCGGTCCAGCCCGATTTTTGCACAGCCCTAACCTTAAGTACTTGTGTCGAACCTCGAACCCTCGACACCCGGACATGGGTTCACTTGGACATTCCATTTTAGACCAAAATCATGTTTTTTTATTTTATTTTATTATTATTTTACCAAACACTTGGACATGTACCAAATAAGGGTACTTTGAGTAACGTAGATTCTAAAATATGCTTATTATGTTTTGTTGGCAGTATGTTGCCTTTTCGCTCGCAACATAGGAGATTTACCAACTCTTGGAACCATTATACTCTGTATACCTAGAGGTATTAGAAAAACTTGCCTTATCTTTCTTAGTCGGTTGGCAGGGCCTATCTAAGACTTGTAGTTCATTATATGCAATTTATTACAAGTATATCATTATATGAGATATTGTTTTTCTAGAAAAATCAAGAATATATTCTTGTGTTTTTTTTCCCACTTTCCTCAAGTTTATACCTTGAAGTTGTTTCACATTTGACCGACTCATTTGGCTGAGTGATATACATTCTAGGTCCGTTTGATACTAAAATTAACATTGCTACCTCTGTCTGTTTAGCGGTTGGGTATGAATGGATTAGTAGCTTATTTCCTGAAATTGAAAGTGCATGTATTATATTGCTCATATGAAACATGCGTTATCAATTTCAATTTTGGTCAAGGCTCAGGAAATCCTAGTGTCTTGATTGCGATCAATTTACTGAGATGACTTTTTTCTAATCGTGAAATGTATATTTTGGCTGCTCTTCATGTTAATTATCTTTCTCTGTTTTCTTATATTTTTGAGCTGCATTGGATGTTTCATACGTGCCCTATGTGTCTAATGGAAGATTTTTTTACTCTGAATTTCAGGGATCTTATGGAAATCCAAGAATCTGAACGAAGAGCTTGTGCACAAGCTGAGGTGTTGAAACATGCTCTTGATGAGCATAATCTGGAGCTAAGGATAAAAGCTGCTAATGAAGCTGAGGCTGCTTGCCAGCTGCGTCTCTCTGTTGCTGAAGCTGAAATTGCTGATTTAAGAGCCAAACTAGATACTACTGAAAGGTTTGAACTTTGTGTTTTTTTTCTTCAGGTTTTTGTTTTGTGTGTAGTTGATGTGGGGGCCAGAAGACCAAAAATCCAATTATTTGATTAGTCTTTTTTATTATTGGGCTTGGCTTGTTACCGGTTATAATGTAACTTGGTATATTTTATGGTTAAATAGCGTCATTGTATTGTGGGCTTGTCAATGTTATGTTATGCGGTCTTATGGGTTTATATGGATTCATGTTAGGGTTTTAATTATTGTTTTTATGCAATAAGTTATTTATAGAGATAGAGATTAATTAAATTGAGTTTTCCCTTTGTGCAATTTATCGGGTTAAGGATTGATACAGAAACCCGATAAATTTATCTTATTTCAAGAGTGATTAAAATTATTGGTTGAATACCTTGAGGGGATTCAAGAACCAAATTAACCAATATGTTCTTTTAGGAGTGATTTGAGTCTATTCTCTATCGGCTACATTTATTTTTGGTTAAGATTCATATTGTTTGACTAAGATTCATATCACTTGCCCACTTCCTTGGCTCCCACTCGCTTGCAACACCTCTGACTTCATCATGCTACGCTCTGCAACATTAAGCCGGTTAAGGCAATCCATTTTTAGCCCATAACTGTTGTTGGGCTCTGGGTCAAGACTCTCGACAAGAGAAGAGTTGACTAGCGTACAAGTTAAGTGAGGTTGTGCAGTGGGACACTTCCAACATTGTGTATATTTGTCTCTGTTTAGGATTGAAGTAGTACTGTGGCTATATATTTTGTAGAAAATTATTATGTAAGAGGCAAAGGTGGCTATATGTTTTTCTTTTTGTTTTAGAGTAGAGGGCTTCAGATTCCATAATGAAACCTTTAATGAGAAATGAACCCTGCCCAGATGGTGTGTTCTACCTTCTTTCTTCCTGATTTCTGGTTGAATACAGAGGTAAATACTAACCATATTTCAGCATTCCCAAGTATGATGGATCATTTTGATATCAAATTCTGTAGTATGCAGCCTTACCCTTGATTGCAAGTTAGCAAGGATTTTGTCTTTTTGGACTTCTATTGGAAATATATTAGTTGGCCTCTTAAAGGTTTGAAACAGAAAGCTACTTATGTGAAATTTGGCATGTTCTCGAGGCTGATAAACAGTAGGCATTGAGTACATCTTTGTTGGCTTTGAAAGTTACAAATCACTTTTCTATCTGCAGGGAAGTTTGTGAACTGACAGAAGCAATTAAAATAAAGGATGCAGAGGCGGAAGCTTATATATCTGAAATTGAGGTTTTCATCTCATCCTTCGTTTGTTCCCCAAAGATTTTGGCATTCAAAGTGTTCCTCTTTTTTAGTGGTTTTATCACTGATTTTTTTTTCTTTTTCTATATTGCAGACGATTGGTCAAGCATATGAAGATATGCAGACACAAAATCAACATCTCTTGTTGCAGATGACTGAGAGAGATGATTACAATATTAAGGTGTAATGCTAGTCACATGTGCTTAATTTGGTCTCATTATTATTATTATTTTTATATATGTGCTAAGTAATTTACTGTTGTGCTGTGTATTTAGCTGGTGTCTGAAAGTGTGAAGACAAAGCAGGCTGTGAATACACTTCTCACAGAAAAGCAAGCCTTGGCTAAGCAGTTTCAATCAGTTAATGCATCATTAGAATCTCTTAGAGCAAGAATTTCTAGGAGTGAGGAGCAGGTATATTTCCATATTCGATCTTGTGCTAAAATTTTGCAGTTTTTTGTAATCCCAAGGTGACGACTCAACTCTTTGCAGATGAAGGCTATTATGTCAGAAGCCTTGAATCATTGTCAAGAAGACAGGCACCTCATTGTTAGCCTAGAGAGAGCGAAATGGGAATTATCAGATGTAGAAAAGGAATTAAAATGGGTTAAATCTGCTATTGCTTCTTCTGAGAAGGAATATGAACAGGTTCAACGGAAGACTGCCGATATTCAAAAGGAGTTGGGCAGTGAAAGGTAATATCTTTGTTATCTTACGCTGCTGTTAGACATATAGTTTCATATCCTAATATGCATTATTCCTGTAACCTGAAAAGGACATGATGTAACAGGAAAGTCATGTAAGCTTGTTCCAACTATCTTAACTTTTTGCTTGATAAATGTTTATCTTTGTCCATTGTTCATAACTAGGTACTGGAATCGACCGGGCTTGGAAAATTCATTAAATATCACAAAACATGTCCAAAATTGGACTGGGCTGGAAAATTCTGATCCCCCAGTCTACCAAAATTAATATTTCTGGTCTTCTGGTACATAAATTTTTTTTTTTCCAGGAATGTCCTGAATGAACGAGTAGTTTAAAATAATGCACATTCAATATGTAGATTATGAACATATTGTTTATATATTGTCAATAATTAAAAGTATTTAGTTCATACATCACTGCTAACATATAGTTGCACAAATTTTGAACTTATAATTCTTTTATTACTTAGGCTTTAATAAATTAACATATAGATTAATAAATGAAAATAGAAAATATCTTCCTTAACATAGAACCTATTTACTCATTTGGGACCAAGGCATACATTGTGGTCCCAGGTGCAGTATATAGTTATTGCAACTGGTTCAGTTTGTGCACTTCCCCTAATTCTAGTTGTATTAGTTGTCATTTTCTTGCTTATGATTGTATATGGTTTTATAAGAAAACGAGTGTTGCTTGTGGCAAACCAGGAATGACAAAAAGAAGCTTGAGGAGGAGCTCAGACAATGGAAGGACAGAGTTGTCGAGATGACCGCTGAAACAGGGGAGGCTGCAATCCAGAGACTTCAGGAGGAAATAAAAGACTGCAAGTCTATTCTCAAATGCAGTGTTTGCTTTGACCGACCAAAAGAGGTAGGTTACTTATCAATTATCTTTATGCTACTCCTGAGGTTGAAGTCGTTGCCTATTATCATAATTTGCTAGATATTGCGATTATTTCCCATTCGTTTCCTACTAGTCCTCTGGCTCAATATACTTGTAATTCTTCATATAGGTTGTGATTGTGAAGTGCTACCATCTGTTCTGCAATCAGTGTATACAAAGAAATCTGGAAATTCGCCACAGGAAATGCCCTGGATGTGGTACCGCATTTGGGCAAAATGATGTTCGGTTTGTAAAAATATGAAATAAACCTGCTCCTTTAGCCTCAATTTGTTTTTTGGGTTGCAGAAAACCCAATGCTTTGTATGATAAAGTGCACCACACCATTGTAATTGGCAGCCTAAGTGGTTATGCCCCCTTGTAAATAGCAATTAGTGTAGTGAGCTCCACTTATAAATTATAGCAGCGGTGCTTATCTGTAGTGTACTATCGGTGACTTTTTAACTCATGCCCTTAATTGTGCATGCTGATGTGAATTCGCATTAGTTCATATTTTTTGTTCGTTGACAACTAATAAGAGTAGCAATATTCTTGTAGCCTGCTTGACGGACGACAGCCTATTCTCTTTCTTGGCTGATTTTTGGGGTTCATTTTGTAAACATTTTTTATTTGATGAATGATTGATGATGTATATGGATTATAATAAGATGAAAATGTGTGTTGCCATTTCAAAATTGTATTTTTACATTCAATGTATGTAAAATGATTTAGGGGTGTTGACAGATTATTTGTTGCATATGTTTTACATTGTCAACATCTAAGGAAGACGTATATGGAGTAAGCAAATAAGCTCACTTTATGTTGTATTTTAATGTTGTGTTTGTTAATAGTAATGTCCAGTTATCGTGTATTCGTGTGCTCTATACGTGATAAGAGAAGTGTTCCATACTTTCATATAATAAAAAGCGATGTAGTAGTAGTGCAATCAAACTATGAAAATGTTTGGTGTATGACCCCTCTGTAGGACATAAGATCCAGAGCAAAGCCAAATGAACATAGTCCTGGAGTCCGCACGTATTCTTGGACTTGTATAATGACTAATGAGCCCTTTCAGGCCTAAAAGGACTTCAAATGAGCTTAAAATTGGGGGTCCCTATTTTGGGAATTAATACTAGTATAATGATGCGTCAATTTTGTAAGGTGAGGCCCGTAAATAAGTGTTTGTATTCTTGAAGTGTCATTTGTAGGCTTGTAGCAGTCATTGTTTTTAGTTTGAAAGTGTCTAAAATATCTTGGTACATACTTGGTATTTTGTAATGATACTAAGTAAAACCTCCATGTATAAAGAGTTTCTTTAAATACTTCCTCTAGAATAGAAGTTTCTGGAGTAGGGTTAAGGGGCCTATAAATAGGCGTTAAGGATCAATTTATACATTATGTGAGTGGTTTTAATTAACACAGAAAAATTAATATTATTAAGCATTGGTCCTCTTTAACTTATTAATTTAGTGCAATAATTTTTTCATGTTCATGTGCCCGATTTTATGTTCAACAAAAATAAACTAAAATACATATTTAAAAAATTATTTGGGATGAAGAAAAGAGTAATACATTTTGTTAAAGATTCATAATCTGCTATTTTTAATGGGATGAGAGAAATTTATGATAGTAAAATAAATAAAAAATGACTAATCTGTTAAATAAGATTTCAAATTTTGTATTTAGAGATTAGATGAATTAATATGGAAATTGATTCAAATTCAATTTTAAAATTTTCTGATTCCCAAACAAGTAAATTGAGTCAAATCCTGAAATTCAAATTAAATGCACATCCAAGCAAAGCATTACATTAATATATATTATGTCATGTATCAGCAATAAAATTCCATTTATTCTTTCTAATTAAATCACTATCTTAATTTTTATTTATTGTTAAAATGATGAAAATGTTAAATTAAACGATAAAGGATAAGCAAATAGTTATGAGTTTTTTTTTATTAACATATTTTTCAAATGATGAATTGAATAAATCATATTCACTTTGAATTAAATGCAGCAAGTGTGGTGAAGGCAGTAAATTCGAAAGCAAAAGGCTTCTCTTCTATCTTTCTATTGTATGATGATATTTCTAGTTTGGCTTCGTGTTTTAGTTCTTTTCGTTTTACTCATGTTAAGCGAGCGGGTAACATCCTAGCCCATAGTGTTGCACGATGGGATACTAGGGATTGTAATGAATGTGTTTTCCTTGATCCTTTCTCCAAAGTTTGACAACTTTGGCGGAAATTGATCTCCTATAATGATAATCAGCAAGCGTTTGTTTCAAAAAAAAATGAATTGAATAAATAATTAATATTTTTTTAATATAGTTAACCCTCCCATTTTTCTACTGAAATTGCTCGTAATTGTAAAAAAAACTGAAAATTAATATTTGAAATTAAACTATAAATTTTGTTTTATTAACTATTCAAAATAATGCAAAACAAAATGGAAATATTTACTTTATCTTTTAATAAAAATATTGATTTCTTGACAATGCATATTAATTGAAAGAAAACTATATGATTGGGTAATCGAGTAGATAACACTTTTTAGGAAGGTTATCTCAAAATAGATAAACATTTTTCAGTTATATATGCTCTTTAATATATAATTCAAGGGTTCTCTCGAAACGCTCTGTTCTCTCTCCTAAAAATAAAAGCCTTGAACCCTAGAACTCACCGGAGTTCCGGCGCCGCGGCCGGTTCTCCGGCGAGTTCTCTTTCCTTTTTCTCTAGTTTTCAATAGCTCTTGTTCGTGTGGTGAAGTTGAGGCGGAAACAAGCTCCACGAAGAGGTTCGACCTCCGTTTAGTTCTACCCTCTTCTCACCGGAGAGTTTGTTTTTGTTTTTGTTTTTGTTGGCTTAAGCTAGATAAGGAGACGAGGAAGCCTTTTCCACCGGGCATTCGCGTTGCTTAGAAGAAGGGTCGTGGTTACCTGTCCGTGTGTTAAGGGGACGAAATTGACGATAAGGGGTCTTGGGCTAACTTTAACGCCGCCGTCAGGGGATTACCGGAAAAAAAAAAAGGAAATCTCGACGGTAATTGGTGAAGTTAGGGTTAGAGTTTTGTAGATTTCCGATCAATTTCGAAATTCTCCGTTCTGGTTTTCTTCTTTGTTATTTTGGTGCTCTGATATAGGCTCTGTAAGTCTTCTCTCCTTGGTTCTTCCTTTTGGAAGCTAGTATGTTCTTTTTTAGTATAAGTTGCTGCTCCTTGGTTGAATGTTTTCCCTTTTGGTTTTGTTGGTTTGTTTTTCTCCCTGTTATGTGTCCATGTTTGGTTTCTTGTTGGATGGCCATGGTGGGCTTGTCCAATCTTGAAGAGGTAAGGGGAAGTAATTTTGGGTTTGCCTTGAAGAACAAATTGGGTGAAAGTCATTTGGTAATGGCTTTTAATCTGTTTGGTTTGCGAGTGTACGACTTGAAGGTTTCGTGTTTAGCTTCGTTGTTAGTTGGCTCTAATTTTTATAGTTGGAGTTTTGTTAGTTTTTTCAGGTTTGTGATGGGGATTGTACTCATTACATTCAAAATTTCAAATCTGTACTCATGGTATGCTACTAATCATGAATTTCTTTTCTTTAAAGGAGAGAAATCAAGTTACTTATTACAGTGATATTACCTTCCTGTCGTTTCTTGCTTTGGTTTTGTTGTTCAAGCTCCACAGGTTACAAAGAGTATCCAGCGTGGTCAATTATCCAAGCTTCTCCCTTGGTGAAAAAAGGACATCGGGAACAACATGTAATGTAGGCTTCGTCTCGCTAGAATCAGGGCGAGGTTACCTACACAGTGGTTCCAACACTCAGGGGATAACTAGGATAGCAGTTTCTTTTAAGTTGTTATGGTTTCTAGCGTTCATAAGAGCAAGTGTTGCTCGTAGCTTTGTTGTAAAGGTCTTAATAGGCCTAGTTCTTATTGTTTTAGAGTGAACTATTTCAATTTATGCAAATTAATCCTTTGTCAAATATATATATATATATATATATATATATATATATATATATATATATATAATTCAAAGGTTTTTATTTTTATTATACTTATATTTTTAATTCTCGTCTTAAAAGGCACCAACATATTATAAATTCAAGGGAAATTATCAATAGTACACCCAAGGTTCGGACTTTTATCAATGGTACACCAACTTAGTTTTTGTTTATCAGCGGTACACCCAAGGTTTCACACGATTATCAACTATACAATTAACGTTAAACAAACGTTAAGTTGGGGTTTAATTCGATTTTTTTAACTTAAAAAAATTTCCTCCCTTTTTTTCCCTCTTCATTTTCCCTCCTTTATGTAGTCTACCCTACCCACCCCCTCTTCCTCTATATATAGTTTCCCTCCTTTCTGATTTTCCCTTTTCACACACAAACATACATATATCTACTCAAACACACCCAATTCGAATTATTTGTGCAAAAAAATACAACAATAAAGCAACAAATAATAATCACAGGCATATTGTGCATAATTTAAACCATAATTCGCTAACAATTGTACATGGAAACCATAATTCAACCATTTAAACAAAAAATTCATATACTACCAAAACTAAGCGAAAGTCAGAAAATCAAAGACTCATATGAAAAGATTGAAAACTTACCTTAAGCGATTAACTATGAAGTGAAGAATTTGCTAGAATTTTGTTCAATTCGCCCGTCGATTATGGAACCTCACAACAGCAGAAACAGGGGAGAGAGTGAGAAGGAAGAAGAAGATGAACGTCTTCTGACTTAAGAATTTTTAATATAGATAGTTGATGTTTTAAAGGAGCGATTTAATGTATGTGGGGTAGGGGGGCAAAGTAGTCATTTCATTTTAAGTGGATTAACCTAAAATTAACCTTTAAATAACGTTTGATTAACGTTAGGGTTACTGTAGATGAGTGTATTATATTAAACCTTGGGTGTACCGCTAATAAACAAAAACTAAATTGGTGTACCATTGATAAAAGCCCGAACCTTGGGTGTACCATTGATAATTTCCCTAAATTCGAATACAATTCCACCAAAGTTGTGAGAATTTGGAGAAAAACATTTATACAAACTAATTCGGAACAACATGCCAAGATGGGCTATTGCATTACCGACTCTCTTTCTTGTCTTACTTCCGGAGCTACTATCTCATTTTTTTTCCACATAATCACAATCACGTTTTCATAAAAATAATCATATAAAATGCAACTCAATTCAATTTTTTCATCGATTGTCATGCCAAAAAAACGGTAAGGTTTTAGGGGTCATATTAGTCCTTAAGAATCTATAGTGACCTCGGAATTGACAAAAAAAGCATAAATGCCTCATTTTGCTTATAAAAAATGTATCAATTTTGTGCAACTATTTTTTGTCGTGAAAACGAGTCCCTTACATTAATTTTTTTGTCAATTTTAAGCTCAATTTGGACTCTTAAGAACTAATAGCCCTTAAAAACTTAATGAAAATTTTTTGACACGCAAATCGATAAAAAAATTGAATTATTGGGTTGTATTTTACAATTAATTACTCCCTCCGTTTTTAAATACTTGCTCCATTTCTCCATGCGCGGAGTTTTAAGAGAAATTGGAGAAAGTAATAAAATATGGAGGTAGTGGGGTAGTTGAGAAAATAAACAAAAAAATAAAAAAAGCAAAAGTAGTGGAAGAATAGGAGGAGAGAGAGTATTATGTTGGGTCCACTAATTGTGAGAAATGAATTAAATATTGTAAAAGCTTTCCATAAAAGGAAATGGAGCAAGTATTTAAAAACGGTCGGAAAAGGAAAGTGCACTACGCCAAAAATTGGCTTTAATGGCGGTTAAAATACCCTTTAACAGCGGTTACCCAACCGCCATTCATCTAAACGATGTTAAAAGGATATGACACTTTTAATGGCGGTTGTATAACCGCTATAAAACATTAATCAGAAAAAGTGGGAAAAGTTTTCTATAATGGCGTACTTTTTGTAACTGCCATTAAATAATGCCTTTTGCGCCAAAATTCAAATTTCATTACAACCGCTGTTAAAAGGTTCAAACACCAAAATTATAATAAATATGCTTTGATAAATAGTATAATTTTTGTAGCCGCTATTATAAGTTTGCAAACTATTTTAAAAAAAAAATTGAATTACTAAATAATTCAATAATAATATAGCAAAACCTGTAATAATAATAATAATAATTTACAAAAAAGAAAAATGTTCCTTTACAAAATCATCACCTCTACAAAATGTTCCTTTACAAAAAAATATTTTCCCAACACAATTCATCACCTTTACAAAATGTTCCTTTACAAAAAATATTTTCCCAAGATGTATAGTACTTTTTTGCATCGAAACTCAAACTTTGGGAAAATAAGAGTGATTTACTTATAACAACTCTTTTAGACTAGATATGTTGAAACACGTAACGCACCCACTCAAGTCTAACATCATCAAGTTGAGTTTCATCGTAATGGGAAAACTGGCATCCTGCTAAATACTACATAAAAAAACAATTTGCTTAGGATAATATCAACATCAATAACAAATCCATGATAATTCAAAGTATAACCCAAACCGAAATCAAACCATTATCTTATCTCAAACACAACACTAAGCAACAACAGCAACACACTATGCAGCACATACACTATGCAGCAGCAAACAACAACAAAAAAACAACAACACAGCAACACCCAGCAGAACAAAACACCAAACACTTGCAACACACCAGAAGCAACCAAGCAACAACACCAACAGCGAGCAGCAGCTAGCAAACAACAACAGCATAGGACAATGAACAATAGCTCATGGTAGTAAAACTTGGAAGAATATGGCAGTAAAACCACACAATTGACACAAATACAAACTTACACTTTCGGGAATCTTGGTGCGTTTGTGTGAGATAATCTCTTTCATATATCGCATCACATAATAGCCACAATCAACTCCGTTGCTCTGGCGAGGACACTACATTTTTTATAACAAACTAAGTAAGAACTCATACATACATTTCATCATTTCATATCTACACTAAATTATCAAATTGTTAATACCTTTATTGTCTTCCATTTAGTATCCATCTTCAATTTCGTTGCAATTTCCATTTCACTCCGAAATTGAAACAGAGCACTAAAGAAATAAATAGACCAAACTAAGTAGACATACATAAAGTTAATGTGTCAATGGAGGTAGTTATAGTTGATAAGAAAAAAGCACATACACATCTATGATTTCACGCAAATCCTCACTAACGCCTTTTCTCGTGCCTATTTCCTCTTCATTGTGTAAGGAATCAAAGTAGTATACGATGTTATTGAAAGGATCAATAGCACACAATACCCAATGCATCCTATTTGAGACAAATAAAAAATGAATATTGAGAGTAGACATGGGAACGATAATATCACCAAAAAAAAAGGGTACCCGGCATTATATGGAGCGAGGAAATTTTTTCCTTTTGATGCATTGTCTTTAAAGACATCCACCATGTAGTGACTTCTTTTCATATTGTGATCCTTGATCTTCTTCATGTCCCCCTTTTGAAATTGAGTCACTTGTGATATCCCAGATGGACATATAAAACCAAAAAAGGAAGAGACACCACTAATGCCAGCAACCGAATACATCCTTCTAATTCATTTGAAAACAAATAACGAGGCAAGTGAGTTAGCGAGGTAATTCTACAAGTAATTAAAATAATTAAAATTTGTAAGCTACTAAGTAAGAATTTGTAGTTCAATGGTATCGAAACTTACGACATATATATCTTCATATGACAAAGTCCGATTTAGTCTTGTACAAGGAAATCAAAAATTTCCTCCGTACCAAGATACACCTCCTTGCACTGACTTCGTATCCCAATATCAATGGGAACTCTAATTTGTTCATCTAAAGCAATTTTTGCAGCATACTTGAAAAACATTATCATCTCTGGTTGAGCATTTGCAATAACTAATGCTTCAATACATCGATCAACCTTTTCCTTCTCATTGTCAAACGATTTCATTTCCTATTAATAAAAACACACATTGTGCAATATGAATATGTTAAAAAACTAATTACTCAGCAAAAACTAACTACTGAAAAGAAACTCGAGTTCTATTAAATTAACCTTTTGTGATTGAATGGGAGGTGAAGTAGGTGTTCGGTTTGATGGGTGATTAACCTTTTGCGACTCAATGGGTTCATTGTTTGCATTAGAGCATTTTTCATGGCCTTCATGAACTTTAACCAGCTATAAAGAAAATAACTTATTAGATTTAAAATACAAGAAAAATAAGGCCTTTGTGTGATTTATAAAAAATGCATCAAGAGTTAATGGATTCTTTACCTTTTCTGAGTTTTCTAGACTTTGTGGCTTTCGTTTGCGTAGACATGTCACTGGTCGTGGTTTTATAGATTCCTTGCCTAGTTTATCCTTCCCTTGTTTATCTTGGCCTTCTTCTTTATCCTTTTCTTCTAAAGGGTTCATAACCTTTCAACATAACAATAAAATAAACATGGAACCGCCAAAAATATTATACAATTCAAGGAAGAATTTGTATCACCTTATCTAGAACAATAAGTTCTATGGGCCATAACACGATACTGCCTATTGCATCTTTGATCACATCATCTACTCCTTCGATTGACATTGGCAAAGGTGTATTCTCCTCTACATCGTAGTCAATACCAACTTTCACATATCCTGATGGTATTGGTGTATTATGCACCATAGTTTCCATTCTGAAGTTATGAACCTTCCCTGAGGCAACAACGCTAATTGGCAAGGAGTTATACCCTATATAAAACAAAATATGAAATTTTAGTACAGCTACTTTGGTACAAAACCACAATACAAAACCAGAATACAATTTTAGGTAACCTGTGGGATGTTGATTTCAGAAGGCTGACAATCGAAATCAGAATTTTGACAAGTGTGACAATCCTCCTTGTCCCCATGCTTTTGTGTGGCTTGACAATCATCCTCTTCCTCTCCGTTTTGACATGTTTCCTCATCATTATTAATCTTTTTGATCTTTTTCATTTCGCTTTCCAATGATTGCACACGAGAGCACAATTTTCTGACTTGATCCATATATTCCTTCTTTGTTTGAATCATTCCAAAGTAGCTCGTATTAGTCACTCCTACTCCAACACCTATGACACGACCACCGTGCTCTTTTTTCTCCAACGCCCTTGACAACACATCTCCTCGCCCAATGTCTTCCATCCCTCCTTGCTCATACAAACTCATAAAGTAATCATGTATCAATGACTATACCATGAACAACTTGGTAATCGAAATAACAATTACTTAAAAATAAAAACTTATTGAAATAAAATACATACAATACGTGAAGCTACTGATTTTGCTCCTTCATCAAAAACATTTCCATCCTTACCCCTCTTGATTAACTTCCACTGCTGTCCTCGGCCTAAGGACGATTCATAGATGCCTTTCTTAGCCAACTCCTCAAGATGAGAAAAACACAAATAATTCTTGTTGTAGGTATAATTTGTGGGTCAAAGATATTGCAACATAGATTATAAAAGAATGTTAACTTACAACATCTTGCTCAAATCGAGCATATCCTCTACGAGCTCGTTTTTGAGGATAAATATTTCCTTTTGCAGACTTTCTAGCAGCTTCACTCTTCTCCTATTCGTCAAATGATGATTACAAAATGGTCAATATAGGTGTGGTAGAAAGTATCTATACTACACAATCAAGTCGTTAATTACCTCCCATTCTTCTTTTAGCCGACTTGTTACAAATTCAGTCCAGTCATTTAACTTGATGAAATCGTATTGTTTTGGTGGTTTGGACATGCATGGATTCTTTCATAAGTCAAGCCAATAGAGCTTAGCATCTTTTTAGCATCATAGGTGCGAGTTGGAAGTAGGTTTCTATGTGGGAGCATGTCATGTATTGCATCTAAGAAACCAGCAAAGCCTTTATCTATTACTCCATTACTTGCTTTGACATTAAACAATTTGATAATAGCAGATAATCTACTATATTTAGTGCATCCCGAATACAAAGGTTTCTTTGCATCACTACACAAGTTATCAAACATCTCCGGACAATCTGCAAAGTTTTCTTCCAAAGCTTTTGCCATTTCTTCAAACTCATATCTTCACCGGAAGATTCTCCATCCATCTCTACTTCCATCCCAGTTTCAAAATCCATCATACCGTGCACATTAGGAACCTCCCCTAATATCTCACCATGATGTAACCAACACTTGTAAAATTGATTAATGCCTTTAGCCATCAAGTGAACTTTTACGTCCTCAATATTAAGTCGAACCATATTATTACAATCAACACATGGACATAAAATATGTGTTGCGTCCTCAGCATGTTTTCTTGCAAATTCAATGAACTCTTCTACTCCATGCTCATACTCATCACTATTAAACCGAGCATGCATCCAATTTCGATCCATGACAACTATGATGTAGCAATAACAATACACACGTAGCCTTTATTAATCCTGTCTATGTTAGTGAAAAAATGTGTCTACATATCAAAACCAACAAAAAAAATAAAGTGTATGTGCTAATTAAATTACAAATCAAACGGTTGTATCATTTTGTCTTACATTTAATCATTAAATATTTAATCTCATTTTCTTTCATTTTGTATCTTACACCATTTTCCAATTTCAACCGTAATAACCAACAAAAATGGCAAAATTACCTTACTGTGTGTTAATACAAAGAAATGTGACTTGTAAAATAACCTTTATCTTGTTTAGGCAAAACTCAAAAGAAGAGCGCACACAGAACATATCCAAACTTACCCTTTTGCATATGTGCCAAATCAATCAAAAGAAAAATAAAAAGATGAAATAATCCTGAAAAGTTGCTCATGAAAAAATCACCACCTTCAAATGTCTAATGTACATTGCACTGTATGTAGTACAGTTGTATCGCAACAATTTTACTAGTCCAAAATTCAATTTCAAAAACTTCATTCTATTTTCTTTTTCTTCCTTCTTTAATTTCAAAGAAATTTAATCTCATTTTCTTTCATTTTGTATCTTTCTTTATTTTTCCAATTTCAATCACAAATTCAAGTCCTCAACAACAAATCAACAATCACAAAATCACAAATCACAAATCACAAATTTCCAATTACAATCACAAATTCACAATTACAATTACAAAATACAACTTTACAAACTAAAATACAATCAAATATTCAACAAATACAAAAGAAAACTAACCTCTGATTAAACTGAACTAAGTCAGCTGTCGTCGGTGACTCGGTGCTGTTCGCCGCGGCCAAGGGTCGCCTTACTCGCCTCGTCCAGTCGTCCTCACAGACCAGAGCGGAGTCCACAGACTCGCCTCGTCCAGTCTTACTTGCCAAAGGTGCTCTTGTCTTTGTTGGGCTGTTTAGAATCTACAACAAAAATCATGAAACACTTGGGTTTTAGGAAAACTCATGAATCGGAAGATTTGGGTTTGAGGCTATTAGAACTACAATTTCATAATATATTCAACAAGCTAATTCAAAAATAAATAAATAAAACAGATATTCGAAACACATTCAACCAAAAAAATAGAAATTCAACAAAGTAAAAATGCATATCAAATTACATTCAACAAAAAAAAGTACATCCAACAACAAATTCAACAAATTAACCAAATTTCATCATTTTGTTCCCCTTTATTTTATTCACTCTCATTTCCTTCCTTTGCCAATGACTAAAATTCCACGCCAAGCAACTAACCACTACTCTACTACTACTAACATCATATAAAAACCCTCGCAAACGAAAACAGAAACGTCAACCACATCAAAACTCCTCTTCAAACCTTACCTCACTCGAATTCCTCTTACCCTAATCCGAAATCATCCACCAAAAAATGATAAGAAGTGAAATTCGAAAAAAATTACAGAAAATCGATAATAAGAAGTAAGAATTTCGAACCTGCAGATTGGAGTCTTAGAGTTGCGAAGATGGCGACGAAGATGGCGAAGAAAGGGAGTAATGGAGGAGAGGAGAGAGAAACAGAGAAAGGGAGGTTGCCGGACCGGTAGTGACGTCGCCGGAGGTAGTGAGGTTGCCGGATGAGGGATTCTGGTTTGAGAGGGTTTTCAGTTTGAGTTTTTTGCGAGGGTTTGAGAGGGTTGGTAGTTTTGAGTTTTTTGCAAGGGTTTGAGTTTTTGCGAGGGTTTTGAGTTTTTGCGGGTTGTAGGCTTTAATTTCAGGCGCCCTTTTTCTTTACTTTTGATAGCGGTTCTATTATAACCGCTTTAAAAACTTCCTTAAAACCCAAAACCGCCATTAGAAGTTAATGGAGGTACTTTTTAGAGCGGTTTTAGTTGAACCGCTATAAATCATATGCTGTTATATAATGTTTTTGGCGTAGTGGTGGAGCAAGTATTTAAAAACGGAGGGAGTAGTACTTTTGGGCCGCAATTTGCAATTTTTTAATAAAATGACTGCAATTTGTAAAATACAAAGGGTTCGTTTGGCATTGCTTTGGTTTTTTGTTTTTTGGTTTTTTGTTTTTTTAAAAGTATATGATATATGCCCCGCAATGAATAAAAAATGATTTAAACTTATTAAAATCATGATAATTTTAAAAACTGACAACAGATTAGTGGAAACACCTTTTTCTTGTTTCCTTTTTTGGTTTTTGGTTTAAAAAAAAGGAAGCTGAAAACAAAAAAAGATGCCAAACAAACATAATTTTGTGGGATAGGAATTCAGGGCAGCAGGAGGTGTTAGGGGTTTTAGGGGGGGGGGGGGGCAAGAGGGTGGCAACAAGGGGTGAGTAGGGATGGTAATGGATCTAGACCCGACCCTGATCCGTGGATCCAGTTCCGTTTTTCACGGATCTGGGTCTTCAAATTGTGGACCCGACGGATCCGGGTCGGATCTGGGTCCTGCTGACAAAAACAGATCTGGATCTGGGCCCTAGACTCGGATCCAGATCCGTGGACCCGTTTTTTTATTTTTCCTATTTAAAAAAACTAAAATTTTTTGTTTCTTTATTAAAAATGTTGATAATGTTAGTAATGATAAAGATTAACCCTTTCAAGAGATGAATTTTGGATGCTCATATTATATACATCATCGTTGTTTTTTCACTAGCTCATATGTAACATCATATTTTTTTTTTGTTGTTTTTAATTTTAATTCAAAATATGAGTGTATAAGTTGGTTTATTTGGGGTTGAACTTAATAACCAACAACGTAAGTTTGAAATAAATTTTTTGACCCGAACATTACATTTTTTGCAAAAAAATTAGGCAAAATATATTGGATCCGTTTTGGACCCTGATCCGGACCCGGTCCAGATCCGACCCGTTGCCATCCCTAGGGGTGAGGGACAGTTCAGGTGTTTTTGGGGTGGTGGTTATGGATGGGGGATGTGGAGGTAGGAGGAGAGTGAATAATAATTAAAAAAAAAAACATTTTAACCTGTTTAATAGGTTTTAGGTTCAATGGATTTGTTCTTTCAAAAAAAAAAAAAAAGGTTAAATGGATTTGTTGGTAAAGATAAGGTATAAAAGTTGGATTTTTTTGGGAAAAATTTAAGGTTGGATTTTTAATTTTCATTTTTTTTAAGGCAAAATGAACATATAGTTGTTACATGTATATAGTTTTTTTTTTAAATGAACATATAGTTGTATTGTAAAGAACATATAGTTGTTTTATAAAGAAAATCTGTTAAATTACTACGATTTATTTAAATCTAAAGCATAATTTGTTCGCTTATGTAATCTAATCACTTTTTTAAAATAGCAATGTATTTAAATACCCTATTTACTTTTGTTTGATAGTAGAATTTTTTGTTTTCTTTACAGAAATTAATTTACTAGCCTAACAATGAGATAAGCATGAGTGATCAATAAAAAAATTATAACAAAAATAATTTAATAATGAATATGGACGAAATATGTCTTAAAATGCTTTTTTCGATGGCTAGCGTATTATTTTGCACATATAGTACAAAAAGTTGTACTGCTATTAGTAAATAGTTGAAGTTGTATTATTTTGCACACACCGTTATTGGAATCATTTTAAGTCAATTTTCCTAATACTATATATATATATATATATATATATATATATATATATATATTATATAGTGCAAATATAACCACATTTTATTGATCTGATTCATGTAAATAGAAACAAAGATATCTTGACAGAAAAATCAGGGAGAAATGCACACAAAAATAACTTAGATTTGGTACAGATTAATTTATAATGCATGTGATCTTGTTAATTATTCTTTGCTTAATTGGTTTGGTAAAATTTTATTAGAAGCTGCCATTCCTGACATTATAAAGTTAAAACTGAATTAATTGATTGTTAAAGGGACCCACGAGCTCTTCCTCAATTCTCTCAGGCACAAGGTTTGTTGCCACGTGACTGTCCACGTTACATTTTTGGTTATTTATTAATTATTTTTTCTTAGGAAGAAAGACATTTTAACGTGCCCATTATCGCCATAATAATCATCATAATCCCACTAAATTAATTGTCTTTTGATAATTGGCCTTTAGGTCTATGCCACGTGTCCTGTTCTATAATGTTTTTACTGTAAACTTTAAAGCTTTAATTCCATTTTTATCTAATGTAATGTTTAAGTTTGACAAGTAATATATGATTTAATCTATAGTTTTAGTTAATGATTAAGGCCTTAAGGGTTAGGCTCACACAATTTAATTACATGGAAAGTTGTACAGTAGACCTTGCAGTAGCTGAAAAGACATGAGAAGACACATTTTAATAAAATGAGTTTTTATGTTCAGGTCTTGTTTAGATTATTTACAATTTTTTTCTTTAAGATTGTAAGTTGATAATATGAAATGAAAAACATTGCGTGAGGTAGAGTGTCATGTAACACGTAAAACTTCTCAAAAACACCTTTTAATACTTGTACTATATACACTTAGTGTATAGAATTATAGTCTTATAGATATAGCTATATAGATTAAATTTCAAACATAATATAATGAAGATATATCTAATTTAAGGGTGTGTTCCCTTCAGCTTATTTTCAGTTTAGTTCAGCTCCAATTCAATAAGTCCAGTTCAGTTCTTAATTTCCTTCTCTCATAAAATATTCAATTCAGTTCATTTTAGCTCTATTAAGTTCAGTTCAGTTCAGCTCAGCTCACTTCAGTGAATCAAAACATGTCCTAATCATATGTTGGTATGTTGAACATAATAAGTTTCAACTAAATAGTTCATACAATAAACTTGAGATTTGTAGATTTTAATGTGCTACACTGCTACCAAAAAACCACTAATGCTAGCTAACTGATGTAGAAAGTAAGACATGTAAGAAAAAAAAAAAAAAAAAAAGAGAAGTGTGTGTATAATTATAAGTATATTGTTTCGACAATAAAGAGGTTTTATTTTTAATTTTTTTGTAAGGGAATAATGTGGCAAAAGAAAGTACGTATAAAAAATCAGTTTGTCAAAATAGAAGAAAAAAAATTAGGGTGTAACCAACAAAAGGAAATCTACAAAAGTAAACTAGATACCAACAAAAAAAATTGAAGGTTGTATGATTAGCTTTCGGCTTTCAATGATCTTTCCAACTTTCAATTGTCTTTCCGACTTACTTAGTTTTGTCAATACTGCAACTGCCATCCATCTTTTTAAGTCTTTTTTGCATTTTAGCTAGTTTAAAGAATTTTTACTAGTTTATTTATTAATTAAAACAAGCTATTTTTATGTTGTTGTTTAGGTTCATTCATTGTTGAAAGATCTTCGGAGCAACTTTAATGCTAAGCTAATTTGACATTACGTAAAGTTTTAAGCTAATTATCATTTTAGTTACTTTGAGCTCGAATGGCTTGCTATTAGCTTACTACTTAAATGAACCTACCTCTTCAATTATTTTTTGTTTATATAGTAGTATTTCATTTTATTTATTCTTTTTTATTTTTTTGGAGGCAAGTATTTTTCCCAAGCTAAGTAGCTTGAGTTGCGCTTATATGAATCATTATATGAGCTTGGGATAATAAAAAAAGCTCATATATATACAAAGCTAAAACTAGAAACTTTAAGAAAAACAAGTAGATTTGCTTCTCCGATTAGGTCTGAAATAGACTTAATTAGCTCCTGGTTCAACCCAAGATATACTCTAATTTTTCAACAATAGATTTATCAATTTCAAAGATGCAAAATACAATTGGTGGGCCGCTAAAAATGGAAGCGGACCAACTTTGACTTTGGTGAATTGGAGTAAATGAGTGACCTCATTGCACAACGTCAATACAATACAAGTGTTATCTTTGACATTTTGAAGTTGGAGTAGTAACTTAATTTTAATAGTGCACATATACCGAAAGCAACACTCTTTAATTGATAATTTTCAAGAAGATAAACAGTAGTGGCCTTAAATGTTAAAAATGAGAAGCACACAACATGCGTCATCCAGAGATAAAAATTTGTAGGTTTATATGGTTCGCTAACAAGGGAGAAATAGAGGTAAAAGAGTATCATATGGACTACAAAGTATAAAAACTCATTCACTTGTCTTTCGTTTAAATCTGATCTTATTCACTTGACCTTTGCATGTACAAATAAAAATCAAGTGAATAGAACGTGGTTACTTTTTTTAACTTTCAAACGATGTAAATCATATATGTACATATTGATAGAAGGGGATTATTAAGAAGAAATTCTACAAGGACAATTATAAATTAAGCAAACATACGGTGTTATTATTATGATTATTCTCACAAGTGGGAGCATTAATTAGAATCCGAAATGAAAATTAAAAACAACCTTTTTTCTTATGAATTGTCATGATTTTGCTTGTCGTTGAGAAATTCTTGATGAGGGGGGGACATTTGGCATTTCTTAAGTTAAAAATCCTTATACTACATAAGGCACCTTTGCGAATTGCGACCTTGTACTTGGTCTCATCCAAAAGAAACCCCCACCATTAAATATACGAAGTAGCAAACTACTCCTAGTACACTTTTCTAAACTAAAAAGTGGTACCAACTACCAAGTATATAACTTCTAAGTACTAAGTGTCAAAGGTGATGCATGCATTTAGTGTTTAATTGGAGTTTTATGTTTGGATTGTGACATGCAAACTACTCTTTACCATATCTTCTTATGGAGTATTAGTAACTTGTGTCATTTTATATTCTCTACTTAATTGTAGTTTGGCAACACTAACACTTATGTGAACCTTTCAATCTTTGATATATGATGTGTAAATTGTTACATGAATAATTCGAGAGCACAAAAAATTGTACGCATTCATATATGTACGTATCACATTATGATATGACACACATGGCACACCTACTTACGGTATTCATGTGATAGACTTGCATCCTTATGCACGCGTAGGTGTAATGCAAGCATCATCGATCATAGAACAAAGCCCATAAGTACGTGGACATTGAAACCATAAGGTTCCTTTACATTTTCCCCTCACTTTCAATCAAGTAAGTGCATCGTTCACAAACATTAGAATAGGATTAAATTAAACCATGACCATCGAGGCCATGCTAAATTGTTGAAGAAAAAAAAAATCAATTCCTTTGGTCATTATTCATTATTTTAATAGTCAAAGTCTTCAAGTTGATAATTTAAAAGACACATTAAATTATAGAACTACCTTATACAAGTCAATTTTTGTGAAAAACTACCTTATTAAAAAAATATTGTAAGAAACTACCCATTAAGGAGTATTAAACAATAGATGTTGTAATAAACTACATTATAAAACTATTACTATTGTAAAAAGCTACCTTTTTCCGAATTATTGCATTGAAAAAGAGACGTTTGATAACTCATTTTCAATCATTTTTTCTCCTTTTTCCACCTAATTTATCCATAGCCTCCTTATAACCCTTAATTCCCCTTCACTTTCATTGTTAAATTAAGCACATGGTAACAACTTACAACATTTAGTTTTTATGAGACAGTTTTTTACAACTTTTTTATAAGGTAGTTTCTCACAAAATTTGATGTATATAAGGTAATTTTTTCACAAAAAGTCCTAAAGTATAATCTATATTCCATAATTTGATAATTTACGAGGTATTAAGAATCATACTCCGTATCTCACATTATATGATTGCTCTCAGACATTAATATTATCACAAATATACGCTGTATATATGTCACTAATTCAATGTTGATAGTATTGACCTTGAAAACCAAAATCTAACATCTATAAATGACGGCAGGTAGGGGACTTATTAGGGAGTAAACCATGGACTCATTTTCCCTTGATCACTTATATCATACGTAGCAGTGTTGACTATATGTTTTGAAAAATTGACTAATGACTTTAAATTAAAAACAAGGGGTCATCCTTAAATTAGTACGTAGTATGTAACTTAGCGATCTTCAAATCTCACAAATAATACTCTAAAGTTGCGAGTAATTTGAGTCGGAGGTAGTATATATTTTGTATGAGTAGAAGGCTTCAGTTATTTTTTTAATCTATTGTTTGGATTTATCTTAAAAGGCTTTTTTTTTCTTTTTTTTTTTTTTTTTTGGTGTGTATGTGTGTCACTAATTTGTCTACTAACAAAAACAAAATAAATTGTAAAATATTGATGTATCTCTTGATGAGTAAGTAGTGTACGTAAACCTTGTGGCTTTTGTTAGCTAGGTTGCAGACTTGCAGCCTCGTAGGTGGAGCAGCCATTGACAATATAGAGCAGATAGAAGCAACATGCATTGGAGATAGATAAGGCAAAATACTCCAACTTCAAGTTTTTAGTTTTTATTAACCTAAATTTTATTTGGAGTAATCTGGATTGTAACAACTATTATGTTTCAGTATTTAAAAACTCTTTTAATATGTGACAATGTGACACTATTATATAATCCGATCTCTTAATTGTTGAAAGTTGAACACAAATACTACCTCCGTTATATATTACGTAAGATATATAGAGTATAAAAACCGATTATAGGTTTCAACCATCAACTTAAGCTTTTGGTTGAATTGGTTCTTTAACAATGCACAAGCGTTGGGTATTATTTATGAGATACATATTACTATAAAAAAACTCAAAAGTTGCACATATTATATAACAACGGTTGTCTGGTATGTAGTATTTGAAAACTTTGTAACAAGTGAGAGTGAAATTACCAATATGAAAGGTCATAATTAATTATTTTTTTAAGTAAAATGGTAACACTTATTATCTTCATTTGTATTAAAAAAAGTAAAACTAATTTAAGGGTACAATGTGTTTTACTCATCTAATTTTTATTTATTTAAATTAATCTTATCTTATTTAAACTTAACTTATAAGAACTTGATAATATTTATCAAATTTATTAAACTTTATTAACTTATAAGAACTTGATAATAATTAATTATTAAAGTTTTTTTTAAAAAAAAAAATTATTTTAGCTCTAATTTAAACTTGGGTAACTCAAACTTATTTTATTAATAATTATCTTAATTTATTAGAAAATAAGGCGAACATAATATGCTCTAATTTAAATGTTACTACTTTAATCAATTAGGATTAATTAAAAAAAAGTAATATTATTAGTAAGTTAATATTTCTAGCTTGCTATTTTCTACCTACATTATTACTACTCCATAACATTCTACTACCTCTACTTCAATTCATTTGCAACTATATGATATACACCAACATTTAGGTAAAATTTGTTTGTGAGTGGTAAATGAAAAGAGGAAAATAAAGTTTGATCAGATGAGAAGATGACAAATAAAAAACAAAAGGAAAACATTTTCCTTATTTTTATTATTTATTCATGAAAAGTGTTATAAATAAACAACCCGTTTTGTGTGTGGCGGACCACACTATCCACATAATATATGATCGAGTGACCCTTATAACACTAACCAAGTAAACCCTGTAATACTGAATGAGTAACCCTTAAAAATAATAGCGAAGTAACTCCTACAATAACTTGTCACATGGTGTGACCAATCACATATAAAAATTTGTAATAGATAATTAAATTGATATTAAAATGAGTTTTCATGAGACTTGATCCCTAGAGCTTAGAAATACAAGGTGGGAGCAATGTCACTACTCCATTACCTCAACCTCAAAGCAAGGAATAGTTAGTATTCCATATTGTATGTATGTGAATAATTGAATATGAAGTATCAAACCCTTGAATTATTGGTAGAGATTAGAGAAAGCAAGGAGTACAAATTAACTCGAAAGTCCCAAACCATGTTTAAGCAAGTTGACAAAAAAGACAGACATTGATTGCACACAGAAATATGTCACGAGAACTCTCCTATTGTTAGTAGTGCTACTTGTAGAACTTTAAAGTTTCAGAAAATAGAGCATGTAAAGTTGGCTTTTTTCCTTAAAATTAAAGAATATATTCTGTTACTATTTAAAGTTCAATTTGGACTTGGAAATAAGACAAGTGCTACACATTTCTATCTATGTAACGAATGTTTTTGTAAGTTACTACGAAGTGTTATCCACTTTCATTTTTGGATTACATAAATGGATCATGCCAATATGATATACAAGTGTAAATAATGGTTGATTCTTTGCCAAAAAAAAACAACTGAAAATTATACATTAGTCGTTTAAAATATGACTATCATAATATTTTAATGATTATATAGTTCATAATTAAGGTATTTTTACCCAAGTAATTAATTATATTACTCTGTTTTTTCTATAAAATATTATTATCAACATTTATAAATTATCAAATTTTAAGTTTTATTTATGTGACTTTTACTCTTATTTCATAGTTTCTCGAAAATATTTATTTTATGTTTGATTAAAAGTTTCAAAAGTTATATTTGCATTGCAGAAATTAGAATACTAATTGTGTCCAATTTATAGTGTGAAAAAAATAGATCGCTTATATTATTTATCATTAAAATAATAAGATAGTCATATTTCAATTGACTGTTGTAGAAACATCCAAAAACAACCGAAAAAGTAAGGGAGAGTGGCTAGGTTTTTGTTTTATTATCTTTTCTCAATTAAGGAATTGACACTCTTATCTTGTATGATTAAATGTATAGTTGTAAAAAAATCAAGTTAATTGATAATCTAGATTAGAATCCAAGTACACACAACACACTATGTATAAAATAACACAATTAAATGACATTATATTCCTAATTACCGTCCTAATGCTAGAATTAATCTAGAATATCCGATCCACATAATTTATGAATTATGCATGGGGTACGAATGTATACACGATTGTTTTGCTAGGATACTTGAAATTATATTTGTAGGTGCACATGCATGCAGAGTCTTGGTATGTAAAAGAGTGTTTTCTTGAGATCTACAAAAATGGTAAATGAACTTAAGCTTCTTTTAATCTTCATTCCACATCATCTGCTAATATCTGTTCACAACTTTAATATGTCAACGATGGGCAGACTCATCTAGTACAAATCGTCATTAATTCAAAGATTTCTTTAACTGTACTATTTTTATACTATTGATGTTGCAAGAGCATATCCTATACACGTCACTGTTTTGGAGCTGAAGCAACATATTATGCTCCATTGCTCCTAGCTAGATTATTCATACATGAACGCGCAATGGATTGTCAAATACTCCGTACGAACTACGAAGTATGGGCAACGGTACCATAAGGCGTAAGTACTCTACGTATTTTTTATTTTTTTTAATTTATATTGTAGTCATTAAGCAAATTTTAATCGGTTAGGATTGAGTCTTCCAACATTAACATGAACACTTTAAAGTTAGAGATTTCTCTTACCGTTACCTCTGCTTTCAAAATATCTAGCCTGTAAAGTCTGATTAATTTACATGTAAGAAGTTTTGAGCTTATATGAGCCTATCTAAAAAATATTCTTTATTAGTAACAGTCTTTAGATTGTACCAGTCTACATCACCACCTTTTATAATCTCTTCTCTCTATATATAAAATCTTCGCTTTGCACCATTTGTGTAGTTAAATTTTTCGTGATTTGAGGTAATATTAAATACATTACAACCAAAATACACAAAGCTTTTCTATTTGGTGGCCATTTACTCCAATTGACTTTCCTTGGAGTTGAGGTAAGCCATTTACAATCACGTACTCTGGATTTTGACATAAGGGAACATCCCATTGGGCGTCCTAGCCATTTATGAGCAACAAAGCCATTTTTTAATTGATTTTTAGCTAGACAATCTAATGTATTCCTAACACAACTCGCATTATTTTTATGTATTCATTGGTCTAGAAATAATAATTTATATGAATTAAATAATGTTAAGTTGAATAACCACAATGATTAACATGTGTAACCAACAAATATAATTTCAATTAATTAGTTAGTTTGTTACGTGAAAATTATCAAATTGTGAGCAAGAATAATTGAGAATCTTGAAGGTAGTTAGGTGAATAGTCTAAGTACAGTACAGCAATACAGTTGGTGTAAGCTTAAATGATTAGTGGATTTTTAAGTAGCAGCCTCTAATGATGGAGCATATCGAACAAATATAATTGAACAAGTGACAATACCACCCAAAAATATATAGTCTCATTGGCCAATTTATAAAATTATAATGGCATTTATTAACATTGACTTTAAGTTCACAAGGTAGGTAATATACCCTCCATTTTACTTCCTTTCCATGGTAATATCCTCCGTATGATATTATATACTTCCTCCGTCATTCAATATAGTTGTAAATTGCAATTCAAAAAAAATAAAATAAAAAATAAAGTAATGATATATGTAGATAAATCTTTTGGAAATATTGCAAAGAAAGTATTAAATATACTCTTGGAAACTGTATAAAATTAGGAATTCATGACAAAAACACGCGTAAATCAGTGTTATTAGGGCCTGTTCTCATGTGTTGAAATTCAGTTCAATTCAGTTAAGTTAAGTTCAGTTCAGCTCCCAATTTCCTTCTCTTATAAAATATTCATTTCAGTTCAGCTCAATTCAGTTCAGTTCAGCTTAATTCAGCTGAGTTCAGTCAATGAGAACAGACCCTTAGTGTTTATATTTTGATGATTTCTTAATTTTTTACGATTTTCAAGTGTAAATTTAATGCTTATATGTAACCATAAGGGCTATGTATAACATTTTTTTTTTTTTGAGAGAAACTCTTTGTCCCACATTGGTAACATAAAGAAGGTTTTACTTGGTTTAAATATGTGTGGTTATACTTTGATGTTTGAAGCGGTTTCCCTATTGTTGTGGGCTAGAAGGGGCATCCTCGCACGCCGCTGCCATCCAGCTGGTTCGGGTTCGTGGCATGTGTGCGGTGTGGTGTTGCTACTTTTTTGGGCTATTGAGTACACTTTAAGAGAGATCGCTGTGTTCAATCTTGGGATTAACGCCATCTCCGATTGCACCATAGTCGGGCGAATTTTGTTGCTTCTAAGACGGTGTTCTAAACACGTCACAACTTTACACATACATTAAACAAATTCGGCCCACATTTCAATATATATATTTTCCACATTTCAAAAAAAAAAAAAGAACTATTCATGATGCATAAAGATAAACCATATTACATTACATAAAGACCTTTAATTTTTTTATTGTACCATAGAAATCATAGGCGGATGCAAATTGCATAGTCTATTAACTTATGATTGTGATACATGCATAAACATTGTCCACTTAACATTTTTTTTTGAAACAAATTGTCCACTTAACTTGAATCAAATTTGGTCTACATTATTTTTCTTACTGACTCTCTATATATTATAAACAGTGTTCACTCAAATTGGAGAAGAATATATACAAAACTTAATCAATACATTTTCAACCACCCCATCACAAAACAAGGCCAAAAACCAAAGTAATTAATCATCTAATCCATCTCAAAATCTACCATTAAAATTAAAAAAAATAAACTAGTTAAATAAAAAGAAAAAAGATTAAAAAAAAAAAACCCGAAATCCTAGAAGTAATGGGTCGTTCAAGTAAGAGCAAAGTTCGTAAAAGGTTGTGATAGAAAATGACAAAAACAGGCTTATATTGCGCCTTAAACTCCTATCTTATCGAGTATTTAACAAACTTCCTCTTCTTCACTTAATCAAATCTTAATCTCTTAATAATCAAATTAAAAACATAATTATAATTATAATTATAATTATAATTATAATTATTAATAATAAATCAAATTTCAATTTCTCTTTTTCAAAAATACCTCAAACTCCCCCACCTCCACCTCTCTTCTTCTCCCTCTCTCCCACGTTTACCCAGAATCTCCCTTCCTTCTCTTTCTCTCTCTAAAAACTCTCCATTTCTCTCTCTAAAACTCTCCATTTTTTTTTCTTTTTGGTATTTTATACTCTAACCGTTAACCCCCTCAAAAATCGGCATTTAACGCAAACACAGCTCAAAGCGTCGAAAACACCGAAACAAAAAAACCAACATCAGTTTCTTTCAATCAACCGACAATTTTCGATTCTTTCAAAAGAATTAATTAGAAACCCAATAAGATTACATTAATTTTTCCGAAAAAACATAAACCCAGTTTATAGTTTTTGTTAGTTGTTGTCCTGTTTGATCATAGGATGTGTTTGGTTGGAAAACACTCCCTCTAATTTTTCCCAGTTTTTTTTTTTTAAATTTTCTAGAGAGATAAAGTAAATTATAGAGAGAGAAAGGAAAGAGAATGACGCAAAAACGAAGATTATTAACGTTAGCAGTTCTTCGGAAGTTTCTAACATGCTCCATTTGTACAATTGGATTATTGGCACTCTTCTCTGTTCATGTCCCCCGTGTTCCTAAGCTTCCTGATCCCTACAAACTTCCCACGGTTTTTTTTTTCTCTCTCCCCCTTTTTCTTTTTCTTTATTTTAAAAAAATAACGGGTATAATTAAAATATTAAATTTGTTTTATTGTTGGTTAATTTCCATTAATGAATGATTTCTTTCCTTTGAAGAAGTATGACATTAATATTTTTTTTTTTTTTTTTTTTTTTTATGTATAATGATGGGTAACTTCTAAAAGTGTAATTTTTTTTTATTTTTATTGTTTGTTTGGTAATTTTGTTATAACAATCTAATAAGTAGTTTATAGTGTTGTTAGTGATTATGGTATATGATGAATGATAAAATCAGGGGTCGAATCGTGTAAATGTGTAATTTGTGTTTGATTTAAGCTTATTATTTCCATTTTAGAAAGTGTTGAGTGTATGTATTGTTTTTCCATTAACTAATTGGTTGTAGTTTCGTATTTGCAGCCACATGAAACTAATTTTCCGAAATTAAAGGCTGAGCAAGAGCTTGTGCTTGAAAATGCACCTCCAAATATAGCTAAACCTCCACTTTCTTCTTCACAGAAGGTATGTGATTCCTCACCCCTTGTCTTTGTCTAGTTATTACATTTGTCGGGAATTAGTAGTCGCGTTGATAGTGTGATTTAAACCAGTAACGTGACAACTACGTGATAAATGGAATCACATATGGATTGGCATTATTTTTGTAATTGATAACTGATAATGATATTGGTAAAGTGGGATTTTATCTGCAATTGGCTGAATGTGGAGAGCTGAAATTTCTTAACCATCTGTTTGATGCAAAGAATTTATGCTCGGTTTTTCATTTTTTCACTCATTTAGAATTGACAGTTCATTGGTGCCAGTGGGTTATTGGACTATGACAAATTATGGAAGAAGCCTCCTAATCGCGATTTTATACACTGTGTCGAGCCTAGCAATGTTTATACACGTAAGGAATTGTTCTTTGGTTTTCCTTGATTTGTATGAAAAATGTGAAAGTATTAATCATTCATATGTTTGCTATTGTTTTTCACACTTTTCAGCTCCTGTAGAGTCTCAGAATTACCTGCTTGTTCACACTAATGGTGGTCTTAATCAGATGCGAGCCGGGGTTTGTCCTCCCTCTTCACTCTCTCCCTCCTCGGAAACACTACTTAATTATATTGTTTATTTCGTCTGAGTTCATCCGTGATAAAGAACTATATTGAGATTATGTAGTATGATGGTATGCCAAAATTAGAACTATATGATTGCACTAGAAGAATATTTAGTAGGCAAATTTGAAGTTTGATGGTACCATAAAGCACTATGTAATTTCAATAGCTTATTCATATTTCATTCAATTCTTCAGATGTTCTGTTTTGGTGGACACTTTGATTGAACAACTAGCATATGTCTGGTCCAGGTCTGGTACTGATAGGCTCATATGGTTGATTAATTACGAAATTTACAGTTTATCTGCTATGTCTTTCTTTTCTATACCAGTTGATCTGTTTTTACATATGAATTACAAGTAGAGTGAGGGTTTGTTGTTATCGGTCATCATTCCCATTATACAATTGGAGGAATATGCATTATGCACCACAGTTTTTTAATGTAAACTTCAAATTAGTTTGTTTGTTAATGAGGTTGGAAAGATATGCTGCAACTTCAGACTTACACCGTCTTTTGTATTTTAATTCAGGATATTAGAACATTGTCTTATATTGTTTTACATTACATCTGTGCTTTTTTTACTCTTGAGATCTTAGTGTATCTTTTGTGTAATGCTGCACCTTTTTTCACCTTTTTATCTGGATAAATTTACATAAATTGGTGTAAAGAAAATGTCATTTATCTCTTTGTGGGGGTTGGATAAATGAGAGTTTGACACCCATCACTTTCATGTTTGAATTTCAGATATGTGATATGGTGGCCGTGGCCCGGATCATTAATGCGACTCTTGTAATCCCGGAACTTGATAAGAGGTCATTTTGGCAAGACTCTAGGTATTCATTCATTGTCTTTTGTTTTCAATTGATATGACATCAACTGACCTGGTGCTTGAGATTGGAAATTCTGTCTCTTATGTTAATCTTTCCAAAAATTGATTGCAGCAACTTTGCAGATATTTTTGATCAAGATTATTTCATTAAAGCTCTGGCTAATGATATTAAAGTAGTTCAAAATCTACCTAAGGAACTTTTGACTGCTCCTAGAGCAGTGAAGCATTTTCGAAGTTGGTCTGGTATAGACTACTACCGGAATGACATAGCAAGCATGTGGAACAACTTCCAGGTACATTATTAGTGGGTTGCAAGCCTGAAGAAACTGCATTGTCATGTGTAATTTTGAACATCTTTTAACTTTTTGGGGCAGGTGATCCGAGCTGCCAAATCTGACTCTCGCTTAGCAAATAATAATCTCCCCCTTGACATTCAAAAGTTACGCTGTCGTGCCTGTTATGAAGCCCTCCGCTTTTCCCCAAAGATTGAAGCAATGGGAAAAGTAAATTTCTCTGAATAAGTTTATGAATGCATAACTTATATAATCAATGAAATGCAGTATCGAAGTTTAACTTTTCTTTCTTTTGTATAGTTACTGGTGGAGAGAATGAGGAATTATGGCCGTTATATTGCTCTTCACTTACGGTATGAAAAAGACATGCTTGCATTTAGTGGATGCTCCCATGGATTATCTCATGAGGAGACTAATGAGCTCACCACGATTAGGTAACGCTAAATTTCCGTTGCAATTTTAGAGGAATCATTTACTATTGCTGTACTGGTGCTTTATACTGATTTTTAAGCCTGGCTTACGAAATTGATGTTTTGCATGTTCTTGTGAACTCGAAGGCATAATACAACACATTGGAAAGTGAAGGATATTAATGCGACAGAACAAAGGATTAAAGGGTTTTGTCCCTTGACTCCAAAGGAGGTTGGCTTATTTTTGTCTGGTCTTGGATTTCCATCTGACACTCCAATATATGTTGCTGCCGGAGAGATATATGGTGGTGAATCTCGCATAGCTGAATTACGGTCTCGTTATCCCATTTTGATGAATAAGGTATTCCCCCCTATTATCTGCTCCTAATTATTACTTTTGTCTTCTGCCTAGATATCTGGTTGCACATATTAATGTCAGAATGAGATATGAGTTAGGGAGAAAGAGGTATGGATGAGAAGAAACAAGTGAAGGGGGATTCTGAATGTCTGGGTACAATGCATGTATACAGACACGCCAGCTATTATGAAACTTGGAACTTTTATAAAAATTAAATAATTTAATTTTGTTGATTTATTTATTTTATTATTCTGTCTAGACTGTCATGTTACGATTGTGCTTATGGGTTAAGTGCCTGCTAATCCATGTTAACTGCTGAATGTGGATAGAAGAAATATGACATCTTTTCTTGTTAAATGTAAATCATGTAATATACCAAGGAATGCAGATTATTTGTGAGCGAATGTTATTTACAACTTTAAGTTGATGTTATAAGTTCTTATTTATTAAGTTCTTGAGGATAGGATATATTCTTTCAGATGTAGCTGGTAGGAAGTTGGAAATTTGGACTTGTAATCTCATTGACTTTCCTTTTGGTCATTTTCAGGAGAAACTAGCATCTGTAGAAGAATTGGAGCCTTTTATGAATCATGCATCTCAAATGGCTGCACTGGATTATATTGTTTCTGTTGAAAGCGACGTGTTCATTCCTACATACTCGGGGAATATGGCAAGGGCTGTTGAAGGTCATCGCCGGTACTTGGGTCATAGAAAAACAATTATTCCTGACCGGTAAATTTCTTTCTAAAGCCCTATTCCTGGGGATATTTGTTACAATATGTGAAATTCATTAGTTATCATGTTTCTTCACAGGAAATCTCTTGTTCGTTTGTTTGACAAAGTTGAGCGAGGATCTTTGAAAGAAGGGAAGAACTTATCGTATCGAATAATTGAAATCCACCGAAGAAGGTAATGTTATAGATTACATCTTTGAACTTTAGCTATTCTAATACATATGGAGTAGATATTATGTGGAATTCAAAAGTCTCATCTGCAATTACTGATGTTTGGTGTCCTTGAATAGGCAAGGGTCGCCAAGAAGAAGAAAAGGTCCAATTTCAGGAACAAAGGGCATGGACAGATTTCGTTCTGAAGAAGCATTTTATGAAAATCCTCTACCAGAATGTTTGTGTCAGAGTCAAGGAGCATCCTTACATACAAATACTTCTGCTGTCAAATTGTGACCTGCAGAACTGATCTCAGAGTTATACACACAGATACATTTTCTTTAAACTGCAAATGCCGAATTTCCAAAACTCACCGTAGCTGCAATATCTGACAACAGCAATCTGATTCTGACTGCAGTTCCAAGTGCATATTCATATGAAGCCTGTATAAATATGCTGCGAACATTCTCTGTTCTTTTTTCCTGAGATAACAAGGCTAAGCGAAAGGAGAATTGGGTGCATGGTTGGGATATACGGCCTCCAGTGTTATTAGGGAGGCAAAATGTGTACATTTACTTCAACAAGGTAAATTAATGGAGGAAACAAAGTTTTACTTATTTCGAAAGGGGGGAAATCGCCCCAATAGGGATACTTAGCTGCATCTGTGCAGTTTTTCATGGGTAGTAAGTTAGTAACATATGTGGGAATTTACATGTATAGTTTCTTATTACATTAATTATTTATATTTACATAAAATGAAATAAAAGGTTATACTTTCTACTCTTGTACTTTTTATATCGAATATTTAGGCAGTAAGTTTGTACAAATGTATGTAATACTCAACATTAAAAAAAAAATAAAAAAATTACTTACATACTTTTGATTCAGAAATCTAAAATGCATTAATTTACTGAGAGGTGGAGCAAAGAAAAATTCGGTGGAGGTAAGGAAAAAAAAAAGGAAGATAAGTAGGAGAGAGGGTGCAGATTGATGGAATAAATGAAGGATAAGTCCTAATGGTGGGTTAAATGGTGAAATGTGTTTGCCAAAAGTGAAAGTGTGGTTATAATTTTTTTTTTTCTAGAAAATACTAAAATTGAAAGATTATTTCACAATTAATTTGATACGGAAAAATTGGCAATAAGAAAGTCACATTGTTTACAAATATTACAATAGAAAAGTCAGTCTAGTGTCATGGAAAATTTTATGGATATCGTCACACATGTCACAAGTGGATCCTATGGAGTTGTTACATTATTTCATTACTCGTAGTAAATAGTTATTAGGTATTACTCTGTACAATTGAAAGCTGAAGGTAATTGCTTGATTTTCATTCAATTCACCACATTGATTAGAGGAAATGGTCACGAGGGTCTATTAGGCATAACATAAAAGATTAAAATGATCTTTTTCAACACAATTTGACACACAATCCACTATATAAGCTCAATATGACACCAGAGACATGTCAGTGAGTGGGCCATGAATTGTATATAAAATCATAAGCTCAACATGACATGGGAGGCATGTCAGTGGCCTATGAATAGTATATGAAATCATTAGCTTAACATGACATAGCATGACACAAATACAACATGACTCGACTCTCTCTTAGCCCGTTTTAGGCATGGTAGGACCGTGCCGAATTCTAACAGGATCTTTTACACAGTTCCTGAAATCAGATGAATAGACTAGAGTGATTAGGATAACAGATGATAATATTGATATCCAATTAAAAAACCCCACTCCCGCTTTCCAGTCTCCACAGATATCAGCAGAACACATCCAACCTCATAATAATACTCCTTCATTCTTTCATTTTTTGGCTCCAAAATTCCATCTCTTTCACTCTCTCTCCTCTTCAATAATGGTGTCACTCTCCCTCCTCTCAACACTTCCTTCTCTCTCTTCTCCCGCCATTTCTACTACTTCTACCAGATATTCTCCTCTTCCTGTATGATTCCTAATTTCTCACATTTTCGTTCAAATTTACAACAAATTATATGATTAACTCTATTTTAGCTCAATTTCAGGGTACAATTCGCTGTAGTAGTAATACATTGGAGGTAGATGATGATCGATTTCGAAGAAGGGATATCCTCAATTGCCTTGCATTGTCAGCTGGAATTGTGAGCTATTTCTCTTTATTTTTCTCATGTATTTCTTCTCATTTCACAAGTTTAGGGTTTTGAGGAAATTTACAAAATTTCTGAAGTGTTTCCAATTTATGATAAGTTGAATGGTGTAATGTGTACAATTATGCTCTAATTTTGACTCACTTTGTTTTGTATCTTTGGTTGATTTTGACATTATATGCCTTTCTTAGCCATGTTTTATAGATAAAAAATAAAATTGTATATGCAAATTTCATCAGTAGAGTTGTGTTCTGCTCAACCAATTATGAATTGACATCAATTGAACTTATCATAGTTGTGAATTGAACTCATTGTAGTGGTGCATTGAACTGTATTAGAAATTATGATAGTTTATTGGAACTTATTTGAACTTTTAAATTCTGCAGTAAGTTAGAATTAGTTGAACAAAACACACTTTAAGTCGGCGTTTGATTACTTCTCTTCCCTGAGCCAAAGTAAGGCTACTCTATGAATCAATTTTTTTTTTTGGGATGATTATAGAGGTTAGTCATTATAGATGCTGCAGTTGTAAGAACAAGAAATTCCGCTAGGCAGAGGCGGGGCTATAAATGCTAACACTGAAAGTGGCCTAGTGCAATTTTATTAAATTGAGACCTAAAATCAATTTTTTGAGGAAAAGCATGTTACTAAATTAAAAAAGCCAAGGCCCTTTTATAGAAGTTTCACTTAAGGGCCTTGTGCGGTTGACCACCCCGCACATGCTCAGAACCACCCTTGCCGCTAGGAGATACTTGATTAAGTGCAGATGGTGGATTATGTCATGCACTCATGTTTTGGTTGTTTGGTTTGGAGTTTTAATTTCTCGCGTCCTCGGTGCAAGCGTTGTATATTTTCTACAATTAGCTCAACTTTGCTTCCCAAAATTTCAAGTTACGTTATGTTTGAAGAGCTTAACTCCTGAACAATAGTGTTAGGTTACTGTAAAACATATAGTACCCCAAATTATGCCTTTTTGTAATATGATAATGGTTTTTTACCAGTCTTAATGGTTTCTCAGGAAGTGATATCAAGTTCAGGAACCTTTTCTGGAGATGCCTATGCTGCTGATTTAATTCAGAGAAGGCAGCGCTCTGAGTTTCTTTGTAAGTCTCTCAGATGCTTGGCAATTTCTGTTTTAGATAGTTTACTTAAGCTTAATGTCCTTACATTATTACATTGCAGCTGATATTAAAGGGACTCTCTATACAGCTATAAAGGTATGCTACTCGTTTATAGATGTGTTGTACTTATAATATCTGAACTGCTTGTTAGATTAGTATTTTTGAATCTTTTGACAGTATGTCTTTTGTTAGGCTAATACATCGTTCTTGTTAATTCTTCAGAAAAATCCTGACCTTATTCCGTCTATCCTAACTCTATCTCTAAATGATGTGATGACTTATGACAAGGTGAAGTCATTGATACTTTTATATTAAGTTTCTTTATACAATTCTTCTTTATACATTACTTGTGGCAAAGTAATAGATTTATGAAAAGCTGATTCCTTATTGTTAACTTTGTAGGCCTCAAAATCTGGAGGTCCAAACGGTTCAATACGATTCAGGTATTTCTGGAAAAATTGATTACCTCAGTGAAATGGTGTGAATTGTTTAGTGAGGCTAGAATAATGTCAACCCAGTTCTCTTGCATCCAACTATGGGATAATGTTTTGTGTCTGCCACTTGCCTATCTCAGAAGCTTGATATATAGGTGTTAATCCATCAATGTTATGGCTGTAGCAGTCTGTTTTCCTGCAGATTTTGAGACTAGGGTTGATTTCTTGTTTGAACTTCTTGCTTGAAGCTCAGAGATAAGCAGACCTGAAAACAAAGGCCTTTCTTCTGCTTTAAGTCTGTTGGAGGATGCAAAAAAGGAAATTGATTCATACTCTAAGGGTGGACCTATCGCTTATGCGGACCTTATCCAATGTGCAGGTTAGACAACTAGTGACTATTGCTATATTCTTTTTCTAGCATGTGATGTTTCTTCATTAAATTCCATCACATAAGCATGTTTTTCCTTAAATTTGGTTTCCAACTGGCACTCTGGAAGTTGTAAGCAACATACTGTGTCTGTGGATTATTCTAATTAAGTAGTCTTACTACGCACTGGTTTTTGAGAAAATATTTTTGAATAGAGATGCTGTGGAGGCGTGGATTTCAGTGTAGCATTCCACTATACTAATAAAGGTGGAAAATTATTGTGATCGCATAACGTATACAAATGTTTATATCATTTTTATTGGGTGTGAGGAGTAAATGCAGAACTAGAATGAATAAAGTATATTAGTCTCAATCCTAGCCAATGGAAACTATAATGTAATGTAGTTGAACTTATGGATACCCTGAGCATGTTCTTTTCATCAATGCAGCACAATCAGCTTTAAAGAATACTTTCTTGGCTTCTGCTATCCGTAAATGTGGTGGGAATGAAGAGAAGGGATCTTTATTATATACGGCATATGGCTCTAATGGACAGGTGTGTTCCCTATACTTTGGACATTCTGGACAACCTTAACAGACAGGCTTTTCTGGATATTTAAAGAGAAAAATCATGTGATGTTGACTGATGAGTTTTCACTTGCGCTTTTGCATGTAATGCTCAAATTTATGCGATAGTGGGGCCTGTTTGATAGGACATTTGGGAGGACAGACGCTCAAGAACCAGATCCAGAAGGCAGAGTTCCCCAATGGGATAAAGCAAGTGTGCAGGAAATGAAGGATAAATTCAAAGCCGTGGGATTCGGCCCACGTCAGGTAATTCCACCCCGCCCCCACCCCCACCATGTTGTTAATGCTTTTCTTTTACCCTTGAAAGATCTTTTAGTGCATTTAAGTAATTGTTGTGTTGGGATAGTTGCTGCTACATTTCCTTGTGCCATTTAACCCTTGGGATTTCTTCGTACAAATTTCTTTGTTTGTGATGTGGAGTTGTGGACTGATACTTGAGCACCAAATAATGCTGTCATGCTAGTTTTGTAGGTCCCTTAGAGATTTAAAAGGAGCTAATTTCACACATTTGTTTGAAGATTGTCCAGTAAATGACCATTACAATGAGCTTTCTTTTAAGAGACACGGGGTAGTAAAAAATGCAACTATTAGGTATGAAATGGTAGCTGTAACAAAGCTTACATTTTAAATTCTCATAAACAGGTTAAACTTACTGTTCTTCTTGGTTCGTGTGCGTTGACAAATGATGATATTGGTTACCGTTACTTGTTATGCGAGCAATTCAAGACTGCATCTCTGTTGCTGTGATTTGAATTTAAACTTGCATGATGTAGAGGTCTTTTTCATCATGATTTATTTAATCATATCTTTAAAAAATGTAAATAATACAATTTTTATTAAGCTTTACTTTGTGAGTTATGTAAAACAAATTTGTAATGCCTAAATGGGGTAAAATGTCACCCTGATCAATATTCTCTTTACCTTGTTTTGCTCATCAGCTGGCTGTGATGTCTGCATTTCTTGGTCCTGATCAAAAAGCAACTGAGGACTTATTGGCTACAGATCCTGAAGTTGCTCCATGGGTTCAGAAATACCAGCGCAGTCGAGAAACAGTTTCTCAGACTGACTATGAGGTGAGTGAAAGGTCTTCAAGTTAGATTAAATATGCCCCCCCCCACCACCACCACCACACACACACACACACACACACACATCCTTCATTTTATCTGTTTATTTGGAAGATGGACTTTGCTTCCTCTTTTGAACTTAGAACTAGATTCTTCCAATTTCATATGAATTCTAATCCTTGCTTTTTTATTAGGTTGACCTGATAACTACTCTTACAAAGTTAAGCTGCCTGGGACAGCAAATTAATTATGAAGCATATACATATCCTGTGAAAAAGATTGAGTTGAGCAAGCTGAAGTTATAATACCAATGCACCATGAAGTGCCATTGCGAGATGTTTAACTGATCTGAGTCTCATTAAGGGGAGAGATGAAGTCCAATGTGATGAATTCACCAACAAACTATCTGTAAGTTCTTGTTTAAAGATCCTTGCCATGACTCTGGACGTTTGTATATCTGTGCTAAATCATCTAAACTTGCAAATAACTTTGTTTTCTCCCCCATTTTCTTGAAAATGTCATCTGATTCTCATCTTTGACAGCTACTACTTTCTCTTGTACACATTAATGATATTCATTTGTGATTAATAAAACATAATTTTAGAAGGTTCTAATATACAGTATATATCAATGCACAGTCCAAACAAGATTGTGACCTGTAAAATGCCAAATTACACCTTCTCAAAGTCACTGAAGTTGCCCTTTTTCATAAATGTTGTATCCAATTCCATTTTAGGAAAATTGCCCTAACACTCAGTATTTGTATGTCATTATAGTGTACTACTACTATTAGTCTATTACACCAAAATCTGGGATTATATTTGTATGTGTTTGGTGGAGTCCCAACCTAGCTCTAGCAATTCTTTGCATTGTCAAGGATATATTCAAGAATGATAGTGGAGGTACTAAAAGGAATTTTCATTGCAAAACAGCCACAAGTTTTGTACTTGTGGTAATTGTTATATGAATAATAACACATGTACCTCTAAAAGCATATGTATCTCCATTGAATTTGTGTATCAGAGCATTGTGAGATTACAATTGATAACTCAACATACTAGCTAAAAAACAGGGGAAAATTTTGCAAAGCTTAAAACTTAGTTTTATAGATCTTTACTAGGGGTAACAGGTGCAGAGCAAGCAGGTGGGATCTGCTTTCCTGTTATAACAGGCCTGACATTTTTACACATAGAGACTGCAGGACCGTCTTCGCCTGTGTATGTCAGGTCAATGTCAGTGAGCTGTATCTTCTCACAAGGCACGCCGCTGCTGCAAACCACCTTCACTGCTTCCTTGCTACCTGATGTGCCCCTCACATTCTTGAATCTAATATCACTAAGCTTCACTTTGGATGGTGTCTGCAAACAAAAGCATGAATAGAATAATCAGTAGACTTTTATTATAGTTGATTCACTAAGCTGGTGGGGGGGGGGGGGGGGGGGGGGGGGGGAGGGGGTGGTGTTGCAGGGGATATATTTTATACAGGGGTGTCTTTGGACTTCACATAATTATGGGGTGTCTTAGATATTATAATAGCTAAATTATTCAGAGCTTAATAGTAGCAGATGATTTCTTACCTTTTGTACGCAGTGATTATAGGGGCAATATTCTTGATCAACAATAATAGGATTCAAGACGTTTTCAACAGTGATGTCCTCAAAATGCAAGCCAGTGACCACACCTTGGTAAGAGTTGTGCCATGTTTTAACCCTAACACCGTTATCTGTGTTCTTGATTGTGCATCCCTTCACGGTGATATCTTGCACCGGTTCCTCATTAGGGTACCTACCTAGACTTCCTACACTAATACCATGGCCAGGTCCACAAGTGACCTGCTCAATATGAACATTTTTAGCACCGTCCCCAATTGAAACACAGTCATCTCCTGTTCCAATTTGTGCAAGCGTTATATTCACTCCATCAGAACGTCCTACGTGAATTCCATCAGTGTTTAAACTAGTTTTTGGGGCAGAAATAGTAATGTCATGCATTATTAGTTGCTTGCATCTCAAGATTGCCATGTGGAATAGTTTGCTATCCAGAGAAGTTATGCCATGAATCACTGAATTCGTCAAAGAATTGAACCTAAAGTTCTGCAATTTATGAGGAAAAAAGAAAAATGAAAAAAAAGAACCTACCATTAAATTATCCTAATATTTTGATAGGGATGAAACTAGACCAATTTGGTTGGTGTGATATTTAAGGATGCTTAACTTACATAAGGAAGGCTATTGCATTTGCCAGTTTTAGAGCAGTCATTCATTGTCCAAGCCATATATCCTTGACCATCGAACACGCCTGCTCCTTTAGGAGCTGTGATAGTCAAACCATCAACATTTTGAACCTTAACCCATGTATCTTCACCCTTAAATAGAGCCGGGTCAGCAGGAGCCCTGAAGTTCCCTAAAATTTCTAATGTGACTCTAGACTTGCATGGACCTTGAAGCTTGATTGCGTTTAGCACATATGATCCTTTCGGAACCAACACTGTGGTAGGAGTTGTCGCTGCACAAGCTGCTTTCCAAGCACTCATTAAGGCCTAACAACCAAGATATGTGTTAAAAAAAAGACAGATCTATTCTCTAAAAAACTGACATTAAAGAAGTTTGAAGTTTATTATGCTCTTATGTATATTTCAAGCATGTGTAATCATTCACCTGTGTGGCATCGCCGTCAGTCTTTGCTCCATGATTCCATATGTCAAATACAACACCACCACTAGCGGCCGTATGTCCCTTAATCGCTACGGTGCACCATTGAAATAGAATGAAGAACAATGGAAGTTTTGCTGTGGGTGCCATTTTTCTTTTTTTTATTTGGTATATGTTTGAAATATTTTTACTCTTTGTCCCTGCTTGGTTATGTCTTTATATACTGTTTTTCTAGGCATAAAAATACCTATATATCTATTATTAGCACCCTTTCTAATTGAAATGAGCTTTAATTTTTAAAGGTTTTGTTCATACCTTTGTTACCTTCAGTTGAATCATGTTCTTTTCGCTCTCTACCATTAGTCTTTCAGGAATCTAAATTTTCTTTCCCGCATAATTAACTAAGAAAAGACAAGAAACCATCTATTAAAAAAAAAAAAAAAAAAAAAAAAACCAAATAACTGCAATTTTCATTTAGTCTTTTGGTTATATAAATGCTGTTTAACAGAATGCTCCTCTGCTTACTATCTATAGGCAGGTTCTATCTACCTACCTTTTGTGCTTGTGATTTTTTTCCCTATTGCTTTTGAACTTCTTTTTGAGTAGAGTTGATACTGATGATGCTCTTGGACTCGGATAAACGGATCGTATTTGTGTTTGATTATGATTGATAGATTCGGGTTATTCAAAATGTTTATTTTTCTAATTTTCTCATATTAAACTTTACCCTTACCAAGTAATTTGATGTCTGAAAATAAACTTCACAATAATATTCACAAGTAAGGTAAATTATTTTAGTCAATAACCACCCTTTATTAAGAAATTGTAAATGAACCACCCTCCAATAATATTCCGTCAATTCAAACCCACTACTCCTTAATAGTAGTAGTGGTGTAGTACCCATCCAAACCATTGGTTTGTTTTAATAAATTAACCGTAAAATCTATAATTATTGATTAACATATGTCTTAATTACATCACATAATCTTAGACTTTGAATAGCTAACTGATGATATGACTCATATATATGTATGAGAACAATTCAGTAGCTTGCCTGGATTTGGAATAAAATGAAGGTTCCCATTAGTCTAATTTGGGTCGATCTATCTGCGATTCAGCACTGATATGGGTGCTGTGGATTAAATAATTTTGATCTTGTTGACGAACATCTCATGGGGAATTCATTGATAATTTATGTAAGGATCATCGATGGAAGCCGAGTATCAAGTGGTAAGAAAATAGAAATGCGTTCAAGGAGGAGCAACGTTAACTTCTGATGTTTGTTTACACTTCATAAAAGCAAATTACTTGCTCTAGTTTTTGTGGTATTAGGACTGTTTTCGATAAAATTCTTGGTTTGGCTATTACATCTCCAAAACACTATACTAGACGAAACAGATGTTAGAGAAGAGGAACATGAAATCATAATTTTGCTTGCTTTTCATTTACATTAAGTACACGAATAATTGTAAAATCATACCAATTATTCGACAGTCTATGCGCTCTAGACTATTTATTAACTTATACTAAGGGGTAAAAAAACTGAAGACTACAAAATTTTGGTATGTAACAATAGAAGCCCTGCTGTCCTGGAACTTAAAGTTCAACAACAGGGGTTGCAGGGGCATCGCAAGCAGGTGGATTCTGCGTTCCAACAAGAGAAGGCTTAACGAATTTACACATTGAAACCGCTGGACCATCGTTGCCAGTGTACTTAAGATCTATGTCTGCGAGCTCCACCTTGTCACACGGAAATCCACAGTATCGGTAGGAAGCAAGTTAGTTGAGTAAAAAAGCCGGATTTTGAGGCTTTTCTTTCTATTTCTCTGCTGCAAATCAGCTTCACAGCTTCCTTGCCACTTGAAGCTCCCTTAACGTTCATAAACTTAATGTCGGAAAGCTTAACTTTTGATGGCGTCTGTGAAGATAAAATACTATACATTGTTAGAAGACAAGAAAGAAAAAAAGGGGGTAAAATACAGGCATCATTCAAAATTTAGGCTTACCTTTTCTTTGCAGTGATTGTAGGGGCAGTACTCTTGATCAACAATGACAGGGTTTCTAACATTTTCGACAGTGATATTCTCAAAATGCAACCCATCAACGGAGGATGGATATGAGTTGTGCCATGTTTTAACACGGACACCATTGTCGGTATCCTTGATGGTACAATGCCTTACAGTGATGTTTGACACTGGCTCCTCATTAGGGTATCTGCCAAGACTTCCAACACTAATACCGTGGCCAGGTCCACAGGTAACATTTTCTACAATGACGCTCTTAGCACCATCACCAAAGGACACACAGTCATCTCCAGTGCCAATGGTGAATCCTCTTATGATAATAAATTCAGAACGTCCGATGTGAATGCCATCTGTGTTAGGGCTGTCTGCTGGGGCTGTAATAGTTATGTCTGTCATTTCCAGGTGCTTACACCCTAGGAGGGCAAAGTGAAATATCTTGCTGTCTTTTGATGTTAAGCCGATAACCTTTGAATTCGTTACAAAATTGAACCTAAAGTTCTGCAATGCACAACACAAATCATTAGGATTTTTATCTTTTATAAACAATCTTGGTATGAAAAATTGTAGAGACTTGATCTATAGAGGAGTTGACAGTTGACTTTTTGGGGGTTATTTTAGCAAATAGTCTTGGGTGTGACCGATATTATACAATGTATGATGAGACAGATACCAAATACAAACTATCTCTTAACAATATAACAAGTCATATCAGAACTAACCAGATTAGATGACTGTAACGAAAATATATCAATTTAGCACAATCATTCTGCTTCCAAGCGGATTTTCCTTGACCATCAAAAGTTCCTCCACCAGAAACACCGTTGACAGTAAGACCCTTAATGTTTTCAAATTTAACCCAAGTGTCTTGGCCTTTAAACTGGGCTACTTGTGGTGGTGCTTTGAAGTTTCCTCGAACTTCGATAGTAATCGGACTCTTGCAAGGACCCATAAGCTTCACCGCGTTCAACAAGAAGGTTCCTTTAGGTACTACAATCGTCGTTGGTGCTTTTGCTGCACATGCCTCTTTCCAGGCACCCAATAAGCCCTGAATCAATTTTGCATACACTTTAGTAAGAAAAATTTGCAACATTTTAAGAAAACAACATCATCATAGAATAATACAAATATTAATCTAAGAAAGAAAAATGTACCTGTGTTGCATCTGCATTAGGCTTGGCACCAAATTTTGTTATGTCGACCGTCTTTTGGGATCTTACGACTATAACAAATGTATAAAACAAGCTAATCAACAATGGGAGATTGGGAGTTTTCATTTTTTTTTTTTTTTTTTTTTTTTTTGGGGTTTTTTTTTTAAAAAAAATATTATTGTTTTTTTTTTTTATTATTTTTTTTTATTATTATGATCTTAGACATAAACCTGCTGCTTATATAGTAACAGCTGAAATCCTCCACCACTCATACGTTAATTCAGTTTCAAGCAAGTTGCTAAATTTAAGCTAAGTTTGTGGTTATTGCAAATTAAAATTAATTTAAGATCTACTTCATTTCACCTTGATACACTCCTATCCATTGATAAACTAAACGCGTGTTACATTAGTTTGTTTTTTTTTCTGTTGGAACAACATTTCTGTAACAAATTAAATTTGCTTATAAGATTTCATTAGGTTTTACGTCATTTGGAGTTGTGTAGTTTAACAACGCGGTAATAAGTTGAGGATTATCCGGTTACTCCTTTCATCCTACAAAAAGCTTTGTCATTTCTTTTGGACAGATGTGCCAACACGTAACTTTAACCATTTATATTTTAAACAATTCATTAGCAAAATTACATTATATTTAACAATATACATTGAATCTGAATCAACAACATTTTCATAATTACAGTTGTTGCTTATATGAAATGAATAGTGAAAAAGTTAAAAAGAGAATTTTGGTGGAGAAAGTGATCAAATAATTACAACGTACATAATCAAAGAAATTAAGTGTTAAATAAAGGTCAAAGACTTAAAAATGGTTGTAGCACATTCGCACTTGCTTATATAATTGTTCGCACTATAAATACTCTAGAAGTGCTTGAAAAAATGATAAATACATGTTTAATTAGCATCTACGAGTGATCAATTGATTATCAGTAGTTAACACACTTAAGTTGTATAGAAATATAATAAAGTTTTTACTTTTTACAGTAAAGTGAACTTTGATCAAACTTCAGCTCTCACGAATTTTTGGTCAAGCATTTGTGGGTTAGCCTCTAAAAAGTGAGGGTGAAGGATAAGATCATAAGAGGGGTCCTCACTCTCAACGACCGCAATTGAAAGGATTTGACCTTGTGATCTCAGCTCACGGTTACAAGGTGAATTACTCGACAACTACACCAACCCTTTTGCTTGGTATAAAGTATAGCTAAAGCGATGATGATGTTTTTGATATCAAGAGACTACTCCCTTAAAAACATGTCTTTTCAAGTATGTTTCCATCCTCTAAGTAGAGAGCACTTTAGTCTTTATGGTGATAAACCATAAAAATAGGTCATATTTGCTTCTCTTTTAAGTTATTATTATCAAGTATTATAAGAGAATTATAATAAACACATTCACAAGTCATTGCTAGACAAGCTTTATATGAAAAATAATCAAGTCGTGGTTTTTGTATCTCACCATATAGATCTATTGTTTAATACTTCCTTCATCTGCTTTTACTTGCAAGTTTGCAACAATTTCACTTAGGCGAACCTAACAAATTTCAATATACATTTCTTTAACCATAAATCATCAAAGTTAGTCAAAGTACAACGGGTGAATATTGCATACATAATTTTCTTGTTAAGGAGTGATTCAGATGGACCATAAAGTGCTAAAAATAAAATGGAAGCAATCGACGTTTCTGCCCTTCCTGGTTCCATGTTGCGCAGTAATATTTGTCACCAATTTTTTTAATGTTGTAATTTTAGAGAAATAATGGCAAAAGTAGATTGAATAGATTCTAAGGAAATCAAAGAGTTAATAAGAATTTCCGCATAAGTAAAACTTGGCCTTGTATTATTAAATGAGTAGTAAAATTTTTAATATCAAGTCTCCATGAAATCATAAACAAACTGTTACAACCTATTCTCAACTCTAATTTGCATTGAAGACCTTAGGATTTAGGAAGATGTAAAAATCGCCAAATATACATCTCGAATCCAAAAATGAGGGTAGAGCTTAGCTTATAACAGCTACTCCTATCGGAATTTATAAGTTATCCGCTCAATCCCGCCCATAAAGGGCCTTAGTGGCTCGGGAATGATAACCGAGCCATCCTCTTGTTGGTAATTCTCCAGCAAACAAACAATCATACGTGGTACTGCACATGCTGTAGCATTGAGTGTGTGCACAAACTGTGTTGGAGTATTCTTAGCCTTCTTCTGATTTGTAGATGGCAATTCTGGGCGGTATCGGATCCCTAACCGACGACTTTGATAGTCGGTACAATTTGAAGCACTTGATATCTACACGTGAAATTTAAGAATCCAAGCTTTATATAAAGAACCAAGATTCTAATAAGATGGTGAATCAACCAGCGTCTTTATATTTTGGAGAGGTGCATATACACATATACCCCCTATCTTAGAGATAATACAGACATGGAAGGGGTGATGAGAAACATAGAGCCCAAGACTGGGTGTACGGAAGAAAGGTCAGAGCGACATAGGTTCATAGCCAAGCTATACCACATGAACCAACAGTTCTAATTAAAAAAATATAAACAATGTAATGCAAAAGATAGTGGTAGACATTTAGGATTTGTAGTTCACCGAAGAAACAGAGATTCCACTGGTCAAGACTCAAGAGCATATTGTTCCCCAAATTGGTTATGTGTTAGAATCTTAAATGGTCTTTTACTAGAACCCAAAATTAAACAAGGCACCATATTACACTTGAGTACAGCTTTTTATGGAAGATAACAATCTAGACTCTAGAGGTGGCAAATTGGTTCTTCTGATTGGGGCCGGACCAGGTTCATTGAATAGGCATCATATTCAGGCAGTGAATTGTTTAGGTTTTAAGTCATATTCAGATGAATCAGATCTATCATCAATTTGCTTTGCATAAAAAGTCAAATCAATTTTGATCAATAAATTTGGTCAGGATGGGTAGATGTCTCGTTGCCTAATTTTGGGGTTCAGGTTTGGACCAACCTAGTTTGCGTCAGGTCAGATCGTTCCGGTCAAGTCACTTTTGCTAATTCTAGATAACACTAATGTACTGATTGTCCAAAGCTCAAAATTGCTACACATTTAACCTGTATTCACAAAGATCGAGAAAATCAACATACCTCACCATAACGTTCCAATCCTGGCATCCATGCTTCCACATCAAACTTACGGAATGCAGGAGCACCTAGATCTGCAGATGACATATCCAGGGTTCTGCCACAGCCAAAAGTAGATAACAACATTATTTGAGGAGAAGAGAGATAAAGCCGCAACATAATTAGACAAGAACAGGGTTCTTCCTACTTGAAGTGAAATCCCAGGGCTGTAAAGAGGTCTTCTTCAATTCCAATAAGCTCTTCAAGATATGTATCACTGTCCTCAGGTCTACACAGGACGAACATCTCAACCTTGCTAAACTGATGCACTCGGTAAAGCCCTCTGTATCAATTTACAACAAACTTGTCAGATGACACAAGAAATTCAAAAGGCCTATAATGCATGGAAGAAACCAACCAGGAACATACAAGAAACAATTTATTTGTGAGATGACAATATAATAGGGAAAATATATCCTTCGAGAATCTGAAAAAAAAAATAGGAAAATGAACAGTGAAGTTTTGCGAAAACTATTGAGCAGAAAACCAGCAATGTCAACCAAACCAGAATCTCAAACTACTGGATTTCAAAAATGGAGATGTAGTAGTCACAATAAGGGGATTTAAAAGTCAAAATAGACAGAAGCAGCAGAAAAGGAAGATATGACTTTTTCAGATTATTTACCTTGTTGCGGCGCCAGCAGCCCCTGCCTCAGTCCGGAAGCAATGTGAATAAGCAACATACTTCAAAGGTAATGATGATTCAGAAAGAATAGAATCCATATGAAGTCCTCCTAATGGTATTTCAGCGGTGCCTACAAGGCACTGATCAGAACCTGAAATAGTATAAACCTGTGGAGGTTTCAAAAAAGCCAGACATAAGCTTCATCGTTCAAAGCTTTACAACTACGTGAGCAATCACTGGATATGCCTACAAGGAAAAAATTAAGAGCAATAAAGCACAACAAGACTACTATATGACAAGCCTGACAGATTAGGCACTCCAGAAATCATGAATCAAAATATCATACTGTTGAGGAAATATATGCAAAACATAATCAACCATTACAAAAGAAAATCATTGACAAACCTGTGTATTCTCTGCCCGAGGTTGAAACCCACATTTTTCTACAACAGATGCCCTCACAATTTCTGGGGTTGTCAAAGGAGTAAAACCTCTTTTTGTGACCTCTGAAAGAGTCCAGTTAACGAGGGCCATTTCTAGCATGACTGCTTCATTTTTTAGGTAGTAAAATTTGGAGCCACTAACCTAAAATGGGCAAACAGAAGAATTGAAAAGTAAATATATTGAGACATTATTAGGGATTTGCACACCTACAAATATCCATTGCCATACATTAAAATTGTAACTAAGACTTATAAACAATAATTAAGCAACAATACCGATACCAAGTAAAAAATTGTCTTCAAGAGAATGAAACATTAAAAAAAAAAAAAAATTCTAAGTGAATACAGAAAGGGAAACAGAAATCCATTAATATCCCTTACAATTAACATTCCAATTCTCAAATGCACCCACAATCCGGAAAAAAAGTACTTATTGCCACACACACCAAAAAAAAAAAAAAAAAAAAAAAAAAAAAAAAAAAAAAAAAAAAAAGCAACATGTAGTTTAGTATGTGTTGAGAAGAAATATAAGCCAGTGTTCTGCTACAATGACAGCTCTCAAGAGAAGGAGATCACATGACATTTATACAGGGCTATTCAACACAATAATGAAAAGATACTTCTAGCCTCACTTAAACAGGAAATTACCTCAGCTGCAGCATCAAAATCAAAAAGATCAAGCTCTTTGCCTAGTGCAAGGTGATCCTTGACAGGAAAGCCAAATTCACGTGGTCTGCCAACCTACAGAGACAAAAATTAGATATATGTACAAAAAAGGATGGAAAACAACCTTCATTTTCTTAACATCCAACCTCAAGTTATTGTGAAAGAAAATAAGACATAAACTAAGAATCGTATGAACAAAGTTACCATTTTTCTCAACACTGAACAATCTTCATCTCCTATTGGCACATCCGGGTGAGTCATATTTGGAATACATTGAGCTTCCTGCTGAAGCTCATCAGTTAGTCTGAGGAGATCTTCCTCCAGGCTAGCAAGTTTTTCCTTCAAGTTCTTACCTAAACGCAAATCAGTACAGATGTTTTCATCGAATCAAGCTACTTTTTACAAGCAACTGCGTAGAACCCTTATTACCTTCTTCTATCAGCTTCTGACGCTCAGACGGTTCCACTTTTCCTTTCATCTTGTTTGCCACTGCATTTCTTTCCCCACGAAGCTGCTCAACCTCCTGCTCTCTGTGAGCGACAATTAGCTAAATTCAGAAGAAACCTACTCTAGTGCAGCAATAAGAAGTCGAGAAATGATACACATACAGCATGATCACTTTAAAACATTGAGCCAAGTTACACACACACACCATAATAATAGTAATAATTTTTAAAAAAATGGATGGTGCAGCTTTGAAAGTGGGGTGGAGGGAGGGGGTATATAAAGAAAATAAAATATATTTATTACACTTGTTTACACTAAGTACTAGCAGTTAGCACCCTTAGGAAAAAGTAGGAGTAGAAATGTCAAAGACTCACCCGACCCGAGCCGACCTGAAAGTAACCCGGTTTAGATTTCAACTTGTATATGCATAATGATTTAGCATGACTCAACTTCTAACTAGACCAGACCTGACATAACGCTATCAAACCCGACCCAGACACCCAAATTGACACCTCTATGGGGGACTAGAGAGATACTGAGATACACAGGGGAAGGAAAGGAGGAAATGAGGAAGAAAAGGCATGTGATGGAAAGCATAACTTCCTTTCAAGCGAAGAAATCTATTTCACCTTCATCACTTAATAAATTTGATCTCTCCCATTTAGAAACCAAAAAAGATATAGAGGAAAGCACCCCACCCCACCCCCCCACCCCCCAAAACAAACAAAACTTTTATCATATGATTCATATATATCAAAAGAAATTAAAAATATCCTACAAAAGCACAATTCCAAACTAATTTGCTAATATCTAAAGATAATGACTAGTACCCAAGTCCTCAATTTTTTTTTATTATTCGAAAAAAAAAATCCTCAACATGTTAATATAACACCAAAACAAACTTGATTGAGAATCCCAATGATTTCATATCACGTTGATATACTAGAGTTATGCTAAAGATCTACTCAACTTTAGCAACATCATACCAAAGTCCACGCGACAGCATACTTGGATAGGCAACAAACTCAGCAACCTTGGTATACTATACTAAGAAGCATAATTTCATAGCTAAATCGCACACACTACTCCTCCACCATTTTCACTTCTTTCCGAGCATGGTGCACTAGTGCCATGGTAAACTCAGCAACCTTACTGAAATACTAAGAAGCATAACCTCGCTAATTCCAACACACTTCATCATTCTCACTTCTTTCCAAGCATGGTGCATAAAATGCCATGGTAAATTCAGCAACCTTACTAAACTAAAAGGCAAATCTCACAGCTAATCTCTGCGCACTCCACTATTTTCAGCTCTAATTAACACTTAAACTTTCAAAGGTTCGATATTTGATAGATTAAACACTTATCAAAGTTCTCTTCTTACAAAATTGCTAGAAACATCAACCGATTTCCAATTTATTATATTAGTCCTCTTTATCTAAACTAACCAATTAACTTAGCAAAATGGAATGGAAATTTAAAATCAACCATTAAAAAAGAGGCTTAACCTTCTGAAGAGTAAGCATTTTGTCATAAAGCTCAAGAACCAAATCCAAATTAGCAGTAGAATTCCTATTTTTTATATTAGCAGCAACAGCATCTTTGTTATCCCTAATCCACTTGAAATCAATCGTTGCTTTCCACTGAGTCTTCAATCCTACAATCCAAAATTTAAAAAAAAAATAAAAATAAAAACCCAAATTCAAATTAATGAACTTAAAGTAGAAAAGCCCAGAAATTACAGGAAAAAGGGGATTACCTGAGTCAGATGGGGAAGTTGTGGGGGCGGCGGAGGCGGAGAGAGAAAAGGGGCGGAGGAGTGAAGGAAATGGGAGATGGGGGAGTTTAGTGGGGCGAGGAAGAAGAAGAAGGTTAAGAGATGGGGTTGTTAAAAGGGGTCTGAAAATGGAAGGAGGAGGAATGCCCGCCATTTTTAAGGTGTGGAAGGTTGCTCCGCCTAAACATTGTGGAAACCCCATTGTTGATTGTTGAAGCTTTGAGATGGAGATGACGAGGTTTGACGGAGTTACCTTGTTGCAATGTTGTGGCCTTGTGGGTTTTAGGTAGCGGATAGATAAGGGTTTGGTTGCAGTATTGTGGATGTGGTCATGTGGATCGTACTAACTACTACTAAGGCTTGGTTTATACACCCAATTGCACGATGTAAACGACGGTACCTGTATTGAGGAGGCTATAAGGCATATAACTATAATTCCAATCAACATAAAATGTGCCTGCTGCTTGGTCCTCACTTTTTGGAAAAAAAACTCAAATTCATCTACTTAATATATACATATAAAATTATGGTTGGTTTGATGAATAATAATGAATCGATTCTTGAGAGTTGATCAATTTAGCCATCTTATATACTTTGCTTATTAGAAGTAACTATGATGTGATCCTATGGTAAACTTATACTAATAATACCTACATACCCTATGCATGCCACACTAGTAGACTACCAGTTGCTTCTTTAGACACACTAAGAGAATGGTACATAATATTCCCTCCATCCCCAAGTGTTTTTCCCATTTCTAGTATTTGAGTCATATATTGAAATTTTGACCATGAATTCTTTTTAATCTATAAAATAAAAAATAAAAAATTATATATTCAAATGAGATTTTTTTGGATTTGTCACATTGTAAATTTTATAATATTAAGTTTTTTTTACAATTTTACTCGTAGAAAAATGGAGATATAGACGTTATAAAGCACGTCTCGGAGACTATGAAAAGTCAAATGGGAAAAAATTTGAGGATGGAAATAGTATTAAGGCTTGTTCACATTTACTAAACTAAATAAAGCTTAAATGAATATTTTATGTGAGAAGGAAATTAAGAGCTAAATAGGGCCTTACTCATAAAGAATGTTAAGTATCAGGCCTTTTTGGTGATAGGCTCGATTTTACCTTCTCAAGTGGTCAACAACTTTTAAACTTGCTTAGGTAAGTAATTTTTCATTTGCTGAAAGAATGTTGTATGCATAGCAATTCCGTTATCAAGCAATGTCGTACGCATAAAAATCGTGTTATCAATATTTTTCATTGGATGACGGAGGGAGTATTACTCATAAAGAATGTTGTATGCTTAGCATCCTGTTATCAAGCAAGCTACAAAATTACCTTCTGGTGCGAGTCTTGCTTGAGATCAATATTAAGGGGCCTCTACTCAGCTTCCTCACTAAGCATCTGCTTAGTTGCTCCTTTTTTCGCTATGGGGTCATTCAGGTTTAAGCCAACAAATGTGCTGTGTAAAGTGAATAGGCAGAAGCCGTAGAATTATGAAAGTGCCGCAGAATTTTTCTCACAATTTCAGTGTGTAAAAAAATGGATATCATTGGACATTTGGACCTACGATAACTGAGTTCCAGTGCTCAGTTAACAGGATACATAACCACAAAATTATTACATGAGCAAAAAGTACATTTTTCCGTAATTTGGGACTAAATTTAGTTCCAACGGACAAGCCTAAATTTATTAACTAGGCCTTCTATATGAAATTTGCTTTAGGCAGCGGGTTTCCATCGACAAACAGTTGAATTAGACAAAATCAACATAACCACATGAATTCCATCTGTTTAGGAAGACTCATCCTACAGAGGTCCAGGAAAGGTGCCGTTCTCCCTTTGCTCATTCCACCTGTCAATCTGCATTCCACAAACATTGCAAATTTGCAAACCATTTTAACCAACATGGAGAGCTGACATAAAAAAAAAAAAATAAATAAATAAAAACCATTGAATGATCAAAATGTTAAGGCAATGTAAGAAGGTAACTCTCACAAGAAATTTGCAATAATAGCAGACAACTTCACAAGTAATATGCGAAGGTGAGTTTATCTCAGTTTTTTTTTTTTTTTTTTTTTTTTGAGGAAAGTTTATCTCAATTTGATTTCTACTTATACCAGAATTCCGACAAGAAGCAACAAGACGAAAAAATACTACAAAATATACACACTCCTCAATGTTCTCACTTCTCAGGGCTTACCCTCCTCAAGTTCTAAATTACCAAACCTCAGCATCCAAGATTCCTTAAATATTTGTTTGATTGAAAACAATAAGTGGGATAGAATGGATCACATCTCCATCGTAGGTTCAGAATTTTACACAGTATTCCAGTAAAAAGGGTATCAAAATAAGATATTTTCTACAGCTTTATGAGTTGCACACAACAGAAGCTTACAATGCGAGCTTCACATTTTGGGAAATTATTTTCTAGCTCACTCATAAACCAAAGAATTCACTTCAATTCCAAGTTCTAACTTTAAAAGCATTGAAATATATGTCCTTTTTCCCTATTTGCTCTTCCCTTCCTTTCCACTCATCATAGGAAGTAGGAACTAAACAGGCTACAAAGTACAAACAACTACCTATCCTAGAGAGAAATTTTTTAATCTAAATCACTTTTTGTGCTGTATGAAAATATTTACTCATCAAAAAAAGAAGGAAAGTCGTAAGAAATTTTAAGTTATTAATAAGAAAAAATGTACTTACCCATTCACCAGGGCAGAGAGACCTATAGAACTTAGCAAATTTATCACACTCTGGGGCATCTTCACCCTTGGCAGCGGTGCACCTGAAAGAGGACAGAATACTTGCTAATTACAGGGAGCAAGTGTTAGAAAAAGAAATATCAATTAATTAAGTCAGATGTCTTACCGATGATACTCAATGTATCGGGTAAAGCAATGCCTTGTTTGGTTTGTGGTTGGGAAACGGAAATCTGCTGGTGCAGTCTCAAGCTGTAGCATACAACAAAAGATAGATAGATAAGAAAAATGAAAGAGGCTCAAAAGGAGGTTATGCTTAAGATGAACATAGAAAGCAACACAGAGAGCCAATGAATCTCATTTAACTCTTAGTAAACTGACCTTTATTTCTTCTGGGGTCTCTTCGCTGGCTTCTTCTTGCTCTGGAGCTTCGCTGCTTTCCTCAGCTGCTGGAGCAGCATCCTCATTGCTTGTTTGAGCATCATCAGCTGGAGCCTCACTGCTCTCAACAGCCGGAGCCTCACTACTCTCAACAGCTGGAACAGAGGGCGCTTCACTGCCCTTTTCTACAGTAGCAGGTGCTTCTTCAGTTTTCTCAGGAGCAGCTTCTGCTACAGTCTCAGCCTCTGCTACTTTAACAGGTTTTGATTCAACAGGCTTCTCATCTTTTGGCAAAGAATATTGCTGAGTTCAACAGCATTAGGCAGAGCATTTTAGATTCAAACTAATATGTGATTAGTGGTTTTTCAAAAAAAAAAATATAATGTACAAAAATGCAAATTTAATGACCAATACACCACACACACTCAAAAGTATAAGTAGGTGCTCCACAATATATAAGTGAAAAAAATAACATTGAACGACAGCTATCTCGTAGATATATGTCATGAGCAAAGATTGTAAAAACAATAGTTCAACTTGAAATACACAAAAGATTTATAAAGAGAATTCGGCTGGCAAAGGCAGGTAAATTGAAAATTCCATGAATTTTGGAATTTATGAACAAAAACAGAGGCAAACTTTGCACTCGTTTTGATGAAGAAAGCCATGCGGCTGTTGAAATACAGCCTCACAGTGCAAATGTCTACAGTAAGCAGCAAGACTAGGCAGGCATGCCACAAGCAAGGATAGCAAGCACATGTGTTTCACTATGATCAAAGCAGTCTATGGAGTTCAACAGGTCAATGCTTAAGCTCGAGCTCAGCTCAGCTCAAAATGTATAGATACTTCAAGAAATCCGTATAGAACAACATTAATTTGTACAAGCAGTAATATACGAAGTATAAATAGAACTGTAAAGCCTGTAATAGGAAGGAAAGAGAAAAAAAAATGAAATTATTCATTATAAACTTTGGGCCTGTTCTAATAAACTGAAATCAGCGGAATTGAAATGAATAATTTATAAGAGAAGGAAATTAGGAGTTGAACTGAACTAAGCTGAACTGAAAATAAACGTATGAGAATAGGCCCTTTCTCTTTTTCTCTCTCTCCCTAATTTCTGGTATTAGTTTTCATTAGAATACATAAGAACTGCTAGGTTGCAGTTTTCATCACATTCAAATCCCAAATTCAAACCTGTAGCTAAAAACCACTCCAGTTTTTCAGACATGCACTAACAATCAAAATTCCTACAAGTGCAACATTCCCTTAAAAATATGAACTAAATACGAGGTTATACGGCCATATCATACATATTTCTTTCTTTAAGACAGCTCTCTCATTGCACGATTGAGCGATTTTTAGGGCTCAACACTCTATAAGTCTATATCATCCAATCCTGCTAAAACATACTAATATATAACCCTATCAACAGCTTGAAATCAAGGGCTATAAAAAGGTTTTCAAGGGTCAAATTAGATTCAAAACGATGTAATTCAAATTCAATTGGATTGCATTATTTATTGGTTCAGAGAGAGTGTAAATGGAATTCAATCAAGTCTTGGATACCAATCCCCCGAATTCAACCAACTAAACTAATTGACATCCACAAATCTACATTTCATTAAAGCTGTAGTATTGATATAAACAATAATCTGGAAGAACACTAATTTAGATCTTTTGAAACCCTTTGTATAAAAATAATGAAAGAAAAATTAAAACTTTACAATCAACAGTATCAAGGGTTATCAACTTGAGATGAAGCTATCAAACCAAAAATTGATCCATTCAAATTAAAACAATCCAAATTGACATCTCACAACCGCAAAAACAAATCGATCAAGTACCCATCTAAAACCTAAATAAAATATGCAAATAAGTGGAAAAATCAGATCGAATTTAAACACACAAAGTCAATTAAAGTTCAGATTCGCCAATTGAAATGAAGTCGATAACAAGCATAATAAAGCAGGAGAGAGAAAATATAGAGGATACCTCGGAGAGAGAAGGGGGAGCAGCCATTGAAGGAGCAATCGAAGGTTGGTGGGACGGCGTGCGAACCTGGGCTGAGTTGCGGTGAGAAATTGGAAAACAAGGTTTAAGCTTTTTTTAGGGTAGGTGTTGCTCACTGCTAGTGGAGAGAGAAAGGGGAAGGGAAAGCATTGCTCTGTCAATTTACAAAGCTTGAGAAATTTCTGTCCAATGGTTATTTTACACGTGTACTGCTGACCTGGCCCAAGGGAACCCGTAGAAAAAAAAATTGAAGTCAAAGCGTAAAACTTATTAAAACATGAAGAAGTAACATAAAGAAATCCTTCGCCGTTTAGTAGAACTTGCCCTAAGAAACATCTCTTGTTTACATTGTTGATATATACGAGTACAACTCTTTCGAGTTGACGATCTAACGATTGTAATCGTTAAGATGAATTTAGTACAAATCTCTTGTTTACATTGCTTATATATTCAAGAAATTGAAAATTTTTGCAGTCACGCATTTCTTCAATCTTCATCAATGAAACAATTTCATAGCATTGCATTGAAGCTAAAAAAAGCAAATCATCCCTCAAAAAAAAGAAAAAAATCTATGTTTTTCAAAGAAGAAAAGATCTTCCTAAAGAAGAAAAATAAATCTGTGACTTTCAAAATAAAAAGATTCTCCTGAAAGAACAAAAACTTTGTGTCAACCAAACAACTTTTCAATTTATTTCTACGATTTTTTTTACGAGTATTTCAATTATTTTAAGGTACAACTTCTCATTGCACTTCTTGATTTGGGGTTTTTTACTCTACCACGTGGGCCAATCAGAGCGTGACACGTGTCACATTAGGGAGAGCCCAAAGTGAGCCTACTAGGGCTAGACACGTGGCAGGCGGATACCCCAAAAGGAATAGGCGGCCTTCAGGCCCAATTTCCTAGAAGAGTCGCAAAACAGCGCAACACACCAATCCTAGGTCAAAGTAAGCTAGGTAAGGACACAAATTCTAATGACTCTATAACTAGGGAGACAAGCACAACATTGTCTTTTCTCTTCATACCCATCCACAGAGAGGGAGGTCGGCAGGCTATGTCACTGACAACGTTTATACCAAGTATTCCTCCCATTTTAGGGACACATTCAATCATTATATCATTTATTACTCTTGCAACAAAGAAAACACCTGCTCTCGGAATCAGAGAAGATCTACTTTTACTTTCTGCACTTTTTAACTCTCCGGATACTTTCTAACTTGATCGTCGGATGCGGAACTCCAATCACCCATAACTTCCGTTGTTTTGCGGGTACAGCCGGCCCAGAACTAGACTTAGTGACGTAACTCTCTCGAGTGACATAAAATACCCCAAAACACTTCTCAATTTATATGTCAACCAAACAACTTCTTAATTTTCTCAATATATCAAATTCCATGAATTTCCCTTTCACAATTTTTGTGTCAACCAAACAACTTCTAAATTTATCAATTTTCATGAATTTCCACTTTCCCTATTTTAAGTTGTCAACCAAACAAGGGCTAAATGTTAATGTTGAGATATTTGAAATAAACAATTTATTTTGTTTTATGCTTGCTTGGTAACATACTCATCAAAAGATCATATCCATAAAATCATTCATTTTTTTCCTTTTTTTTTCTTTTTTTTTTTTCTTTTTTTTTGACAAATCCTTCATTTCTAGGTAGCATAGCATTGCTGCACTTTAATTGAGTTTTTAACATCTCCATGGGTTTTGTTGTACCTTTCTTTCTCTCTCTCTTTTTTTTTTTTTTAGGTTAGGAAAAAAATCTTATGGTCCAAAGTCTATCATAAATCAACCCGTAACATGTAGGCGACAATGGCCCCTTAGGAGTCGGTTCGGGGGGGGGGGGGGGAGGATTGATCCCACCACTAGCCAAGTACTACTCGATATAGTGACACTTGATAGTTGGAAGCATGGTATAATTGGTACTCCGTATCAAACATACCTTATTATTTACGACTTGTACTTAAAATAAAAATTAGATTTTTGTAGGATCTTAAAATTACAGAGACAAGAATATATTCATTTACTGACGACCCATCACATTGTCCATCCATATAATGCAGCGAAGACTCTATCCATTGATGAGATATTCGAATGCTTTGTTGATATCACGAAAGCTAACTTCATGAGTAATGAATCCATCAAGCGAAAGCTCCTACAAATTAAGTCAATATTATGATTATGAAAAAATACCTATTGAAAGTAAATTATTGCAAAAGTATTCATTAATTAAATGTGAAATAAAAATGATATCAATATCGACTTACCTCGTTCATATATTTTTTGATGAGTATAGGTATATCGAGTTTGGGTTTAATCCCACCAAATAAAGATCCCGTAACACTCTTGCCTCTCATAATTTCTATGCAATCCAAACTCAAGGGAATGCCTCCTACCTCCACGCCAAGTATTATAGTCCTTCCCCAACCCTATCAAACTAACATATTTAGTACTGAAAATGGATAATATTTTATACCTCACAAATAATAACCTAAAATGGCAAAAATAATGAAACAGAGGTAATTGTTGAAATTTAGTACAAACCTCTCTAGAACTTTCAAAAGCATCTTGCATAACAGTAGCTGAGCCTATACACTCGAAACAATAATCAGCACCTCCATCAGTAAGTTCCTTAATAACCTGGCTAACTTTCTTCTCTTCATCACAAGACTTTGGATCTATAAAATCAGTAACTCCAAATTTCTTCCCTGCCAAAACAAATAATCAAGTTACTTAATTAGCCCAAAATATATGTGATCAAATGCTCGTACAAGTAATAATTATTCGAACTTTGTATGTCTACTTAGCTTTCTGTAAGCATGTTAGCATGAAATCATTGCATTAATAGTTTCAATTAAACTAACGTTTTTAGAAATGTGACAACTAAACATGCATGGACGGAAAAATAGTACAAGTCATGCAAACAAATTCAATTAGGTAACAAATTTGAGAGACCAACCTATATCCTCTTTTTCAGGGTTAAGGTCTATTCCAATGATTTTCGAAGCTCCTTGTTGTTTTGCTGCTTGAGCCACCTGGTCTCAACAGCCAAAGCAATATTGCTAATAACTCAACATCTTTAATAAATTCATGGATGCATCAGTTAAAATAAAATGTGACACCTGACACGGCCCATACCTTCTCAGTTGATTACAAATTTATTTAGAAGCTCATGTCAAAAAAAAAAAAAAAAAAAAAAAGATTTAATTTAGAAAAATTAATTTCTATTCAAACATTATTTATAACCTTTCATAATTGCGCTTCTAATCATAATTGAATTGATTTGATTTATAGGACTCACATGTCTTGCATCTCTCCACATTGCAACATGTATGTACAATCTTACGTTCATATGTTTGTTAGATTATATTTTATTAAAGTTTACTACGAGAATAATATTGTACTATTATAGTACATACGTGTTAAGGAAAAAACGAAAGAAGTAATAATATTACCGCGAGTCCTACAACACCAAGTCCAAAAATAGCCACAGTAGATCCTTCCTCCACCTTAGCCACCTTCCACACAGCTCCAATTCCTGCTTCCTTACAAAGCAACAACTTATTGGCTATATATATATAATTGGACTAAAATGAATCATTCATCAACTACAAAATTATCATCACCACTTAATATAATTATTGTTTGTCATGTTACTTTCGAATCAATTCAAAATAATTCCAAGTTTGTGAGACTTAAAATTTATTATATACACCCGGGTGTACCGTACACCCAACTAGCCCAAGGTTAGTTTTTGCTTTTTCATTTGATGATTAAATGAAAAAAAAATAATCAAAATGAGAACAAAATACTAATAGGTGTACGTTACATCCGGGTATATTTAATTAGGTCATACCTGTAGTAACACCACAACTAAGCAAACAAGCTTTGTTAACAGGCATTTGAGGGCTAATCTTAACCACAAATGTGATATCCACAACAGTATATTCGACGAAGCTCGAAACGTAGAGGAAGTGATGAATTGGCTCCCCTTTCATGTCCGTAAACCTACCAACCTCGTCCCTTGGCATTGCGTTAGAGTATTTGGCAAACTTGGTGCAAACATTGCTTTTAGTGGACTTACAGTCTCTGCACTCGTCACATTCAGGGAAGAACACTGGTATCACTGTATCCCCTTCTTTTACTTCTTCAACATACTCTCCTACGCTCTCTACTATCCTATTATGTCAAGATGATTAGAGTCATGAGATCCGTCTTATACAATACTTTGACAAAATGTTGAAACAACAATTAATTAAGAAAAAAATAAAAAGTACTATTCCGTATTTTAGTAGTGAATCTAATACTTCTTCCAATCCTTTTTATTTGGTATCATGTCACTATTCATAAGGTGTGAAAATCTTGACGCTTTGAATTGATGCTAAACGTGAACAGTCAAAATGCGATGAACATTTGGGATTAAAGGGAGTAGTTTGGTGTAGCATAATGGATTCGTGTAACACAAATAACATTAGTCACAAAATATAATTTACTCGGTATTATTTTTTTGAACAATCAACAAGGTATAAATTAATCACTATTTGAAAAGGACCTTGTAAAAACATGTGAGAGGGTAGCCGTAGGTTGATTTAACAACTATCGACTCCCTTTCTAAACATAAGTCAAACTTCGAAAATTAATGAAAGATAATGATTGGATTGTCCTAAAACACCCGGATTTCTAAAACTTTCAACAATTAAACAAGATCACACTTGAAAGAGACATACTGAGTATTTTGAAAGAAATTGAAGAGAGGGAGACTCAACTTACCCGACAGCTTCATGCCCAAAGATCCTTGGATGAACAAGAATAGGACCCTAATGTTCAATAATGGTAAAATGACTTTATATTATAACAATTTTATTAATTGTTTCGGGTGAAAACAATGGGACCTTGCCGAAGGTCCGCTGAAACGGAGTAGACTGGATTCGGTCCAAGTTATGTTGGGCCGAAGGTTTCCTGCACAGTAAACACACCGTAAACTAGCCTCGGGGGTGTTGCCGAGGAAGGCCCCTCCGATGCTAAAGTCAGTACAATGTGTAGAAAGAGAACATTATGCAAGAGAATTAGTTGCTTGAGGCTTTGCTTGAATATATGAGAATATATGGGAATCTATTAATCAATACCTGAATGTATGAATATTGATGGCTTTTATACCTCTTCATACATGGAGAGGTTGGGCCTTAGCCCAATTGGCTTGCTTTGAGGGCTGACCTTTTACTTTAGCACAATTGGAGAGTTGAACCTTGACCTTGGGCTTTTAATTGGATCATTTAATGCCTAGGCCCAATTGGACTAAATTGGTCCCAAACAACTTGCCCCCCAGACCCGATTTGGAAGGATGACGGGTCGGGTTTGATTTAATTCAGAAAAGGAGGGAAGTAAATGATTTAATTAATCCAAAAATTTGAATTTAAACCGTAATTAATGAGATAACAATGGTTAAGGTGGATGATTGTGGAAGTTGGACGGATAATGGGCAGTTTAATCATAAGATCGTGTGTTTAACGGTTACTTAGTGGGGTATTTAAGAGAAATTGAAACGCGGACTCCCCGTATCTCATTCCTGGAGATATAAACAGAGGCGCGTCATCTCTCCTCACTTATTCACCAACACAAACCCAGAATTCTCGAGAGAAACCAAGAACCCGCATCAAAACTTCGCAAATTCCCCGAGCATTAAGCTTAGAAACTGAGACTTGCCACTACGAACTCGTAAATCGGCAACTTTCGCTTCAGATTAAGGTAAATTCCTTTGATTTCAGTTTATTTTTCTTCGAATTCGAACTCCTTCCCTTTTTTTCGACTTTTTTCTTCGAAATAATCAATGGCAAGAGGAGTTAGAGGTAGAGCCCGTGCTCCAAGAAGAGCAAAGCCGATTCCCGATCCTAGGAACAGGATTGGAACCTGGAATGGACAAAGGCCAGAGTCTGACCCTGCTGAAGGGATTAGGGCGACTCCAATTTCCTCGGCTCCTCCTCAGAGAACGGAGGGGCCGAGCGCTTCTGGACGGGACGATGAAGTTCCCGCTGTCCTTTGGGATATCCTCCCCGGGTTTTCAGAGTGGGAGAATGCCGAAGTAGCTTCGGCCATGATAAAGAACCGCCCCTACTCATGGTGGGTGGAGAATGCCGAACAATTTCGGTTTGCCGAGCAAATTGAGTTGCATTACGGCATTATTGAAGCTGATGGGTATTGGTGCCGAATGCCCGCGGCATCCGATAGAATCCATCGTCCACCCCCGAGGTATGTGGGGGTGTACACAAGACAGCTTCAGTACGGGCTGAGGTTCCCTTTGGACGTATTCGTCCGAGACTTGCTGATCCATTACAATATCTCCCTATGTCAGTTAACTCCCACCAGCATCCGAAGGGTGATGACATACTTATGGGTTTGCAAGTTCTTCAAGTATGTGCCGAACCTGCACTGCTTCAAAAAGCTTCATCGGCTAGTGCCAAATATTCAAAGTGGGCACGGAAGCCATGGTTCTGGGTGGTACCGGATTGAGTCCCGGCCCCAGTACCTAACCATGTGGTCGAACGACTCTTCAGACAAGGACTGGAGAGGTCAATGGATTTGGGTTAGGGCACCCAAAGATCCGGGCCACCCTTGCGTCTTCAGCGCCCCCCGGTACCTTGCTGAGCCTGATCCCGACATGGGAAGTCTAGGTCCCCCCGCAGATAACGGGCCGGATCCGAACCTTGATCAACAACATATCTTCGGCAAGCTGCCGAACCGGGGGGGCAGCGGCCGAATGCAGCATATCCCGGAGACTTGGCTCCCCGATACGCATTATGTTTTCCAAGAGAACATGCTAGCAGCTGTTGGCCTCAGCCGAAAGTTTAAGGATGGTAAGCTTCTTCGGCTGGGGCCGAGGCTTTTTAATTATCTCTTTTTCTTCTCTCACTTCGCTTTTTTATGCTGTGCCACCCTATCTGAACTGACCTTTCCCCTTTTCTTTTTCAGAGCGGGACGAGACCAACGTTGGCATTAACTACGCTCGTCTTGGTGTCAACCGAGAGCGAGTTGTAACTGATCGGGCCCCGTCTATCACTGAACCGAGGCATAGGGAAGTTCATCTAGACTCTTCCCACTTCCAAATTGAGGCTGTTGCTCTGTATTAGAGGCAGAAGCCTTGGTGGAAGAAGAGAGACCCCTGGTTTCAGCTGCTGGACGAAGAAGCTGAAGCTGCCCGTACAGCCGAAGAGGTTGCACGGGTTCTCGAAGCTTGCGAAGGAGGAGAAGGGTCCTCCAGAGCTGCTGAAGAAGAAGCTGCAGCTAGGGCAGCTGAAGAAGACGAGGCTTTGCTAAAGACCTCGGTGAGCTTTCAGACTTAACTTTGTCTTTCTTCTTTTTTCTTTTTTTTTTTTTTACTCACAGTCTTCCTCCCCCCTGTCTGTTACAGTCTGAAGAGAGTAACAGACACAGAGAAGGGAAAGCCCCTGTTCGTCCCGAAGACCAAATACAAGAAGAGTCTTCAGACTCAGACATGGACGAGCAACCTCTTCAGAAAAGGCGCCGAAGAATGGCCATCATCGGCCCTCATGACTTTCAGCGGAGGCCGATGACCATTGGCGTTGAAATAAGGGAACCCGAGGAAGGCAATGGATCGCCGAGGGTTCCCCGGCCACCACCCCAATCACCTCAAAAGACCCCTCCGCCACCTCCTGAGATGGAGGTGGATCAGAGAACTCCCGAATCTAAGGGAGGGGTCCAAGAAGCAATTCAGGAGAGTGCTGCTGAGCACAAAAATAAGGATGTCGTGATGCCCAGTGCTGAGGGTTTCACGGCAGACATTGCAAGGGAGGTTGAGGCTTTCGTCCTCACCCCTGAAGAAGAAGAGGTCATAGTAATTGACTCTTCTGAGAAGGATGATGCTGAGCCATCCAAAGCTAAAGAAGCTCCATCGTCATCCTTTCCTTCTTTCCAGACTCTGCAATCTGGAGAAATGGGTTTCTCGGCCCCTCGAATTCCAATCCCAGATCACATCTGGGATCTCATATGGGGTCAGAACCGTGAAGGTGCTGCAGCCTACTTCGGCGATTTTGCTGGCATGTCCGAAGTAGATAGGGCAAGAATCTGGTCGCTGAAGGCCACTGCTGGGATGGGCGAATCCAGAAGATCAGTTCCTGACCCAGCCAGGTCTAACCAACTGCTGATGATGCAGGTGATTTTCCTTGCCTTTATTTCCTCTAAAATTCAGCTCTATTTTTATTTACCTTTATTGTTTTAACACTTGTGCTCCTGTTTTCAGTTCGTGCACAATCAGACTCTCACTGTAGAGCTGATAGATACCCTACAAGATAGGGTAGATGCTGCTGAACACGACAAGAAGGTAGCTGAGGAGGAATTAAAGCTTGCTAAGCTGAAGCAAGCAGCAGCTGAAGAGAAGCAGCAGAAGGGTGAGGAGTACGAGAAAAAAGTTGCTGAAGCCCTCAAAACCTTCTGCGACGCTATGGAGAAGGAAGTTTTTCCCCCACTGATGGAAGGGGAAAAATTCCTCCAGGAGCACATGGGAGTGGACGTCTCCAAGTTCAAGGCTGCCGTTGAGAGCCGTATTCAGGAAGGAGCTGCTGCACAAGCTGAAGTGCAGCAACGAATAGAAGCTCTTGAAGCCAGCCGAATGGCTGCTGAAGAGCTGCTCCAGGCCAGGGATGTCCAACTCTCAGAGGCTGTTGCTGCTGCTGAAGCTCAGAGAGCTAAACTCCATGAGGCTGAGGATCAACTGATGGCCAAAAAAGTTGAAGTGGCCCAGGCTCAGACAAAGGCTTCCCAAGTTCAGCAGGAGCTGAATGAGCTGAAAGGTTCCTCCTCCAAGCTCGCCGATGAGCTGAAGAAATCCAAGGAAGACTTGGAGGAGACCCGGAAGAAGCTGGCTGATGCTGAGGCTCTACTCAAAGTCCGTGTCTATACCCAGGAAGAATATGAAATGGGTTTCAGAAACGGGTTCAGAGTATGCCGAAGAGTCTGCCTTCATGCTGAGCCGAAGCTGGACTGGTCCAAATGTGCTGAATGGGTCCAGAATCCCGAAGACCCTCATATGAAGTATGCAACTCCAGTCGAAGCTGAAATTCTTAAGGCTGAGGAAGCTGAGAGAATGGAGTTGGAGGCTGAACAGAGGGAAAGGGAGGCTCGGTAGAGTGCAAAGCCTGCTTCTTCTGCTGCTGGGGCTGAGGCCACCATGGGGCTCAACAACGCTGATCAGTCTGATCCTCGAGCTGAAGCATAGGAACTCGGGCAGTCGTCTTCAGAATCTTGCGGTTCATCATGCGCTTAACTTTAGACTTGCCGCTTTCTGAATTTTTTGCCTTGTTTTTTGCTTCAGCTTGCCTTGTCGTACAACAGTTTATTTTTTTGCTTATGTACGTATTTCGGCAGCTGTTATTTTCCGCTTGTGGGCGGCTGCCGATACAGCTTAATTGAACTTGTAGCTCAATTTCTGAGCATAAATTATTAATTTGATGCTCTTTTCTTCAGCTGCTTTGTTTTTGAATGCTTTACTATTTCTTTCATTCTGCCGAACATAAACTTGCACTGATAGTGCTTCTTGCCCCCCCCAGAAATTGAAGTATGGCTTCAGCTGAATAAACAATTTCTTCACTTCTTTAAAATGGGTATCCGAAACACAGGGCCAACTGAAGGCAGTGCTTCTGGAATACAAGTCTTACTGAAGATTGTCTTCAGCTGAAAATTGGATATCCGAAACACAGGGCCAACTGAAGGCAATGCTTCGGATATTAGCTTTCTGGGATACAAGGCTCAGTTAAGGCAATATCCCAGAATTGTCCATGGACTCATGACTTTGGAGAACAACTCTTACTGAAGTTGGACTTCAGCTGAAAGACCTGTGTTCTTTAAAAAGATGCATATCCGAAACACAGGGCCAACTGAAGGCAATGTTTCGGATAATGGCTTTCTGGGATACAAGGCTCAGTTAAGGCAATATCCCAGAATTGTCCATGGACTCATGTCTTTGGAGAACAAGTCTTACTGAAGTTGGAATTCAGCTGAAAGACCAATGTTCTTTAAAAAGACGAGTTTTGTCAGCAATCTGAAACCCAGTTACCCGAAGGCGAAGGTTTCAGACGAGGCTGATTAAACAATTTTCAACTGTTGCTGTTATCCTTGATTTTCTGTCTATCTTTGAAAAATGGATACCCGAAACACAGGGCCAACTTAAGGCAATGTTTCGGATAATGGCTCTCTGGGATACAAGGCTCAGTTAAGGCAATATCCCAGAATTGTCCATGGACTCATGTCTTTGGAGAACAAGTCTTACTGAAGTTGGAATTCAGCTGAAAGACCAGTGTTCTTTAAAAAGACGAGTTTTGTCAGCAATCTGAAACCCAGTTACCCGAAGGCGAAGGTTTCAGACGAGGCTGAATAAAAAAACCCTTAAAGAGTAGATAGAACAAAGAAAATTTTGAAAGGATAAAAAGTTGTAAATATTTATATAAATGGCGGCTCCAAGGCCTTTCATTAATTCAAAATGTACTTACAAAGATTGTTCTGCCCCGAAGGGTTTACACATGGTATTTTTTCAGTACATCAGCGTTCCAGTGATTTTTCAACTCAGTTCCATCCAACTGCCGAAGTCGGTATGCCCCTGGCTGAAGCTCATCATAGATTTCATAAGGTCCTTCCCATGCAGCTGAGAGTTTCCCATGGATTCGGCCTTTCTGAACTGCAGCAGCATTCCGAAGGACAAGGTCTCCAATTTTGAGAGGCCTTGCATGGACCCTTCGGTTATAAAATTTGCTGATTCTCTGCTTATAGGCGGCCATTCTGTCTCGGGCTGAGTCTCTTACTTCGTCGAGGAAATCGAGATATTCCCTCATCAGTCGCTCATTCTCAGCCGCGAAGTGGTGCACTCGAAGGCTCTCAGAGCCAATTTCCACTGGAAGGACGGCTTCGGCACCATACACCAGTTCAAAAGGTGAGTGGCCCGTTGCCTCTTTTTCAGTTGTCCGAAGGGACCAAAGGGTTCCAGGGAGCTCCTCTAGCCACTTGGACTTTTGATCTTCCACCCTCTTCTTGAGGGCATTTAAGATCTGTTTATTTGCAGCTTCGGCTTGTCCGTTACTTTGCGGGTGGCATACCGCTGAATATGCCAGTTTGATGCCGAACTGATCTGTATACCGCTTCAGCGGTAAGTTATCAAATTGCCTCCCATGATCGAAGACAAATACTCTCGGGATGCCAAAGCGAGTGATGATATTCTGCCAGATAAATTTTCTGACAGTTTGCTCTGTAATGTTCGAGGCTGCTTCGGCCTCGATCCATTTACTGAAGTAGTCAACTCCAACTATCAGCCATTTTTTCTGGTACACAGCCTCTGGAAATGGTCCCAGTATATCCAGTCCCCATTGGGCAAACGGGAGTGGATTAAGGATCGGCTGAAGATCCCTTGTTGGCTGATGGATAACTGGAGCGTATTTTTGACATTTTTCGCATTTCCGAACCAGCTCCTTAGCATCTGCGATCATGGTGGGCCAGTAATATCCAGCCCTCAATGCCTTGTGGGCTAAGGTTCTTCCCCCAATGTGGTTCCCACAGATGCCGAGGTGAATCTCCCGTAGGATATAATCTGCATCTGTTGGTCCCACGCATTTCAGCAATGGGGCTGAGAAGGACTTTTTCAGAAGTTCCCCCCTGAAGACAATGAACCTAGAGCTGGTTCTCTTCATCTTGGAGGCCAAAGCTTTATCTTCAGGAGTTTCTCCCCGAAGCTTGAAAGCTAGGATGGGGTCCATCCAGCTAGGCTCTGGGTCAGCGCAGCACACTTCAGGTGCTTCGTCGACACTTCTCTCTCGACGCACTTCTACATATACAGATCTGTTCAGCTCGGTAAGAGATGAACTGACAAGTTTGGAGAGTGCATCGGCTTGAGTATTCTGACCCCTTGGGATCAGCTGAACCTCAAAAGTTTTCAGCTCTGCAATGACTGATTTGATCTTGGCAAGATAAGCTATCATAGAGGGCTCTTTGGCCTCGTAGCTGCCACTGATCTGATATGCAACTAGCTGAGAGTCTGTTTTTAGGCAGACATGATCGGCTTCCAGGGAGATGCACAATTCTAGGCCGGCGATTGCTGCCTCATACTCGGCTTCATTGTTCGAGGCCTTAAAAGAAAACTTTAGTGCATACTCAAAGGATTTGCCTTCGGGAGAAGTTATCACTACTCCTGCCCCCGAACCGTTTTCGGTGGAAGATCCATCCGTAAACACGGTCTAGACTTTCTTTTCACTGTCTAGCGCTTCTTGGTATGAACATTCGGCCAAGAAATCCGCTAGAGCTTGAGCCTTAATGGCAGCCCTCGGACGGTAGATGATGCTGAATTCGGTGAGCTCAAAAGCCCACTTGGCTAGCCTACCAGATTTTTCAACCTTGCCGAGAACTTTTTCCAACGGCTGATCAGTTAAGACCACTATCTGATGACAATCAAAATAGGGCCTCAGCTTCCGAGCAGCTACTACTACCGCGAAAGCAACTTTCTCGAGTAGAGGATAGCGAGTCTCGGCATCCGTCAGTGTATGACTGACGAAGTAGATCGGTTGCTGACTTTTACTTTCTTCCTTCAGCAATACTGCGCTGATGGTGGCTGGGCTAACGGCCACATATAGGTACAAAGTTTCTCCTTCAGCTGGGCTAGCCAGCGTTGGGAGTTGAGCCAGATGCTCCCGAAGCTGTTTAAAGGCGTCTTTTTGCTCTTCCTCCCAAACGAGCTCTTTTGTTTTCGGGAGTTTCAGGGCTTTGAAGAAAGGTAACCCCTTATCCGAAGCTCTGGAAATGAACCTCGAGAGGGCTGCCATTCTTCCGGTGAGCCGCTGAACATCCCGCTTCGTTTTCGGCTCAATAAGGTCGAGCGCCGCTTTGACTTTAGAGGGATTGGCATCAATCCCCCTTTTGCTGACTATGAACCCAAGGAATTTCCCTGACTTCACGCCGAAGACACACTTCTTCGGATTCAGCTTCATTTGATGCTTTCTCAAGGTGGCGAAAGTTTCAGCCAGGTCATTTACATGGTCCTCTGGTTTTTTGCTTTTGACGATCGAATCGTCAACATAGACTTCCATGTTTCGGCCCTTTTGATCGGCGAAGACTTGATCCACCAGCCTTTGATAGGTTGCCCCCGCATTTTTCAATTCGAAGGGCATCATTTTGTAATTGTACACCCCAGCGTTCGTGACGAATGTTGTCTTTGCTCGATCGTCGGGGTGCATAAAGATCTGATGATACCCCGAGAATGCGTCCATGAAACTAAGCAAGGCATGGCCACTTGTCGAATCGACTAGCTGATCGATCCTCGGCAAGGGATAGAAATCCTTTGGACAAGCCTTATTTAGGTCCGTGAAGTCAACGCACATCCTCCAGGTACCATTGGGCTTCTGAACCATCACCACATTTGCCAGCCATTCTGGATATTGGCAAGGTTCGATGAATCCTGCCTCCAACAATTTTTTGACCTCGGCTGCGATGTCTCGGTTCTTATTGGCGGAGTAATTCCGCTTCTTTTGCTTAACTGGTCGACACGTTGGGTCAACATTAAGCTTATGGGAGATGAGGTCTGAACTTATCCCGGGCATATCAGCTGCCGAGAAAGCAAACACATCTCTGTTGTCCCGAAGGAGCTGAATAAGTTCACAACGGGTGTTCGGATCAAGGTCCATCCCGATTGTTACACATTTCTCAACGTCTCCTTCGGCCAACTCAACTGTTTCAGTCTGTTGGTCCATGTCCATTGCTGATGGACTGGACTCTTCATAATCTGGCCTGCTGCCAATGTCGGCAGATGTCCTAGTCTTTTTGTTCTTCGGCTGGCTCTCTGAGTCTTGCGGCTCAGCTGAAGAGCTAGCCTTTTCCCTTTCGGGCCCTTTACCTCTGGGTACAGATCCTTGGGCCAAAGCACTTAGACCTTTCGGCTTTTTTGTGCTCGGCTCTCTTTCTTTTTCTTTCTCCTCCTCATCCTTGTCATCTGGGCGACTATTGGATGGTTTGAGGTAGTTGCACCTTCGGGCGTCCTTTTGGTTGCCCTGTATCCTTTCGGGGAAGCCGGCGTCTGAGACGTAAATCATCAGCTGATGATAAGTTGAGACGACCCCTTGGATCTCATGAATTATGGGTCTCCCCAAAATCACGTTGTACACTGAAGGAGCGTCAATTACCAAAAACTCAATCATGACGTTCCTGGCTGCCTCATCGCAACCGATGGTGACAGGAAGTGTCACCTTCCCATCTGGATAAGTTGAAGCCCCATTGAACCCGGATACCGGGTAGGGTACCGACGTAAGGTGCTTGGGCTTCAGCTTGATTTGATTGTAGGCCTTTCGGAACAGAATGTTTGCTCCGCTGCCACCGTCAACAAGGACCTTACTGACGTCGTGGTTGGCCACTGTGGCGATGATCACCAACGGATCCTCGTGAGGGAACGCTATCCCCTGGCAGTCGGCGGCTGTGAACGTCATGTTCGGCACCGGCGACTGGGGAGATTGAATGTCAGCGTTATTCACCTGGTGAGTCAAAGCTCTAAGGTGTCGCTTGTGCTCCCTCCGAGAGTATATTCCTCCCGAGATAACATTGATCGGAGGGAATTTCCCCTCCGGCTTTTTACTGTTTTTCCGGGGGAAGTCGAGGTCTTGCCGAGAGTCCTTTGCTGACTTCTCGGATTCTTTTTTCTCGCGGTGATCCGCGATGTATTTTTTCAAGTATCCCTTCCGGACCATGTCCTCTATCTGGTCCTTCAGTTGGATACACTCCTCAGTGTTGTGTCCCGAAGACTCGTGGAACTCGCACCACTGATTTTTATTTTTTCGCTGATACCACTCTGGGAGTGGTCTCGGCTTTCGGTAACTCTGCTCCTCCTTCATCACGCTGTAAATTTTGGCACGTGGAAGAGAGAGCGGAGTGTAGGACTCGTATCTGCCTGTGTATGAGGCAGATCTTTCCTTCTTTGGGTCGCTGGCCAAAGATTGCTCCGAGGCCTTTGACTTTCCCTTTGCCTTATGGCCTTGGCCTTCAGACAAGGGTATTTTCCTTTGTTTCCCTCCCCCAAATTGAGGTTGGGTTTTCGCTTTGTTCCATTCTTCGGCTCGGATGAACTTATCCGAGGCATTCAGAGCTTCCTCCAAGGTCTGCGGGGTATGCATGACCATGAAGTCTAGGAACTTTCCGGGCTGAAGGCCATTCTGCATTGCAAAAACGGCTAGCCCCTGGTCCAGCTGAGAGACGCTGGATGACTCGTTACTGAAACGGGTCAGATAGTCTCGGAGGCTTTCGGTTTCCCCCTGTTGTAGACTCATGAGCTCTGCAGTAGTCTTCTCTCGGCGGTTTGCCGTGGAAAACTTGCTCCTGAACTTGGAGGACAGATCATCCCACCCTGTTATGGAGCCTTGCCTTACTCCCTTGGAGATCCACGCTTGCGCGACCCCCTTGAGAGTGGTTGGGAAATATTTGCACCAAGTCGCCTCGGATCTGGGGAAAAGATGCATATGAGTCTCATACGAGGCCACGTGATCCTTCGGATCCGAGGTCCCGTCGTATGTGATGTGCGACGGTATTTTAACCGTGGGTACGCGCTCTTCCAGTATCCATTGCTCGAATGGTGAACTGGCGGGTAGCATAACGGCCTTGCCCTTGTTCCTGGCCGAAGGGACCGCGCTCCGCCCTCTTAGAGAGGTAGGAGTGGTTTTCGTCCCTGGCTGGGAAGTCTGGGCCTCGGCTACAGGGAACGAGAGGCGACTGCGCACGCTCGGTTCCTTGCCGCCGAGTCGGTCAAGGACGCTTCGGCGAACAGTCTCAGGTTCTCGGTGAGTAGATTCTGGCCGAGAAGCTGAGCTGCTGCTCTTATGCGCTTCTGGTCTTGAGGATGAGGATCCTTTTAAAAATTGAGGGTTCTTTTTCCTCTCTTTTTCATTTTTCCAGGAATCCTCTTCCCACTCTTCCAGTTCCCGGAAGGAAGGAAGCTTCCCACCATCATGGTCTAACTTCCTCCGCTGATGTCGGGTATGCGGAGGAGTTCGATCACGAGGTGGTGGCATATTTTGTGCCCTCATCGCCTCCATGAGCACTGCCAGCGCTCTTGCCACCTCTTCCGAGCTGGGCCCCGTCAAAGGGGTCCTCGGCCGAGTATGGGAATGAGGGCGCGCAGCCGATGGTTGGCTTTGGGGCACTGAATGTGTCCTATGATCGGACTCACCCTTGCTAGACCGAGAGTGACTCGGCCTATAATGAGAGTCATGAATTACGGGAGAAAGGGAATCCTCCTTGTATGATCCTCCCCCGAGCTGGCACCCTTGGGAGAGTTCCGGTCCGGCGAGGGTGATGGTGTAGGGGTTTTAGGCTTTTCGCCCGCTCCTTGACGGAGGATTTTGCTCTTGCGGTTCTTAGCCATTGCTACTAAGATTATTACAAGATGATCTTGGTTAGAAATTTGGCTTAAAGATTTTTGAAAGTCTTCCCCACAGACGGCGCCAAATTGTTTCGGGTGAAAACAATGGGACCTTTCCGAAGGTCCGCTGAAACGGAGAAGACTGGATTCGGTCCAAGTTATGTTGGGCCGAAGGTTTCCTGCACAGTAAACACACGTAAACTAGCCTCGGGGGTGTTTCCGAGGAAGGCCCCTCCGATGCTAAAGTCAGTACAATGTGTAGAAAGAGAACACTATGCAAGAGAATTAGTTGCTTGAGGCTTTGCTTGAATATATGAGAATATATGGGAATCTATGAATCAATACCTGAATGTATGAATATTGATGGCTTTTATACCTCTTCATACATGGAGAGGTTGGGCCTTAGCCCAATTGGCTTGCTTTGAGGGCTGACCTTTTACTTTAGCACAATTGGAGAGTTGAACCTTGACCTTGGGCTTTTAATTGGATCATTTAATGCCTAGGCCCAATTGGACTAAATTGGTCCCAAACATTAATTATATACTGTTTTATGAATTTCTTGAAATATTAATAAATAAAAACTTAATGATTCCATCTTCCAGAAGGAAATATCAGTATGACAAAGAGAAGTACATAATATTTTGATCCGAACTTCCCAAGCTTTAGGTGGTGCCACTACAACATCTTCTATTACTAAAGCTTCCCCTGCTTTTCTACATACTGCACCTGCAAAGTTTATCGATAATGTTGACCCTTTTGGTTTTGATGGACAAATTGACAAACTCGACTAATGAGTGTTTTGAGTCTTTGGTGAATAAAGGGTTCAAGCAAAGTTCGTTCCGGAGTAGGAACTTGAATGCGGAGTAGCATTCTCTAAAAAGCCTCATGCAAATCTCACGTTCTAGTTTTAATTGTGAGCACTCAATAATATAAAGTCGGAAAGGAACTCAATGACTTATGTTATCAAAAAGACTACTGGAATAAAAGTTAGTTTTTATAAGATAATTCTTTTAAGGAAAAAGATATTTTATAAATGTTTTATCTAGCCCTCTATTTTCGAATAAAGATAATTATTCTTAGATAATTATCTTAATTGTTTTAAAATAAATAATTAATTTATCTTTTCAAATAAAATCCTTTTTAAAATAAAATCTTTTTAAACAAATTTTTGATAAAGTCAACAAGCAGTTTCGTTGTTGCAAAACTCTCTGATTATACGGTTTTATCAAAGCTAATATTCAGCAAATTGTTGAGATAGTGAATTAGTGAGAAAAGGCTAGGAAACCTCCTTCATGATCACCATCTGTCAAGATAACTCCACAAGTTGTTAGTGGGGTGTTGGCATGTGGACGTGATTATAGTGGAGGTTAATGACTAAGCCTTCTCTATAAATACTCATGCAAACTATCTCAGAAAAACATAACTCTTGAGCATAAAAATTCCAGTAGCTATCTAATAACATAAAAAGAGTTATTTTCCTTCATATATTCTTGAGTGTAATAAGTATTTGTAATTACAGATTGTATTCAAGCACTTTGGGGTTTGGGATTGTGAGTTTGTGTAAGGTGAGGTCAAGGAAGCTTCGCTGCTGAAGTCTTCTGTGAGAGTTGGAACAAGTTCCTAGTTTATGGAACTTGTTAACGGGTTTGAATCTTCACTTGTAAAGAGTTTGATTACATAGTGGAAATTTAGAAAAGCCTATATCTTCTCTCGTCATTATTTCATTTAGTTAAATTCCGCAAAAGTTTTTAGATTTCACCTCAAATACAATTCACCCCCCCCCCCTCTTATATTAGCCAGTTAGACTTTCAGATAAGTTAATGGTTAATAAGTTCAGATAAAATTGAGTTATTCAGTAGATAGAAAGAAAGAAACAAACCCAAATCATTGATGTTACTAACCTTTGCATATGATTGGTTTACCGGCCGTTTTTGATGAACCGTTGACATTTACATAGTCCACGCTCAAAATTAGAGACAAATCAAGATTTGGGAGGTGAGCTGTGGAAGGCAGAAAAGTTTGTGTGGCTATTCAAATGATGATGGGTTGAAACTTGAAAGTAATATACTACCTCCGGTTAATAGTTGTCTGCAACTTTGGGGTATTATTTCTGAGAGATAAAATATTTCAAAGTTACAGATAACTATTAACGGAGGTAGTATTTGTTTTAGTACTACCTCTGTTTCGTTCAATACTTATTACAACGAGGGAGAAAAGTAAGAGATTTTCTTTCTCAAAGTGTCTCTAGTGAGAATTGAATCTCTAATCTTAAGGTTAGAAAATGCAATTCTTACCGTTAGATCAAGCTTAACTTAGTTACCTTAGTTTTTTTATTTTTTATTTTATCATTGCAATAAATGAATTTTTTATGTTTACAAATTTAGAAGTGTCAAAATTTGATATGACTAACCCGACTTGAACCAACCCAAAAAATAACTGATTTAGATTTCGACTTGCATGAACATAATAATTTAGCATGATTCAAGTTCGAAATAAATCCAACCCGACTTGAATGCTCGAATAGCCGAATTGACACCTACCCTTTATTACAACTAATTAGAAACAGAATTAGTAGTTTAACATAAATAGTGACTCAATAATTTCTTCACCAACTACATATTTTCTTGTCTGATTGCAATATTCAACTAGGAGTTTTTCATATGATTGTTGGTGCAATTAGATTAAGATTGGTGAACAAATTTTGTATTTTTGTACAAATTGAAGTTATATTCTTGTATAGACACAGTAATTAAAAATTTAAAGAATGAAAGAATCTTTACGTACAGATTGTAAGGTTAAGTTTTTTTTTTACAAATATTCGAAGCTCACCAATTATATGCCTTACGAATTACTCGCTAATTAATTAAAAGATTGATTATCTTGACTGTCTTTAAAGGTTGAAACTATACCAAACGTTGACCTGTTACAAAAATTATAGAATTTGTGTTTAGGCTTGATCGGTTATTGTGTATTATCAATATACGGAGTACTTCGTATTGTTTTTTTATAATTACCTCTTTCAGGAAAATGTACTATTATAAGCAATATTGCATATAAAGAAACTAAAAAATTGAAAGGTTGAAAATAACTACTCGTACTAGGCATTAATTACGTCAATTTATGTGTATTTTTGTCATCAATCAATTACATATTTACATAATACTAAAAGCGAATCTGACATGACACTTGTCATGTTCTGATTAAAAAATTTCCCGCCACTTTTTTCTTTCCAATTTTTTTCTTTTTGTACAAAATCTTCATTAATATTATTTTATATATCCTATGATATTTAACTTTCAATTTGACAACTATACACGAAATATATTCTATATGCATATCTTTCAAAATTTTTATAATATGTATTTTTGTATAATAAACAAACACATAATAAGGTAATATATTAGAATAATAAAATGTACTACTCCCGTACTTCGTTTCATTCTACAACGTATTTTTTCTTTGAAAGTTTTTTTTTGCTCTAACCAGGATTTGATACTTTAGCTATTATCATTTATTTTTTGATTTTTTTTTTATAATACTCCCTTCGTCCCCTTTTGATAGTCCTTTATGGACATTTTTCACGGGAATTAATAAGCACAAATAAGAATAGTAAAAGTACATTGAAAAAGTAAATTGACATTGGGTATGAAAAAAAGTTGAAAGAGAGAAATTAATAAAAGTACATGGAAAAATAAAATTTACCTAGAAAATTTAAATTTGCACAAATATTGTTGCAAATTGGAGAAAATTTTGGTAAAAAATTAAAATTAATGGTTGTTGGAAAAAGCAAATGGGGTGAACATTTTGGGACTAAAATTTGCCCATAAGGGACTATCATTTGGGGACGAAAGGAGTAATAACATTACAATTCAATAACTATAAACACAAATATAAAACAAAATGAAAAAATCATGATTATTATTTTTTATAAAAATTAGTCAATTAAATTTGTAAAACATTGTGCCAGTTATAGTATGCTACTCCGTATAAAATATTTTGCCGGTCAAAATATGCCAACAAAATAGGGACATATGGGTATATAATTACATTGCTCGGGTTATAATTATAAATTGCATTCTCATGTAAAACACTATAATCATTAAATTTTTGTGTTTTTTTTAATGTTTAATAATCAATAACTTTTGATAACAACATAATATTAATTCAAGTTTTTCTGGAAAGAAATTCAAGTATTTGTTTCAATTAAAAATATTGTTTTTTTTATGGAAAAAAAATTATTGTTGTATTAACATTATAATTCACTAATTCATAATTTGATTAAGTAAAAACCGTGCGTTGCACGGGATTTAAACTAGTATTTATAAAGAGTAAAGCGTTTAGTGCTTCATATAATATATTTATTTTTTTGTCATTGAAGAGCAACAAGGGCAGGGGGAAATCGATCCCCATAATCTCCGAAAATCGTGATAGGAGCTCTAAGGCCCCTTTCACTTCACTTTATTTTTGCTAAACTGAAATTATTTTACTGAAACAAAATTATATTTACTGAATTTAAATTAATTTTACTGAAATTAAATTAATTTTATTGAACTTAAATTAATTTTACTGAAATAAAATTATTTTTGCTGAGCTGAAATTATTTTTACTGATTTTTTATTATAATTCTTTTTTAAGAAAACTGAATTTTACTGAACTAAACTTATTTTTACTGAATTGAAATTATTTTTACCAAACTGAAATTAATTTTACCAAACTGAACTTATTTTTGCTAAACTGAAATTATTTTTACTTAGTATTATTTTTTTAAGTTGAAGTGAACAAGGCATAACTACTTGAGTTATCCCTCACTCTCATTTAGTGCTTCATATATAGTTTACCTTTTTTGCAAGTAGTAACATTTAAGTTCTAGATTAATGGTCATAAGCTCATAATTCATAGACATAAATTTTAAATTGTCAAACCATTAATTAGTGATAGAATTAAAATTACTTTGCTAAAAACAAAAAGGAAAAGATATATGCAGTCCTAAGGGCTGCATATAAGAAGGTAAAAGTGCAAAAGATAAACATAAAATTAACATTTATTACACCGACTTACTCGTGAATTGTTGATTAATCATGTTCGAGAGCTTTTTTTGGCTTTACTTTATGTCACAAGTTTAGTTAACAGTATTATAAGGACAAATATATAAACAAATATTTTTAGAAGTATAAATGTCCGCATACTATTCTAAAAAGTTCAAAAACAAGGCAGTTTACATTAATGAAGGTAAATAAGTAAATAAATATTTTAGAGGGTATAATTGTCCAAACACTATAAATAAGAGTTTTTTCATACTTTTTAAAAGAAGAAGATAGGGATAATCTAGTACTGAGTAGGAATTAATGTTGCATTCTCTTTTGCTATATTTGACTTATCTAAACTTATGAATATGGTCTTATTTTCTTCAAATTATTATTAATTATTATTTATTTTTATTTTTTTTGACAAGAAGAGCTAATAAACAAACAAGTCAAAAAGAAAAATACAAAAGCTGACAATGTCGGGCTGTCATGGCCAACCAATGAGCCAAGTTAACCCAAGAAAGAGGGATCTTGGTAAGCTTGCCACAGAAAGACTCGAAAGAGTAGAATGGATATCATGAAATAACCACCTCGAAGAAATGGGAACTGAACCCGAACCAGATAGCAATGACAACAAGGTAGAACAATTGCTGCTTCACATATTACAAATTAAAGTAAGTATTAATTTCATATATTAGTATCTTATTTATTAGTCTTAAACTTATCTTATTTAAATTTGTTAACCCTAGGCCTTAGTCTATCTTTATCAAAATTTATTAAATCTTGCCTAATTACAACTTATTGGACTGTATAAAGTTAAATCTTGCGGAATACTGAAATCTGTCAACTATTACGTTTCCTGTTATCCTATATATATGGTCGTGTTCACATTGTAAAGTGACAAATTTGATTCACTTTTTTCAGGATAATGCAAAATATCATTTCTTCTGTCATGTCTTGGTTCCCTTAGCAAGATTTCATAATGTTTATCCTTGACTACTATGTAAGGTAGAGCCGTTTCAACCGTAAAGGATCATTCTTGTAGCTGCACGCCTGCACTACTGCATTCTCCAACAACATTGCAAGATGCTACATACGGAGTACATTTGGGGTTAGAAAAGTGCGTATTAGACATTTTTGGGGCCCGAAGCAAAAACTTAAATATAGTGCGTCTTAGACTACAAGTGTATTTTATACGTAATTCAGCAATAAAATATTTTACCCCTTATTATTGGATAATTAAAAAAAAAATTGACGGGCATCACAAAATAGAGAACAACAATATACTCCTTTTATTTCATAATAATCACAACACTAACACACATGTTAATGTACAAATTTGACTATATATATTTATTAATCCAAAATTATTTTACATGACATCATATGTTTTTTTTATATATTGGTAACAAGTACCCGTTCAAAAAAAATATATATTGGTAAAAAGTATTATCAGAGTAATAAAAGTATATGAATATTGAATAGCGTAAAAGTCAAGCAATATATTACAATTATCACTTGATGGACTTACCGATATAGTAAAAGATTATTAGCATGATTATGGATATAATTAGGGATGATAAATAAACCAAATATTTCTCACATATATATCTAGTATTTAAAAATTCATTTTATTTTGTAAAAAAAACAAAAATAAAAAAATAAATCTAAGGTGTCGAGGCCCACGAATAGGGGGGCCTGAGCCGTCGCTCAAGGTGCTCTCTTTCCTTAATAGACGGCCCTGGAAAAAAAAAAAGAAAAAAAGATTATCCTATTGCCAAAAATAATACTCTTTCATGGAAAATAATACTAAGTGGATAGTTAATAGGTTTTTGCTCAATGTGAAGTCTATGTATGGGGAGATATGCAAGATGGGCCGATATTGAGCGCGCTGCCATAATCTTGATACGAACGGGTATGGAACCTCGGCAACTGTCATACATATCGTTAAGCATGCAAAAAGTAGACATGTCGGCTTATCGGCGGATGGCACATGGCAGCAGCAATTTGACACTTGACGTGAGACAGTTTGCATGCCATGCAGCCACCTGTCATTTGGAAGAGCTATAAATAAACAGGTTTAATCCCATAATCAAGGTAGCATTTATTACTCTCTCTCTCTCTCACTTTCTCTCTCTTCTTAAACACTTTCTGACTTTGTCATCGGAGTGGTTGTCCCCGGATCCACCTGGGGGTTAGCTAATCTCTGTTCTTTGTATAGGTTCTCATCTGGACGATAAGAGCTTCACGGTTTTCAGGCTCGGGCTTTTGGATCTCGGATTTGGGTTTCGGATCTTGACCGAAACAATCTATATATGTTAGTCTTCATGTTCTTTGAAGCTATATTAGTACTCATGTTTTTGAACTTAGGCTAGATGTTCAATGTATGACGATTTGAAGAGTGAACCTCAAACCTCCAGGATATAAAACAAAAGTTTTACCAAGTGAGTCAACACTTTGTTGAATTTATAATTTATTACCATGTTATAAGAAAATAGATCTATCTATATAGAGTCTTATTCCCGATTGACTCTATAATTAAATGACGTAGAGCAAGGTTGCACTGCACTCTTTTTTCTTACAACTGATTTGTAGTCATGAACCATCTCGAAATTCATTTTAAACAATAGTTTAGATATTTCAATCAATGTTCTTTACTGTTAGTAGAAAAAATATCGATTTTCCTGTCAAAAAATAAACAAATAAAAAATTAAACAATTGATTAAATCTAGTATAGAGAATTAGAGACTATAGACTATAGAGTACTAGAAGAAAATTAAAGGTTACAAGTCTGGCCATTTCTTGTTGGGCTTTTGGCTTTTGCAAAGGGAATTTAAGTTTATGTAAGTTTATGATGGTTTGGGCTTGGACACCTTGTTTTGGGATGCTATTGTAAAAAGAAAGATTGTGTAAATGGGAGGGAAGGTAAGAAGTGACCTTGTATTTTCCTTTTATTTACTTCTTCTGTTCTTTTTTATTTGATCCGTTTATTTTATCACGCTTGTCAATGCAAAACTTTATAACTTTAATTCTCCCTAATTAAAGAATATAAAAGTTATATATTATGATACTACTTATTGAGACGAATTCAAAATGATCCAACATAAATATGTGTTTCCTTACATATAATTCACAAAACACGGTCAAAGGAGGTGTGGTGAATAGTGTAAAAGTCAAATCGGGTCAAGTAAAAAAAACAGAGGAAGTAACTTTTACACTATTTATATACTTTACTTTGACTAATTTTGTTAAATTATGATTAAGAAAAATAAATAAATTTGGAATCGCGTTAGATTTGTCCCACTTAATAGTTATGGTTTTGATTGTAAAAGTTTTTTATTTTTATTTTTATTTTTTATTTTTTATAACCAAATAGGAGTAGTTTCAATAAGGGGTGGAGTATATATTACTTCGTATAAACATTGACTGAATGAGTAATCATTACACACAGCTACAACCGTACAAAGTCTAACCAGTTCACAATATAGTTACGACATTTGACACCATGCCACATCAAATCAAAATCGAGCACCTTTAAATCAATTTAGTACTCCAACAACGTCAGTCGCCAGATTACATAAATAAAATTCAATTCCAGAATTCACAAGTAACAAAATAGAAGAAAAAAAAAAACAATCAAATTTAAATTAACATACATACAAATGTACAATAACCTAATCACAAAGTGCATCATAATAGACGATTAGGATTTAGGAGTAGTGTTAGTAAGTGGTAGAGTATAAATTATAGACAAAGACTCCCAAGACTAATCGTTTGGCTATAAAGAACGCTCACATCTCATCTGCTGTCCCTACGCCACCGACCTCTCAATCCCCAAAATCTTCTGCAAATGATAACAACTCTCCCTCTTTCTCTCTCTAACACACTCTTACAAACCTCACACCTTCCTCCTTTCTTACCCGTTTTCTTTTCTCAACTATCAATCATCTCCTTCTTCCATGGATAACACTAAACACAATCACAATGATAACAACAACATTAACAATAATTACACCAATAATAATAATAATAATAATAATAATAATAATACCTCTCATTTCTCTTCCGATTCCTCCGCCGCCGCAGAAACCACCATCTCCGCCGGAAACAACAACAATAGAGACCAGTTTCTAAGACATCTCAACAAACTATCACACAAGATCTCTAAACCCAGTTCCCTAAACCTCCCACCTTCCAACCTAGCAAGTTCCGGTTCCAATTCCAATGCTTCAACGTTCAGAAAACCACCCAATGAACCGCCGCTACCACCCCCAGTTCACCCACCACAACAACAACCCCCAGTTTACAACATCAACAAAAGCGATTTCCGTGATGTTGTTCAAAAACTCACCGGCTCACCAGCTCACGCGGCGGCTCCGGCGCCGCCGCCGCCGATTCACGCGCCCAAGCCGGCTTCTTCCCGGCTCCAGAGAATCCGACCGCCGCCATTAGCGCAGCTTAGTCCTCGTCCTCCTTCGATGCTGGGTTGTGGGGTCAACCCTCATTCTCCTCTTCCACCACTGCCGACGTGCCACGCGGCAGCTGAGAGTCCGATCTCGGCGTACATGAGGTTTCTTCATAGCTCCGTTGATTCCTCCTTTAATCGGACGGGTCAGATGTTGCCACCTCCTTCTCCGCCGTCGACGGATTTTTCGACGGCTCTTCCTCCTTTTGGGTTTTTGCCGTCGCCAAAGTCGCCGTTCCCTTTTGTTCCGCCGAATATGATGTTTTCTCCGACGGGAAATAGTCCGTTAGGGTTTCCAATTTCGCCGACTGTTCCTGGAGTTCCTAGCCCTAAATGAGAGGAAGAAGGTAAATTTTCTAGGAAATATTTTTTATTTCATTATAAAATTTATATATAAATTTATAGATTTTTCATGTGATCATTTCCCAGAAATGTATGATGAAGGAATTGATAGAATTTAGTTTTGTGGTTTTTGTTGGCTAAAGTTAGGGATGTGCAATTGTGCATATGATGGTTGATGATGTAAATGGAGTAGTGAAGAGGAGAAATTTGATATTTAGATGTTAATGGAAAGGAAATTTGATTATACTGTAGTTTTTATGGTGAAATGTGATGAATTTTCTTGGATTATGAATTTACAAATTCGGTATTCGAATGTTTAGTCATATGAATACTTATATGATTCTCCGCAATTGGTAATCACAGCCCTTTTTTTTGGTGAAATTCTTGAAATTGCATGTGTTATTATGGTGGTAGACTGGTAGTCCTCTATAATTGCTGTTAGCTTAGACTTTCTTGTATTCTACGTAGTATGATGTTAGACTTAGAATTAAGTCATTGGTTGAAGAATTAATCTGGTGAAAAAGCGCGGTTGTTCTTAATGGTTTCTTGGTTCATTTGAAAATCTTGGTAGTGTTGAAAATTTGAGTGTATGGGTAACCTTTTGATATGCTGTTGATCAAAGTTCATGACTGTACATCGCAACCTGTTTTTCAATTAACAAAATGAAGTTTTTGTTAGTGAAATGTCTGATCTGGCTGTTGTGGTTGAATTTTATGCAATTAGAAGTATTGACTGGATCTACTGTGAGGTGGTGCTTTGAAGTTTTGTAGGTGCTTAATCAGCTTACGTCAACCTCCTCTTCTTTTATGTAGTGTTAGTTGCATGTCTGCTTGCAATAAGCTTCTGGGGTGGCAATTAAATTCCCAGTATATTTCCTTGTTCCCTTTCCTTCTGTAGAAAAGTTCAACATATGATTGGTTGCTTTGTTGCTTAATGAATGGGTATGACCGTATGAGGGTATTCTTTTAGAAAACAACATCTCTTTGCCGATTTAGAATTGCAAGGAGTAAGGTTTCGTTGCTGCCTCACTTTGATACAATGGAACCTATAGGCATAGCAGGTGGTGATAGTCTTTCATTATGATACAGGACATACTAATGAAACACAGCTGAACATGATGTTTACTTATGAATTATGACTGCATGATGCATTATCTTCTCAATATACATCTGTAAGTTAGCTTCTGTCAAAGCAAATCTATCATTACCAGTGTTTTAGGTCCAGTGCTGGAGATTACGTTCAATCTGCCCATGTTTGAGGTTTAGCTTTGTCATCAAGAGATTTAATGTTACTTTCTCTTTGCTCAGTATTCCTGTCTGCCAATGTCGTGTGAGCTGTAGGATAAAAAAACTTCTTGCAATTATGAATCTGTCGGATATATGTGTAGCTCTCTCTTATTCACTACTTGTGTTGCTTCCCTTGCTAGATATTTTTGTGTTTGGTAATGTGAGAAGTTGCTTGACACTGCTGAAGTCAACTCATTAAACCCTGGCTGTGGCGCTGTGCTAAATTGCCTTCAGCTATGTTTAATATCTGATATATATGTCAATTTGCTGGTTCTTTATCCCCTCTATGATCCTGCTAGTGTCCGTTGTTCTGTGTCTTTCGTTGCATCCTGGTTGAAGGTAAGTAGCTACCTCATTGCATTCTGTAGAACCTAGAAGCCCCATATGGCGTGTTCTAATCCTTTGACCTTTTGATATGTTGGTTTATATTCTGGATGTCACCCATTTTCTGAAATTAATGTGTTTTTTTGTTTTTGTTGTCAACTCTTAACTATGGGTTTACATCCTTCATCCCGACCTCATTTTTCCTAATTTTGGTTTCTCTTTAGGCAAAGAACATGGTTTCACGCTTCAGGAGACGATGAACATGTAGGTCTAGGAGTCATATTGCATTATAGTATTGATTTAAGGTAGGTTGTTTATGGTAAAAAAAAAAAAACTCATGGGTAACAGGTTTCTGCCTTTTCTGGGGCATGTGCAGTCTTAATTGTAACTAGAAACAAAGTCAGCAATCAGTGATGATATACTTGTATAATGCCACTATCTTACATGTTTTGATAGGTTCATCCATGTGTTAAACTGTTTTTTTATTACCGTATTTCGCTGTATGGTTATTTAAATTTATTATCAGAAGATTGATTGGCGTTGCTCGTAATCTTTCTTGCATACGACGTATCTTGTTGAAGTTTTCTTTTCACCATCATCTATTTTTTCCCCTTTGCACGTATTCTTTCGTGATCCTAGATGGCAACCCATATGATCCGGAAATTTGTTTATGTGATAGTGCCATACTGCCATGTTTAATTGTTTATAGCGTTGGATTGACTTGGTAATACTATCATATTTGTGTCAAATTGGAGTTATTATATTCAAAATTATTTGCTTCTTATTGCAAGGGATGAGTTGCATGTAAACTCCATGTTGTATCATGTTGAAACATTTGTTACTGAGCCTTTTTGTTCAAATGAGGCAATCGTAGAGGGATGGCATAAGTCAGAGTAGTTGCTAGTCTAGCTACCCATGTAGTGTTATTTATTACAGAGAAAAGTAGTAGTTTCTGGACGTTACAAAGGTGTTCTTGATAATGCAATATGTGGTAAAATAAAAATAATTGGCTTAAAAAGTTTCTCCTGTTTTGGTCTATGCTATAATTGCTAGATTTGGAAATCAGTCAAAGAACACTTTGTAAAGAGGAAAAGGTGGGATTAGAAAAGAAATAAAGGAAAGAAATCAGCAGGGCACTGTGCTTCTTTGGTGCTTTGTGAGCTAACTCTTACCAATTTGCTCTGTAAAAGTGTTGGTTTTCATGGTTTTTGGTGAAGTTTTTTATGTTTTTTGGTGAAGTGGGAATCCTTGCTTTGGCCCCCTTTGTTTTGCTTTACGGAGGCCAATCTTTTGGGAAATGAGCTTGATAACGCTCTACTTTGCTCACCCATCATAGGCCAATACTCACTACATCCACCATCAAAAGCAAATACAATGAACTGGTGAGAAAGAAAATTAATATCGGCAAAACTGATTTGTATTTGATTATCGGACATATACGAGTATTTATTTGTGTATTACGCCCAAGCATTGAGTTGAATTAAACAAGATTTTATTTGATATTCCCTTCCGAATAACTAACATGCATGATAATAAGATAATTATTACGAGCATATCCAATTTGATATATGTACAAAATTAGAGAGTCTATTATGTTCACCCGGGTGTTCTGTTCACTCGGAGTCATTTGATCATTCAATCAACAAACAAGTGATTAAATGAGCAAATGACATCGAGTGTATACAACAAATTCTAACAAAATTATCCTATCTTGCAGATGTAATAAAAAACAAATTGATTAGATTTCAATCCAATTCAAATGATCTATGGAAAACATCTTTTGTTTGTTATTGTAATTTTTTTTGTTAAGTTCCATTAAGTCTATGTCTGTTATTGACACAATATTTTCCTTTCACCTTTATTTGTTAATAATAGTAGTATAAGAAATATCGTAGTAGTATTTCCTTTCACATGAGTGGGTGAATGTTGTTAATGTTGCTTTAAAATGTCGTTATCCTAGTGTTGAGGATTGAAGGGGAATGAGAGGCCCACTCCAAGACTAGCGCACACAAGTTGGGCGAGTCTAAAGGCTTTTTCCTTGTAAAAGTGATGTTTTGAATTTTAAGCTTTCATCCGTCCATTAACCTTCTAATTAATATGCTCTTTGCATATGTGATAAGATGGGAGAAATGATCTTGTCAAAAAAAAAAAAGTATGGGAGAAATGAGAACCTACTTTTATGCGGCCCAATTAAGAGCAAATTTAGATATCAATTTGATTAGGAAATTGTTATAGGCACAAGCAATGTCTTGAGTTGTTGCTTAAGGAAATCGTACATGGGAAATATTATCTCAAATCAAAATCCGCGAAAGTTAGAACTCTTAGAAGGCTTTTGAGGGGGGTGGGGAGGGGGAGGGGGGGGGGGCTCATACATATATGTTTGGAGTTATTATTTGTGTCCTATCTCCCTACAAGGTGGACTATGATGATTCTGACTCTTTTAGTATGAGAAAACAAACCGAGTACATGAGGAAAATAAAGAAGATAGTACTCTCTAATATCATTGTAGAGTAAGAAAATAGAGGGTCTGACCAGCACATGTTTGCTTGATATTTTTCACCACAGCCAAAGCATCACCTTCCACCCTCATAGCCAAGTCGAAGAGCACATTGCAAGATTGCATGCTGTAGCCTCTGCCATTTCTGTATCGCTTTCCACCTCAAACCTCTTCACTGCAGCTACAATGATTTGCCTCAAATGATCCCTCGCCACAACACTAACGCTCACATACGATCCCTCCACAATATGTGCATCAACGTTCAGCATAATAGTTCCCCAGGGAGGCTTGGCCTGCGAAAGATAAGGTGGGACAGTAGCAACAGCAGCAGGATTACCACAAACACTCATTGTTGAGAGTCTCCCAACTAGGGCCAAACGAACATGTTCACCTAGACAAACGGAGCAAGCTTCAGTTCCCGGCTTTGTCAATGGCTAAATGAGTGAAAAATCATTAATTATTCCTAATACGAGTATTTAAATCATTGATTAAACCCTGACTAACTCCATAGAAAGAAAATAATAATATCACATAATGGTCTAATGGATAATAGTCCTACTTTTGAATGAATGGGACAAATTCTTAATGAGGATTGAGGAAATCATGGTATAATATGGTACTCCATATGACATTTTTCGTGTGTTTGAATAGAATGACAATACGACATTATTTAGGTGTTTTGAGGAGTTGTAGTAAAGTTTACCCTTTTACTTATTCTTATACTTGTATAACTTGTACCAAGTACTTTACATACAACATATAAGAAGTTATCAAGCTTTGCTTGGTGGGGAAGTGGGGAACTCACTTTGTGACTTTAAGGTCACAAGTTCAAGCCCTACTAATTACAAAATGCTTGGGAATAGAGGGATTTCCATACCTTTTCCCTTCACTCTCAAGCGTTGACCTACGAGGAAAAAAAAGAAAAAAAAAAACATATATGAAGTACTTTCTAACAAACTCTCATTGGTAAAAAGTAAATAATAAACAAATAGCTCTTCTTCTCTTCTGTTGCTCAATCAAAATAGTAGGTTATTCTCTATTTGCAATAACTTAATGAAACTACAGTAACATACAGCTTGAGAATTGGAGTAACTATAGACCACTACCAGGTATGGATAGTTGGAAGCCCATACCATAATAAAAAAATAATATTTATAAAAAAAGAAAAATTCACTTTCTCTCTCTTCCCCTCTTCTCTTCTGGGTTGCAGCTCCTCTTTCCCTCTCTTCCCCTCTTCTCTTCTGGGTTGCAGCTCTCTTCTATGTTGCTGAGTGCAGACCCTCCTCTTTCTCTCTCTTCCCCTTTTGGCCTTTTCTTCAATTTCACTTTCAATTTTTCAAATTTGATTTTCAATTTTCCCCAATTTCCTTTTCAATTTTTCTATGGCTTTTACAACTTTCAATACTTCATCAACTTCTAGTGTTTCTAGCGACCGTGTTTCTGCTACTCGCTTCTTCGCCAAAGCAGCAATTGGCCGCACCACTTATGAAAGTTCAGAGTTCGGTCGAAATTGACGACGATAACTGGTTGTCGGTGCTCAGCTATTATCAACATGTATACTGTTATTATTGACTTATATACTGTTATTATTGATTTGTGTACTGTTATGGTTGATTTCTATGCAGTTATTATGGAGTTGAATATTGTTATTAAGAGAGACTAATTTTTTACAGCATAGGAATTATTACGCAAAATTACATTTTTACCCCTGGTATGGACCCAACGAGCCCATAACTGATAGTGGTCTACACTACTCTGAGAATTGGATTTCTATATTGGAATTGGACCGATTGCCATGCTTGGATAAGGAAATTTTAGAATAGGCCGAATTTCATCCTATTCTATAAAACAAAGTTTATAAAAGGCCCATTTGAGCTGTAAAAAAAGGCCCATTTAATTATTTAACGACACCTTGTCATTAATCCAACTAGTCTTACAAAAAAAAAAAAAAAAAAAAAAAAAAAAACAACAACAATCATCCTGTTTAGGCACAAGTTGTCAATTCGGGTTTGGGTCGGGTCGGGTCAATTCGAGTTAATGACGTAACTTATGCAGGTCGGGTTTGAGTTGGGTCATGCTTGAGTAGGGTCACGTCGAGTCATATATCTTATCGGGTTTGGGTCGGGTTACATTTGGGTCAGGTGAACAATAGGTCGGGTTTTCAAGGGTTAAAACGGGTTAGGGTAATTCTCGGGTTCGAGTTGGGTTCGATTCAAGTCAATAATTTGCGGGTTAGAATCGGGTCGAGTCATTCTCGGGTTTGGCCTAGATCGACTTGGTCTCCCTAGACAAAATGTTTTGATCAACAATAATAAGGTGGTCTAAATTGAATTTAGGTGATTTGAAATCAAGTCAGGAACAATTTGGGTTGAATTTAGGTCGGGTGAATAACAAGTCGTGTTTATTTCAAGTCGGGTTTGTAACCAATCGGATTGAATTTTTTGGTCAGGTAAAATTTAGGTCGGGTCAATAACAGGTTGGGTTGAATTTGGGTCAGGTCAATAACAAGTTGGGTTGATTTCGGGTCGGGTTTGTAACAGGTTAGGTTAGGAACGGGTCGGGTTGAATTCAGGTTGGGTTAGTAATAAGTCAGGTTAAATTCAGGTTTTGATGGGTTAAAACGGGTTTTGGGTCAATTTCGGTTCAAGTCGGGTTTGGTTCAGGTCAATAATTTATGGGTTATATTCGGGTCAGGTCATCTCCAGGTAGGTTCATGTTCGTGTTCGGGTCTCACATACTCGGGTCAACTCGGGTCTAGAGTTGGTTTTATGTCGGGTTTGGGTCACCAATTTTTTGGGTTCAGATAGGTCGGTTAATAATCAGGTGCGGGTCGATATTTCAGGTCGATTCAGCTTTAAACAGCTCTACCTAATACCCTCTGGTAGTCCAATTGGGTGGGTGGAACCATCCAATTTGCCTTTAAACGACCAATTTACCGATTTACAACTTGTATCGATTTCATTAACTCAAGCTTACCACGAACATTTATGACAACATATAATGATCATATATGGATCCAACCGACATTACATGACCCCGAGATGTATCCCTTAAAATCTCAATGTTTTTTTACACTGGGCCCCAAACCTTCGAAATTTCTCAAAAAACGTGGATATTAGACTTCAATTTTGGAATTTTTTGACTTTTTTTCGCCCGGATATAAAAATTGCCAAAATTTTTACCATGGTCCCAATTATCCTTCGGGAGTCCAATTGGGTGGGTGGAATTTTGCCTTTAAACGACCAATTTACCGGTTTACAACTTACACCGATTTCACTAATTCAAGCCTACCACGAACATTTATGACACCAAATAATGATCATATATGGTTCCAAACGACATTATATGACCCCGAGATGTATTCCCTAGAATTTCAAGACTTAACGACACCAGGTCCCAAAGACTCCAAAAATTCTCAAAACGCGTGGATATAGACTTCAATTTTTGAAATTTTTTGCCTTTTTTTCGCCCGGAAATAAAAATTGTCGAAATGTTTACCATGGTCTCTAATACCCTTCGAGAGTCCAATTGGGTGGGTAAAACCATCCTATTTGCCTTTAAACGGTCAATTTACCGGTTTACAACTTGCAGCGATTAAATTAACTCAAGCCTACTACGAACATTTATCACAACATAAATGATCATATATGGTTCCAAACGACATTATATGACCCCGAACTGTATCCATTTAAATCTCAAAAATTTTCGACACCGGGCCTCGAAATATTCCAAATTACTCAAAAAGCGAGGATTTCAATTTTGAAATTATTTGACTTTTTTTTTACCTGGAAATAAATTTTCCAAAATGTTTACCATATTCCCTAATACCCTACGGGAGTCCGATTGGGTGGGTGGAACCAACCAATTTGCCTTTAAATGGCCAATTTCCCGGTTTACAACTTGCACCGATTTCATTAACTCAAGCCTACCACGAACATTTATGACAATATGTAATGATAATTTATTATTCCAAAAGGCATTATATGACTCCGAGATGTATCCCCTAAAATCTCATTTCTTTTCGACAGCAGCCCCGAAACTTTCGAAATTTCTCAAAAAGCATGGATATTAACCTTCAATTTTTAAATTTTTTTTCTTTTTTTTCGCACGGAAATAAAAATTGCCGAAATGTTTACCATGGTCCCTAATAGTCCAATTGGTTAGGTGAAACCATCCAATTTGCCTTTAAACGACCAATTTACCGATTTACAACTTGCACCGATTTCATTAATTCAAGCCTACGACGAACATTTATGACAGCATATAATGATCATATATGGTTCCAAACGGCATTATACGACTCCAAGATGTATCCCCTAAAATCTCATGCCTTTTCGACATTGGGTCCCGAATCCTCCAAAATTTCTCAAAAAAGCGTGGATAGCCTTTAATTTTGGAATTTTTTTTTTAATTTGCCTGGAAATAAAAATTGCCAAAATGTTTACCATGCTCCCTAATATCCTCTGGGGGGTCCAATTGGGTGGGTGGAACCATCCAATTTGCCATTAAACGGTTAATTTATCGATTTACAACTTGCACCGATTTCATTAATTCAAGCCTACCACAATCATTTATGACAACATATAATGATCATATATGGTCCAAACAACATTATATGATCCCAAGATGTATCTCCTTAAATCTCAAGCCTTTTGAACACCTGGCCCCGAAACCTTCAAAATTTCTTGAAAAACGTGGATATTAACATTCAATTTTGGAATTTTTTGAATTTTTTTCGCCCAAAAAAAAAAAATTATCCTGATATTTATCATGATCCTTAATACTAGGGGTGTGCAAACCGGGTACCCGGTCAAAATTTTAGGACCCGGACCCGGAATTGCTTGTAACTGGATCCTAAAATTCGGAACCAGAATTGGAATTAGTTCAACCGGGTCCTAAATTTAGGACTTGGAATTGGAACCACCGGGTACCAGTTCCGGTTCCAGTTCCAGGTACCCACTTATTTAAATAGTTATTAAAATATAATATAAATTATACTTATTTAATTTTATTCTCATTTTTAGCGTTTAACACTTGTATTTAGATGTACATTAAGATATTTTATTTATGTTGGGTATTAAATTTTTTTTTTTTTTTTTACTAACTAGATACATTTAACATATTTTTATTTTAAAAAACTTATTTGGTGTAGCATATGTTAGTTAAACGGGTACCCAACCGGTTCTGGGTCAAAAAATCAAGAATTGGAATTGGAACCGGTTGCAACCGGTTCCTTAATTTATTACCTGGAATTGGAACCACCGAGTCCGATTCCGGCTCCGGACCCACCGGTTCCTAACCGGTTCCAATTCCGAGTACACGGAATTTTTTCTCACCCCTACTTCATACCCTCCGATAGTCCAATAGGGTGGGTGGAACCATCCAATTTGCCTTTAAACGGTCAATTTAACGGTTTACAACTTACACTGATTTCATTAACTCAAGTCTATCACGGACATTTATGACAACATATATAATATGACCCCCGAGTTGTATCCCTTAAAATCTCATTTCTTTTTGACACCGGTCCCCGAAACCTTCGAAATTTCTAAAAAAAGCATGGATATTAGTCTTCAATTTTGGAATTTTTTGACTTTTGTTCGCACGGAAATAAAAATTGCCAAAAATTTTACAATGGTCCCGAATACCCCTCGGAAGTCCGATTAGGTGGGTGGAACCATCCAATTTGCCTTTAAACGACCAATTAACCGGTTTAAACCTTGCACCGATTTCATTAAATCAAGCCTACCACGAACATTTATGAAAAACAATAATGATCATATATGGTTCCAAACGATATTATATGATCTCGAGATGTATTCCCTATAATTTCAAGACTTTTAGACACCGGGTCTCGAAAACTCCAAATTTCTCAAAAACATGGATATTCGCATTCAATTTTTGAATTTTTTGACTTTTTTTTCGCCCGGAAATAAAAATTGCCGAAATGTTTACCATGGTCCCTAATATCATCCGGAAGTCCAATTGGATGGGTGGAACCATGCAATTTACCTTTAAATGACCAATTTACCGTTTACAAATTACACCAATTTCATTAACTCAAGCCTACCACGAACATTTATGACAACATATAATGATCATATATGGATCCAAACGGCATTATATGTCCCCGAGATGTATCCCTAAAATCTCAAGGATTTTCGACACCAGGCTCGAAACCTCCAAAATTTCTCAAAAAGCGTGATATTAGCCTAAAATTTTGTAATTTTTTGATTTTTTTTTCGCCTGTAAATAAAAATTGCCGAAATGTTTATCATGATCTCTAATATCCTCCGAGATTCCAATTAGGTGGGTGGAACCATCCAATTTGCCTTTAAATTGTGAATTTACCGGTTTACAACTTGCACCGATTTCATTAATTCAAGCCTACAACGAACATTTATGACAATATATAATGATCATTTATGGTTTAAAATAGTATTATATGACCCTGATATGTATCCCCTAAAATCTCAAAGCTTTTCGACACCGGGCCCCTAAACCTCAAAAATTTCTCAATAAGCGTGGATATTAGTCTTCAATTTTGGAATTTTTTACTTTTTTTTCGCCCGAAAATAAAAATTTCTGAAATGTTTACCATGGTTCCTAATATCCTCTAGTAGTCCAATTTGTGAATATGTGGTTCCTACAGGCGTAGGTACCTTGCAGCATACAGTTATTTCACGGAAAGAACATACTGTATAAATGTAAAGAACGTACGGCTATAATGAAAAGAACATATTATTAAAATATAATGAACATGTACCTAAACTGAAAAGAACATATTTACACCCAAAAAAAGAGTAAAAAGAACATATGTTCATGTTCTTTGACTGTCAATATAATATACTTTTATTTATAATATTATGTTCATTGCTTATTGTGTATTGTTCTTTGAATTTTGTTTTAAAATTATGATGGGTATATATAAATAATGTTCATTACATAATATTTTCATGTTCTTTATTAATATTACAGATGCTCTTTAGATATATACGAAGTATAAAAAAACATAAAATTGGATGTTCTTTATAAAACAGTTATATGTTCTTTATAAAATAATTATATGTTCTTTATAAAGTAGCTACATGTTCTTTCTACTTTTCTTGTCTGTACCAAGCAAAGTAAAGACTGTTGTACCTTAAAATTTTCACAATTTGGTGGGTGGAACCATCTAATTTGCATTTAAATGGCCAATTTACCGGTTTACAACTTGCACTTATTCCATTAACTCAAACCTAACACGAACATTTATGACAATATATAATGGTCATTTATGGTTACAAACGTCATTATATGTCCTCGAGATATATCTAATAAAATCTCATTTTTTTCGACACCTGGCCTCGAAACATTCGAAATTTCTCAAAAAGCGTGGATATTAGGCTTCAATTTAGAAATTTTTTTTACTTTTTTTGCCCGGAAATAAAAATTGCCGAAATCTTTACTATGGTCCCTAATACCCTTTGGGGTTCAATTGGGTGGGTGGAACAATCCAATTTGCCTTTAAAAGACCAATTACCGGTTTACAACTTGCGCCGATTTCATTCACTCAAGCCTACAACGAACATTTATGACAACAAATAATGATCATATCTGGTTCCAGACGATGTAGACACCCATTTGTGTCTCCCCAAAACCAAACCCAGTGATGAGTACCTTTTCACATCGAATCATAATCGAATGAAGCGAAAGTGTGGAAAGTTTAGTGTTGCGGATAGTTTTAATTTTTTTTTTCTCTTCTCTCTGTTTTTGAAAACTTATTTTAAGAAAACAGTCAATCCAGTTTGGTTGGTCCATGATATGGGTCAAATATTAGTGTAGTTGGATGGGGCTTGACAAGAGCTTTTCAACGATATATTATAAGCCCAATTCCGATGAAAATTGAGGAAGTTACAGCCAATTTACTAAACTGGGCCTGGTTTGAGCCTTATATGCGGCCCAATGATCTAGGGGAGGGCCTAATATGATTTATCATTCCTAATGCAATTATGAATGGTTTTAGTCTTCTAGATTCTTCTAGAAGGTTCTTTTCATTCCTAATTCAATTAGCATTGATAAATTGACTTTCGTTGACTTTTCAGAGTTTTAATTAAAATCAAAAAGCATTTTCGAGGAAAAGATACGATTTTATCCTCTAATACGGCAAACTTATCTGATTTTCAAAAACGCGTCAAAAACAGGCCTGGCGCCTGACTCCAGGCATTGGCGCCTGGCGCCTGGTGCTAGCCATTGGCGCCTGGCGCCAATAAGCTGGTGCTGGCGCTAGCTCTGTTTTACGTGCGTCAAGTGCTCTGTTTTGATATTTTATCTTTCTGGATGATTTCTCTATAAACTACGTATTAAAAACTCCGTTTTCATTCATCAATTCTCACGAATTCTCACCTACAATCAGTTTTCATTCGCAATCATTAATTCTCTAATTCTCTCTTAATCATTCACCAATTCTCATCAAGTTTTCTTGATTATTTCATCTCTCTCTCTCTCTCTTTTTCATACAAAATTCCGCATTCGCAAGATCCAGAAACACCTAGCCATATTTGAAGTTGCCTTCGCCCTAGACGTGAAAGGTTTAATTTCTGAGGGTTTGGTCCCAAATCTCTCTTTCAATTATTTAATTTAATTGTTTGTTTATTATTTTCCTTGAAGTTACTAACGTGTGTATTTTGTTATCAGAAAGAGGTACGAGGCATTAAATTAAGTACTTTAATGGTTTTAATTGATTTATGATATAGAAATCATGTTTACATTGTTATTATGATATTCCTAGTATCATGTTTAGGGAAAGAGTTATAATATCAAATATGCTTATTATGATTCCTGCGATGCTTCCTATGTTCTTCCTAATATTTATGATTGTTAGTACCATGTTAGGGTTAAAGCTTTGATTTTTATTGCTTAGTGACATGCTAGGATTTGTTATTTAATCTTGTTAGTATCATGCCTAGGATCTTGCTAATATTATTATGCTTTAATATTAACATGAACATGATTATGATTATAATTGTTATAATTTATGATGATTATGATATTATTATTATTATTATTATTTTGATGATGATTATTTTATCTATGATGATATTATTATTATTATGACTATTATAATGATTGATATTGATTGATTATTATGTTGCTTGATTATATTTATTGTTATTGCTTGATCACGCCTTTTATTACATGTTTAAAGGGAATTGGTACTTGTAATCATGCTTAATAAGATAATTAATAATCTTGTTAGGGTTAATGTGATTATAATTCAAGTGATCGCCAATAATAGTTTTATTTGTGCATTAAATTCAAGCAACATAGATAAACAGGTTTAGGGTTAGTCTTATTGATTGCATGTTAATTAAGTGGATTGCTAAACATCGCCCGCAAATCTCCACATAAAGCCCACAAACTTATATTGAAGTTACAATATTGCCCTTGACCTTAAAAAAAAAACACAACCTCAATAAAAATCAAAGTACGGGGATGTCGAGGCTCGTGGCGGCAAGGTGGTTGGCTCGTGGCGGCAAGGTAGTGGTGGCTCGTGGCGGCAAGGTGGTGGTGGCGCCAGGTCCGGCAGCCACGTCCACCGGCCTGGCGTCTGGGCAGGACGCCCAGCCACGGTGAGTGGCGTTTGGGACAGGCGCCAGTCACTGTGGCTGGGCGTCCTGCCCAGACGCCAGGCCGGTGGACGTGGCTGCCGGACCTGGCGCCACCACCAGCCACGGGCCGTCCTGGCCAGGCGCCCCAGTTGCCTTAAATTTTTTTTTTTTTAATTTTTTTTTTTTTTTTTTTTTTTGGAAAATCCGAAAATTTTTCTATTTTTTTTTTAATGTGTTTGATTTTTTTTTTAATAATTATTAATTTTATGTGTTATTTTTTATAAGTCTAGTATATATATTTTTTATAAAATCAAATAAAAAACATAAATTTCCACATCCTAAATCAAAACATAAATTTAATAAACATAATTAAAAAAAATAAAAAAAAGGCAAAAAAAAAATAAAAAAATTAAAAAGTAAGGGCGGCGTCCAAACCAGACGCCAGTGCACTGGTGGTGGCGCCTGGCCTGGACGCCAGTGCACTGGTTGAGGCGCCTGTGCTAGACGCCAGTGCACTGGTTGTGGCGTCTGGCCTGGACGCCAGTGCACTGGTTGTGGCGCCTTGCCTGGACGTCCTTGCCATGGTTCCGGCGTCCAAACTAGGCGCCACCTCGTTTTCCGTCGAAGACGACGTATCTCCGGCAACCCTCGCCTCTCCGGCCTCCCTGGGCAACCCAGTACGACTCTACATTTGTTAGATCGAGATTTGTTCACTTTGGGTACGATTTTAGAAATGGGCAAAATTGTCAAACCATGTCTAATTTGTGGGCTTTATGTGGAGATTTGCGGGCGATGTTTAACAAATCCCATAATTAAAAAGCGCACATGAATACGATCAAAATAAAGTAGAGGCCTATTATTAGGGCAGGTTCAATCTCTTTTAGGTTGGATTTGTACCTTCATCCCCGAACCCTTATTTGGTTCAAGACCTTATGGAGTTGACGATCTCTTTGATCGTTAAGGGGTGTAATCTTCACCCTGTGAATGGTTTACAAGTTCCTAAAACTTGTTGGCGACTCTTTTGCTCTATCTTCTTCCCTTTTGGACGCCACTGTACTTTAGTGTATGATCACAGTGGGGTTCAAGCTAGGGGTTAACGTTTGAAATTTATTCCCCATAGACGACATTATATGACCCCGAGATGTATTCCCTAGAATTTCGAGACTTTTAGACATCGGGCCTCAAAATCTCCAAAATTTCTCAACAAGCATGGATCTTAGACTTTACTTTTGGATATTTTTGACTTTTTTTTCCCTCGGAAATAAAAATTGGCGAAATGTTTACCATGATCCCTAATACCGTTTGGGAGGCCAATTGGATGGGTGGAACCATCCAATTTACCTTTAAACGACCAATTTACCAATTTACAACTTGCACTGATTTCATTAACTCTAGCATACCATGAATATTTATGACAACATATAATGATCATATACGGTTCCAAACGGCATTATATAATCAAGAGATGTATATCCTAATTCTTTAGGCTTTTCGACACCAGGTCCCGATACCTACAAAATTACTCAAAAACCGTGGATATTAGCCTTCAATCATTTTGACTTGTTATTGACCAGACCCAATTTCAACCGACTTGTTATTGACCTGACCCGAATTTTACCGTACCTATTACTTACCCAACCTAAAAATTCAACCCAATCTGTTACTAACCCGACTCGAAATTAACACGACTTGTTATTGACCCGACCTAAATTCAACCCAAATTGTTCCTAACCCGATTTCTAATCAGCTTAAATGCAATTTAGACCACCTTATTATTATTGATCAAAGCATTTTGTCTTGGGAGATCAAGTCGGTCCAGGCCAGTAAAAGAAAGGAGCACCATCATCCTCAAATTTAAGAGTTAAATATAGTATATATTTGTTGTATGGTCAAAGGAGATAATTATCTTCCTAAATTATAGACTATAATTCCCTAGTATATTGTCATATATATTATTAGGGGTGTTCATAAATCGGTCCGGACCAAATAACTGGACCGGACCACCCAGGACCGAACCCGGACCGAACCGGACTGAATTAATCGGTCCGGTCTTCGGGTCTTGAAATTCATTTTTCGGGTCTTCGGTCCGGTCCGGTCTAAATCCCTATAAAAACCGGTTTTGGACCGGACCGGTTTTTTTTATTAAAAATATGTGTGAAACCTTAAATAATGGTTAAAATTATCCTTAATAAGCTTAGAAAACTTTAAATTTATAAGTTTTTTCGCACTAAACATACAAAAAAAGACGTAAAAATGACGTTATAACATAGTTTTTCCAATATTTTTTTTGTGTTTTCCTAAACTTTGTAAAAAATTTAGTATTCTTTTAAAAACAATTCGTAAATCGGTCCAAAGCGGTCCGGCCTGGGTTTTGGACCGATTCTTTCGGTCCGGTCCGGGTTTGGTCCTAACTTAATCGGTCCGGTCTTCGGTTCTTAAAATTCTAATTTCCGGTCTTCGGTCCAATCAGGGTCGGTCCGGTCCGGTCTTGGACCGATGAACAACCCTATATATTATAATCAAAAGAAATAATTAGTATGATAAAAATGATAATTATATACTTATAGTTAGTTGAACCAGAATATGACCTGACTTGGAAATGACTCGACCTGATTGTAACCTGTAAATTATTGACTTGAACATAGCCCGACTTGAACCCGAGGATAACCCGAATTGAAAATGACCCAACCTGATTATAACCCCCAAATTAGCGACTTGAACCGAACCTGACTTGAACCCGAGAATGACCCGACCTGATTATAATCCACAAATTATTGACTTGAACCGAACCTGACTTAAACCCGAGAATGACCCGACCTGATTATAACCAATAAATTATTGTTCACCCCACCCGAATATACCCGACATGTTATTAACCCGATCGAAACCAATTAAGAAGTATGACCCGACGTGACCCGACTCAAGCATTACCTAACCCAAACCCTACCCATATATGTTATGGAATTAATCTAAATTGACCCGACCCAAGTTGACCCGACCCAAACCCAACCTGCTTACACGAATTGACGAATTAAACTATGTACTATTACAATCTAATACAAAATTAGTTAGGAATTGATGTACTATTATGACGATTTAAACTATGTAGTGGGCATGTAAATGACTAATAATAATGTTGTTTTTTTTTTAGAGTTATAATCTAATATTTTTTTGAATAAAATTATAATTTAATTTATACCTATGAAATATTTTTTTTGAGGAAATTATACCTATGAAATATAGTTATGAAATATACTAGGGAATTGTAGTTTATAAGTTAGGAAGACAATTACGGAGTATCTCCTTTTACTATACAACAAATATATTTTATATTTAACTCTTAAATTTGAGGATGATGCTTCTTTCTTTTGTTGGCCTAGATCGACTTGGTCTCCCTAGACATAATGCTTTGATTAACAATAATAAGGTGGTCTAAATTGCATTTAAGGTGATTTGAAATCGGGTCACGAACAATTTGGGTTGAATATAGGACGGGTCAATAACAAGTCGTGTTGATTTTGAGTCAGGTTAGTAATAGATCAGGTTGAATTATTGGATCGAGTTAGTAATAGATTTGGTAAAATTCGAGTCGGGTCAATAACAAGTCGGGTTGAATTTGGGTCAGGTCAATAACAAGTCGGGTTGATTTCGGGTCGGGTTTGGAACAGGTTGGATTAAATTCCGGTCGGGTTAGGAACGGGTCAGGTTGAATTCAGGTAAGGTTAGTAACAAGTCAGGTTAAATTCGGGTTTTGACGGGTTAAAACGGATTTGGGTCAATTTCGGTTCAAGGCGAGTTCGCTTCAAGTCAATTATTTATGAGTTACATTCGGGTCGGGTCATCTCCAGATCAGTTCATGTTTGGGTTCAGGTCTCACATATCGGGTCAACTCGAGTCTAGGGTTGGTTTCAAGTCGGGTTTGGGTCACTATTTTTTCAGGTTTAGATGAGGGTTAATAATCGGGTTTGAGTTGGGTCAACTTTGGACAACTATAAGACTCATGTTGAGACTTTGCTCAAGACTTGCAATAAACTTACCCTAAATTACTTGAAATAAATTCAAATAGCACAACCGTCACTTGTCACCTAACTCAACTCTATAGCATTAAGACAATCTCTTTCCATCCCCTATTCCCCTCTATCCATCTCGTCACATTCTTCTTTCTTTGAGAAAACCCCAAAAGGCCAAAGAGGATTGATAACCAATGTGCATCAAGCATTAATCATTATAATGATTCATTATGATAATTCATAGGCCATTCTCATCATGCAATCATGTACCCGCCCAGTGTCCTTTCCAAGATTTTAAGTCAGAATGTAACGAGAACACAATACACACGAAATTTTCTCCCATTTCCGTGTCAAATTTCTAATGGTGTTGTATGTAGGGACAACATACAATGATTGTATGTGTATCAGCTCTCCCGAATGTAAAGTAGGCTTCCTATAATTTCAATCAACACCACATTGTTAAGACATAAAAGACCCGGTCATACTACTTTGTACCTTCACAGGGTAGACTTAAGACTGCCCACTTGAAAGAGATAACAATCGTTATCCGAGTAGCGTGACCCATGGAGCCGCACCGTATTCTTCCATACCATCACAAGTCATTTTCATTAAATCGAAAAGTAAACAAAAAAAAAAGGATTATCTTACACAAACTTGAGCTGGACATAAGAATCTCATATTGTAGTATGTAATACTGTCTACCGATTTTAGTCAATAACTTTATGGAATAGACATCACTACCATCAGTCCATCAGCAAGGACGCTGGCAATCCCACCTTTCTCAATCCTCATCCATTATTGTCGAGCAATACAATTCGATTTAATAATATGAATCATATGATAAGAATTTAAAGACAACTGGACGATTAAATTATATCCCATTCTTGCTGTGTTGCCAATTATAGATAGATTAAAGCTATTCAATAAACAACATAATCCCTTGTTTTTCAAAGCCGCCGAAAACTGTAAAGTGTTCACATTACCTATTGTTGAAAACAAAAGGCAAAGTTTTTCTGTGATTAATTGAAATTCAGCTAAATATAACAAACAAACAAAATTGGTGTTAATACCTCTTAATTTTGCAATTGGTTATTAGATTCAAAGTATTTAAATAAAACCATCTAATCAAAAGGGCTAAAAGCCATCATCAATAAACTGAAAGATATTGATACCGAACATTTGTACTAATGAACAAACTTCCATACACTATTACACTGATTGCTTAATAGACCATGCTCCATTATGTACTATGAATCTATGATATGACAACGCTATTACTATTCTCCAATTATGTATTATAACTAATACACCAATTCCTTCACACAAGTAGCAGTATTTTGAAACCAAACTTCATTAGAAAGGTTTAAGTGGCCAATAAATTGAATAATGCACCGAAGAGATTAAGCTTTTCCAGAAACTACAGTGCAAAGGAGTTCAAGTTTTTCTACAAAAGTGCCTGAATTGTTGTGTCATAACAAAAATTCCCTATCTAGGTGAAATCCTAGTTTACACCCCATAAACCACATAAAACCTTAATGTCACTAACAAACAACACCCTCGAGCAATAAAACATCAAGTTTTCCATAATTCAGATGTAAATCATCACTCACTGAAGAGCCAAACCATTAAACAGAAATATGAACCTGTTAACTATTTAAAATCAATCAAGTTGCGTAACTGCATAAGGTCCAACAACCTAATCACAAGTTTCCTCAGTGACCAGTAAAAGTAACACAAGTTGCAGTTGTAACTATTAAGGCAATGGCCTAAGGTATTGCTAGATTAATGGACCACAAACCTCAAAATTAAAGTAAACATTAGATAGGAATCCACAGCTACATTGCTATAAGGAATCGCATTAATTGCACTTGGACCACAAACCTCAAAAATAAAGTAAACATTAGTAGGTACCAGAGGAGATTGAAGCCACTTCAAATCAAACTACACAAGAAAATAGAGGCAGACAGATTTGCCATATTAATATATAAGAATGGCAATCATAGACATCACCCAAGTTGACAATGTTGAATCAAAGCAATACTTGTTCAGAATGAGAAAAACCCCTAAAATCATAAACAAGCACCCTTCTCCTTTTAAAAACCACTATGGAGAAGGTTTAAACCCTAATTCCAACGTTAAGACACTCTTACTGTTGTTCACCGCCTTCTGGCTGCTTGGGAGCCTCCTTGATCTCATCAGCGCCATCATCCTGTAACAACATTAAGCAAATCCATATAAGAAACAATAGATCCTCCACACAAGTAATTTCCATGAGATACCAAACATAAATTGTTCTTAGCACAGCAAGCCAAAAAAAAAAGCAGCTAATTATTAGGGTAAAGAAGCTTTACCTGCATATCCGATGTCCACAAAGTAAGGTTGTCACGAAGAAGTTGCATAATCAAAGTGCTATCTTTGTACGAATCTTCTCCTAGGGTGTCTAGCTCAGCTATGGCTTCATCAAAAGCCTGAACAAAAAAGAACAGAGCAAAAGTATAAGGCATACACCTTTTTGAATAATCAATGAGATGTTCTTATGTAACTTTTATCAGATACATTAGATGGCATACACACCTCGATATATTATAATTTATCACAAAAATTTGCGTATCTTCTAATTTGAAGAGCAAATACCTGCTTTGCAAGATTGCAAGCTCTGTCAGGAGAGTTCAAAATCTCATAGTAAAACACAGAGAAGTTAAGAGCCAATCCAAGTCTAATAGGATGAGTAGGAGCAAGCTCGGCATTTGCAATATCCTGAAATAAAATTCACAAACACAAATGCCATGAGAATTACACTCTACTAAAAGATATAATTTGTTCAGAAATAACATGTATCATCCCACAACAAAAATTTGATCCTGCTCTAGTCAAATTCATACCAAAGTAAATAATTGTAGCAAATGAAAGCTTCATTCATAGCCTCAATATTTTGACACCAACTGAAATTCAAAGTTTATTACGGAATATCCTAATTCAAAGTCCAAATTCCAATTATCTTCTAAAATTAAATGAGAAAATTACAGAAAATGAAAACTTCAACCTCCATATCTCAATTTTTGAAATCTACCAAACTTGTAACATAACAATCAAATTTCAATCCGCAATATTGGACAAGTGGCTTAAAAACAGATCAAATCCTCAAAATAATTTCTCAAAAACCTAATTCCAGCAAAATGCACAAAATTATAGCAAATCAACGCAAAAAACACAAACAAAAACCAAATCCAAACCCTAATTAACAGATCTACCAAATAAATCGAAAAGAATCATTTGAAAAATTAATTATACCTGAGCAGCCTTGTAGGCGGTGAGAGTACTCTCAGCGGCTTCTTTCCTCTCAGCACCAGTCTTAAACTCAGCCAAATACCTATGATAATCTCCCTTCATCTTCAAATAAAACACCTTAGAATCACCATTACTAGCAGCAGGAACAAGCTTAGTATCCAGAAGTTTCAAAATACCGTCACAAATATCAGACAACTCCTTTTCAATGCGAGATCTGTAATCGCGAATAACAGAGACATGGTCTTCATTGCCACGACTCTCCTCCTTCTGCTCAATCGAAGAGATGATCCGCCATGAAGCACGTCGAGCTCCGATGACATTTTTGTAAGCAACAGAGAGAAGGTTTCGCTCCTCAACGGTGAGTTCCTCGCCTTCCGACGCCGCTGAAACAACCTTCTCCATGAACTCCACCATCTCCTCGTAACGCTCGGCTTGCTCCGCGAGTTTCGCCATGTAAACGTTCTCTTCCCTTGCTGAGACCGCCATTGTTGGTTAGAGAGAGAAAGCTTGGGGAATTTTAGAGAGAGAAAGAGAAGGTTGAATTTGGGGATCCTTGAGTTTTGTTTTTAGGTTTGTGTTTTGAATTGAAAGGGGAAGAGAGAGAAGGGGGGTGTATTTGATTGGTGCCAAGCTGTAAATTGGTAATGATTGTGTGGGGGGGGGGAGCAACTTTTTTGGGGGGTGAATGAGGGCCGTTGGATTATGATCGGACGGTGGGAAGAGGGGTGTCAGTTGTTGAAGAGTGAATTAGTGATGTGTAATTAAATTTAATGTTTTTTTTTTTGGATTTGATTGACAGCGTGGTGTACGGCGATCATGTTTTTTGACTTTGAATGTTTGGGCTGTGGGAACTTAGATGTGTGGTGGTCCATGATAATGAGGTTTAGAAAGTTGGTGTAAAGTGGGCTGGGCTTGTTTTTAGGTTGTGTTTTTTGTGGTTTGGACCAAGGTGGTTTGTTAAATATGGTAGATAGAATGAATTAGTAGGTTGTTGTAGCTACCATCATTGTGCTGCATGACAAACTGGGTTTATTATTTAGAGAGTACTAGACTAGTGTGTGTAATTGTGTGTTGTAAAATTGAGGGTTATGAACTTGAATGAGGACAGAGTGAAGGATAGCTCAAGTGGTTAGAGCTTCCCTCTCGGTTTTAGGAGATCGTGTGATCGATTCTCACCACTGCCTTTTTGGCTCTCTATGCACCAAAAAAAAAAAAAAAACTTGGATGAGGAAAGTCACTTTAGGCTATGTTCTATTCATCTGTTTCAAATTCTTAGACAAATAAAATTAAAAAAAATTAAAGAAATCAAACTAGAGCATATAAAATCTTCATATATTCATATTTTATGGCCAATTATGTAATAAAAGTTTTATAGATAAGATATTTGAAAAAAATACAACCCTAACCTAAGGTCATGGGTTGTCACCTAATTTTCATTCATTTCAGGTCTCATAAGATCATACTACCTCCATTACATATTAGTTGCAACTTTGGGGTATTATTCGTGAGACATAAAAAATTCCAAAGTTGCAACTAATATGTAACATAGGTGGTAAATTTATTTTTGATAATATGGAAAAATAAGTTCTGATAAGGGTTACCGAATTTTAAATTACAATTAAAATAAGTTCATATAAATCAAAATAAATAAGTTCATGTAAGTTAAGTGAAAATCAAGTAAATAGAACATACCCTAAAACTATATTTTTGATAGAGTTTTTTCCCTAACATAAGACTGTGAAATATATGAATAAAGTTAAATCAAATTGAAATATAGGATCAAACCTTAAAACAATCAAACCAGATATGAACACCTTATATGATATAAAGAATAAACGTCATCCCTTTTAAATAAATGATCATATAATATGAACTCACACCGTCCATACGCACCAATCGGTTAGCATTCAAAGATTTCAAACGACCCCATATGCTCAAAAATCAAAAACCCTCGTAGAAAATCATAGTATACCTAAATCATTGTCCATGAAGACATTGATCACATCATCATCCTCCTCCCCTAAACCAAAAAATAGAAAGCAAGGGGAAAACGTGTTGGGCTACCTTTGTATTTTAGCGAGAACAAGGGCCCAAAAGAAGCAAACTTCCTTTTTCCTCTCAAAGAAAAAAAGAATCTCCCAATTTCCTTTTCTCTTTCTCTCTTATCTTCAATTGTCATTGTAAATTGTGCTCATAATAGTACATCACTTTCCTACTTGTCTTTCCTACGGCTAAATCTAATCCTTCAATATCAAAACTTCCAAATATTTTCACAGTTTTTTAAATGCTTCACTGAAAGCTTCAAGATATACTAAGTACTATCATTTTATTTCTAAATTATTAAATTCTCTTTTACTATACCTCATTCACTTTACCTTAATAAAATATAGATCTTGCTAACATACGCCTCAAAGCATTGGATAAGCATTTAAAACATTACTTAAAATGATATTAATTTGGAAAAAACATGGCAAAATCACGCGTCGATCGACGTAATTAATGTTCATTCAGGGCGTCTCATGGGCAGCCGGCCACACCGTGTGGCCACTTAAAGTAATTCCTATAACATTGATTGAGTAATCCCTTTAATACCGATGGGTTAACCCATGTACCACCGACTGGGTAACTTTATAACAATGATGAAGTAACCATTTTAACACTGACCAAGTAACCTCCATTACACTTGCGAAGTAACCCTTATAGTGGTTGGCCACACGGTGTGACAAGCCATATATAAGACTTTATGGTGTTTATTTTAATTTAATCTTTCTATTTTTAGCTAGCTTATCCTACGCCTCCGGAGCGTTCGTTAGCTTTTGCATTAAAATAATATCTAGTAAAAATGATTCATTTTAGTAAAACAATTTCAGTTTAGTAAAAATCAATACATTTAAAGAAGAAATATATAAAAAAAAAAAAAATTTAGTTCAATCATAACTATTTAGTTCAATAAAAATAGGATCTATTCTCATACGATTATTTTCAGTTCAGCTCTAAGCCTCTAATGAGTTCAATTCAGCTCCTAATTTCCTTTCTCTTATAAAGTTATAATATATTCATTTCAGTTCAGTTTAGTTCAATTCAATTTAGTTCAACTCTAATAAGTTCAGTTCAGTTCAGTTCAGCTCATTTAAGTCAATGAGAACATACCCATAATTCAAGTTCGGTAAAAATAAGGTGAAGTAAATATAACCTTAATCTCTTGTACTCTTGTTATATGGATTCTCGTTATTTTTTTTCACAACCACACTATACTGTAAAAATTATTTAGGAGACCGCAATTACAAAAGTAATGCATCTATCTATATATTATACTAAAAGACAAGCGCCTCAATGTGAGGATGACAAATGTCACTCTTTCATTGGCTTATCTTATGTATAAAATATATCTATATAATTATTGTTTACATATTCAACCATAGTTATTTTTGTTAAACTTCAAACAATAAAAGCAAGTTTCTATACATGCATAAGATTTTCATGATTTCCTAACATAAATATTGATTTAATTTTTTTTATAATAAATATATACTTTCCAATACTACAAATAATCCATAAAGTCTTTCCAATCTTTATTTATAGTCAATTTAAAGAATAATAACTAATTTGAAGCAATATGATTAAAGTGGCATAATTAAGGAACAAATATTACGTATTTTGAAAGGCTAATATTTTTTTATGAAAATTAAATAAAATCGATAGAATTTAGTTTGACGTCAATTATGAAATCAATACAAACATTTTTTAAAAAAATCAGATGTACAATAAAATATTGTGCACCTATTATAAAATCTACCCTGTAATGAATGAAAGTTATTTATGCTTTATTGATAAAAGTTACCCAAAATAGTCTACAAGTTATCTGAAGGGTCTGTTCTCTTCCGTTGAAATTCAGTTCAGTTTTGTTCAATTTAGTTCAGCTCAGTTCAGTTCAGTTCAGCTCTTAATTTACGTCTAATGATATTGCTAATGATATAAAGCCAAATTTCATTCTTTTAACCTCTTATTACAACGACAACAATAACAACAACAACAACGACAACAACGACAGTAACGACAACAACAACAACAACAACAAACAACAATAATAATGATAATAATATTAACAATAATAATAATAATATTAACAACAACAACAACAACAATAATAATAATAATAATAATCAATAAGTAATAAATAATAATAATAATAATAATAATAATAATAATCAATAAATAATAATAACAATAATAATTGAAATAATAATACTAATAATAATAATCAATAAATAATAATAATAATCATCAATAAATAATAATAATAATAACAATAATCAATAACAATAATCAATAAATAATAATAATATGTACATTTGTATATACACATATGTATAGTAATAAATAATAAATAAATAATCCGTAGTTAAAAATCACTAATTAATAAGTTCAGTTCAGTTCAGTTCAGTTTAGTTCAGTTCAGCTCAGTTCAGTTCAGTTCAGTTCAGTTCAGTTCAGTTCAACTGAGTTCAGTCAATCGGAACAACCCTAAATTCAATTCAATTCAAGTAATCGGATGAATACAAAAGTTTTTGATAATGATACAAAATAGTGTAAAAATTACTTTTATCGTTTGTTGTACTCCTTGACAAATATTGAATGCTGAGCCGAAATGTTGTCTTGGAAAAAAAATACATAATCTTGAACATAAATTTAATTTTAATCGGCCTTTCATTTTCTATACAACGTCTTTTACAATGACCTTTTGTTTTTCTTGCATAAAAAAAAAAAAAAAAAAACTGAATCAATAACCAATCTAAACAAGAAGAATAAAAGTTAAATTGAATTAGACATTTGACGGAAAAAGGACAGATATAAAATGTATTATAACTATTACTCGTGTTTTAAATTGTAGTATTCGTAATAACAATGTTATTACTTATGAATTTAAAAATCGTGCATTGCTCATGTACTATACTAGATATACAACAATCATGTGCAATAATTTATGTTGTTTTATACATAATAATACTTTTAACTATAATAGTATGTGTATATAATATAATATTTTTTATAATATAAAAAAGTATATGTATATAATATTTTATAACACGTGTCCTCCATACCAAGTGTAGTCCCAATCATCACTACACCAATTGGTTGTTGGTGTAGTGGTGATTGAGACTACACCAGGTAGCGAGGACCTGTGTTCGCTCTCCTGCAACAACAATCGGAAGGGGAATGAAACCTAATAACCTAGCTCAAATCTGGATTAGCCCAAAGGGTGAACCGGATAGAACACGCAAAACTCAATGCATATATGACGGGAATTAACTTATCCTTTATCAATCTTATACAAAACTCCAAAGTCTAAATTTTTTTTCAAAATATAATAATAACATTTGTAAATTTTTGTTAATATGAAAGATATAAACCTATCAAATTGTATATATAGTTAAATTGTTTAATAACTTATATCGAATGCGTAGTTTTATTAAAATTATTTGCATGTAATCATTAAATGTGTTGGATGTTGTGTAGCAATGTCCAAAAATTTAGTTGAGCGACTTTGATTTAGTGACTGTTCGGTAAAAAGATATTGACTTCAATCTTGAAACCTAATAGTCTAATAAATTCTAAATAGAAAAATTAAAACAAAAGGAAATGAAAATAGTAAATGGCTTTAAATATTGAAATAAACATAACCTTTTAAATCAATTTAGCGAAATCAAGAGACAATTTTAAGGCTTTTAAAATTAAATGGGGGAAAATATATGTAAAAAGAACATTTTTATATATATAAATGTCCATGCACTATTATAAGAGTTTTGTTAACCTTTTTATAATTAAGGTAGGGATAAATCTTAGTAATATATACTCCGTATATTTTATTTATATAAAATTATCAGTATCCATACCTATATACGAAGTATTTGTGTTGTATACTATATTTAATCAGCTGTTGGTTATATATGTGACTATTATATAATATATAGTTTTTGGCACAATGGTTAACTTAGGAAAATATATGTTCTGGTAGGTCAAATATAAGGCTATTATTGTGTTTATAGATTTAATGAGTGCAACGGGTAAATAAAACATGTATATATTAGATTGATTGTAGCTACTGATGTGGATGGTATGATAAGAAAATTATAGTTTTTTCTCAACAGGAGATATAAATAAATTAGTCCACTTCTTATATAGCTATGTGGAGTAATATTCAATTATTTTTCAATTAATAGAATAACATTATAAAAAATTAAAAGAAATTCAAATAACATAAAATACTATTCAAATAACGTTCCTTTAATTTTTTTTTATTGACCATTAGTAACCAAGTCCTTTAATAGTAAATGAATTATCTCTGTTTTTATTTTTATTTTTCCTACGGGTTTAATAATTTGATTTATAAAACGTGCATCGCACGGGCACTATGCTAGTATAATAACAATGGAGGATGTATTTTAAATGAAATGAAAATTGATTTTAAAAAAATGGAAAGAAAATTGATTTTAGCAAAATGGAAAGAAAATTAAATTCATTCTCAATTATTTTTCTTTCCAATTTATACTCCCCTTTAATTTTGCCACGTTTCCACTTTCATCTCTCTCCAAATCATTTTCTCATTTAACAATTTTAACTTTCTCTCTCTAGTTTGTTTACTCTTTGTCGTTTTCCCTCTCTTCATGTGCTCATAAACCCAGAATATATCTTACTTAAAACCTCTCCACGCTACTACCAATCTCAAGAACTTCCTCAACCCAAAAAATATAATTTTATTTTGATTTGATTGGGAAAAAAATGGAGAGGTATGAAATAGTAAAAGATATTGGGTCTGGAAATTTTGGTGTTGCTAAGCTTGTTAAAGATAAGTGGACTAATGAATTTCTTGCTATTAAGTTCATTGAAAGAGGTCATAAGGTTAGCTTATTTATTTATTTTTTTAAAATTTTTTAATTTAATAAAGTAGCTAAAATTTACCTTTTTTTTTATGTTCAAAAGTAAATTTGGTGGATGATTTGATCTGGGTTAATGGTAAATTTTTTGTATAGGATTTATGAAGGTTTTTGTGATTTTTTGTTGTAGATTGATGAGCATGTACAAAGGGAAATAATGAATCACAGCTCTTTAAAGCATCCCAATATTGTTAGATTCAAAGAGGTAATTTTACTCATTTTTATTAATTATGAATTAATCATGCTGGAATTAATTGGGATAAAATAGCTTGTTGTTTTAATAGTTAGTCAGTTTTTTAATCAATTAATTAAATAATTTTTGTTGTTTGTGGTTGACTGCAAACTTGTTTGTGAATTGGACTAAAATTGTGGTAGTAATTTGATATTTTGGGTATGTTTTTGGTTTTATTTTAAAAAAAAAATAAAAAAATTTCGATTTAATGAGGGTAGTTTTGGAACATCGATGAGAGATTGGGGCCAATCCCGGGGAGGCGGGATTGGCCAAGCAATTCTCGTGTAATAGTATAACTTGATGTGATGGAATGTTGTGTTTTATTGTAGCTTTTTTCATTGAAGCTAGGCTTGTTATTAGACTTAAAAAATTGTAAGTGAAAGGAAAAGGTTGATCAACAACTACCAAATACTAGTACAAACTATGTCGAGAATAAATGACTAAATAATTTGGATCGTACAAGCAACTTAAGAAGCATTAGTGGACAAACCACGAACTTAAGGTGGAGGATGACAAAGACATTAGTTATATAAGTCAATAAAAAGCATTGGCTTTTTTGGTTAATAATAGTATATACTAGCAAATAATGCACCTTACCATTAGAGCTACTCAATTCGTCGTTCCTTCCTTGACAATATGATTCTTGTTGTGAGGAAATGGTGTCAGCACCTCATCTGAATTTATTCTTTGATGTTCAGAATCAATTTTTGGCCAATCAGTTGTAGGGTAATTGCACCATTTTCTTGGAAGTTAAGTGCTCGTTGGTATAGAATTGATGTGGACAACATGATTGGCATACAAATTAAAGGAATAATCGAGTGCTTAAAAAGTTGGAATGATGGGATTACTGCATAAGGCAATTGCAGGCTTACTCTTAGAGGAATGAAATTTTCTAGTGAAAACAGAATCAACAATTTTTTATTTCGTTTGAAAATATGTTGAAAGAGGAATTTCGGTTGCATTTTCTAGACTTTGGTAGTGTGTAAAAATTTACAATCAATGTGATCTGAACTTCTCTTGCAGGTTTTGCTGACTCCGACACATCTTGCAATAGTTATGGAATATGCTTCAGGTGGAGAACTCTTTGAACGGATATGTAAAGCTGGTAAATTTAGGGAGGATGAGGTACTGAACCTTCACTTTTGTGTTAGAATTTTTCAGAAAAGAATTACTGTTATCCATTCATTAGAAACAACAATGTATAACTCATACTAGTTGAATGACTATATGAGTAATTGAAATGTCCCCCCATATTCGCTTTTTTTTTTTTTGCTTTTTTCTTATTTCTGATTTATGCTGTTGTAATAATCCTTTCAGTAATAATCATGTATGTACCTTACATAAGCTGTCCTGTTTTTCTTTTTTGTCTCAATATGTTTACCTCACCAAATAGGGGGAAGGGGTGAATAAATTATATCATAACTAATCACTTCTCTCTTCTTTTTTCATTGTATGTATCAGGCAAGGTTTTTCTTTCAGCAACTAATTTCCGGAGTCAGTTACTGTCATTCGATGGTATATTGTGATCTTCCTTTTACTTGCTTCTTACTTTCCATTTCTCTGCTTATAAACATAACAGTCATTATCCTAAAGGAGATTCCTTTGTGCAGGAAGTATGTCATAGAGATCTTAAGCTAGAAAACACACTCTTAGATGGAAGTGCTGCACCACGAGTCAAGATATGCGATTTTGGTTACTCTAAGGTAAATGTTGCGGAGTATCATTCAATTTCCCTCTTAATACTAATCTGTATCAAATAACTTGGTAAGGGATGGGCGAGAATTCTGATTATTAGTCACAGAGGACACACAACCTGGATGCTACATGAACTAAAAAGAAACAAACTTGATGGACTTATAGTGCAGGATTTTCTTCAAACTACTTGCTACCCTACCTTGCATATCTAATTTTTTTTTCCTGCTACACTGGCCTTGTCTTTGCAGTCTTCAGTGTTGCATTCCCAACCAAAATCTGCAGTTGGAACGCCAGCCTATATTGCACCAGAAGTGTTATCCAAAAGAGAGTATGATGGGAAGGTAATTTGTAGTTTATAGCATATATTGGTATAATTGTGTTTTGTTTACCTTTTAATGGTGCTATTCTGAGCCTGAGCCTTGGAGATTTTCATTAATTTATATTTTGGATTGTAGATTGCAGATGTGTGGTCTTGTGGAGTCACCTTATATGTCATGCTAGTAGGAGCTTATCCCTTTGAAGATCCAACTGACCCAAAAAACTTCAAGAAAGCCCTCGTTGTAAGTTTGGCATCAATTATCGACTTAAAGTGTGTAGCTGAATTCAACTTATTATTAACATTGTCATTCTTTTCTTTGCTGAATATGACTATATAATGTGACAGCGGATACTTAATGCACAATACTTGGTCCCAGATAATGTTCCAATATCCCTAGAGTGCAGGCACCTTCTATCCCGGATATTTGTGGCCAACCCTGAGAAGGTAATTTATGCTTTGATCTTTTACTTTGTATGACTGTATAGTCTGAAGAGGTGAGTTGTTGAATATCCTGCTTGAAACTTGTAGAAATCCACATCTAAAGCCCCCAAGCCAAGCCATATGGAGAGGATAATGTTGTAATTTCACCGTTTCCTGTATATAAAATACTAAGTATAATCATATGACATACAAAGTATCACTTCGAAATAAGAAGATTCTGAGTTATAAGCTATGTTTGAGGTGGGACATATGTTCCACATCCTTTACAGTGATAAGTTGTTGGATGATTAGCTCATGCTTCATTCCCTGATCATCTTCATTTTTATTTATCCTTGTATTTATTTTGCTTATTTGCTCTCTATCTTTCAATACGTAGTGAAAATTGACTATACAGTTAAGGGTTACATTAAAAACGTACCTAACTGAGTTTATGTGTTGGGTCTTTGAACAGAGAATAACAATTTCAGAAATTAAAAACCATCCTTGGTTTTTGAAAAACTTACCAGTGGAACTCGGAGAAGGTGGAAGTTGGCAAAGCAATGATATCAATCAACCACCCCAGAGCGTCGAAGAGATATTGTCTGTAATTCAGGAGGCACGACAACCTCTTCAGCCACCTAATGTTACAAGCGGACTACTTGATTGTGGTAGCATGGATTTTGATGATTTGGATGCAGATGTAGATCTTGATTACATGGAAAGTAGTGGTGAATTTGTATGATTGTGATAAATTATTTACAGTGTTACAAAAATGTATCATATGTAAATCATAAACTCTTTCGCCCTCAGGAGTAGGCAAGCATGAGTGTCGTGCAAAGAAAATGGCCAAATGAGGCAATATATATATTTGTCGCGTTCACTATGTGTAATTTCCATGCCAATGGAACCAAGTTCAGCTATAATTTTAATCATCAATATACTCAGTTGTCACACAATCAGTTCGTTTTAACTCTGTTTTATTTTTGTTTTCTTATTGGTGATGCAGATTAGAGGTGGACCAAGAGGCCAACCCATTGACCTAACCACACTCATGAACCAGCTCATGATGTGATCTGAATGTTTAATGGAACAAGAGGCCACCCTATTGATCAAACCACACCCATTATATTTAGCCGCTCTTGTTTATTCAAAAAAATAATAAAATAATAAATAAAGGAAAATGCAATAGCTCCTGGCTACATATATGCTAAAAATTACAATAAGTGAATATATAGCATTAATTATACTTTTGTCAACGAAAAAACTTATACTAATTAGCGTAATTTTGTCATGCAAAACTAAATTAATACCAATTTTTTTTTGAAATGTATTAAGGGTTTGTTTAGTTCTTTTAAATAAGTAAAAATGAAACGAACTAAATGCCACATCGTCGGCGAGCCTCTGATCTACTTTCTTAGGGTGTTTTTTCGTTTTTCCTGTTGGTTTTTGGTCTGGTCGAACTAGCAACAAGCGTCGCTGCCCCTTTTCGGCCGCCTCTTATCCTCACCGGCCTTGAAGCCGGCATGCCGCCGATCTTCTATTCCGCTTCCCCTTCGTTTCTCTGCTCCACCGCCTCGACCGTCGTCGCGGCGTTTTGTATGAGAATGGAGAGAGAGAGTTATCTCCCTCTGAGTCCCTCGCGTAGGGCCGTTCTCAGTCTGGTGCTTCCAGCCGTCGCTGCCGCGGTTCAAGGGTTTGTGGGGTTTGGGCCTCTCGGGCGGGTCTCTGCGGTTCGGGCCTTACTGTTCGGCGGTGTCTGGTTTGGGTTGGTGAATCTTGGAGAGTTGGTGGTGGTGCTCGGATGGGCTGCGGGGTCAGTTGTTATGTTTACGTTCTTAGTTTTCTTTTTTAGGTTTCCTTCTGTTTTTTCTATTAGTGGTGTGTGTGGTTTTTAGGTCTCTTTTTTCTTTATTTGTGTGTGTGGTTTATTCGGGTTTGTTATTTTTTCTTTTTGTGTGGTGCGTTTGTGTGCTATGGGGAGTGCAGATCGGTGTGCCGATCTTCTGGTGCAGGATTTGAGCCGGGTTTTTTGGCTATGGGGTTTTTGTTTGATCTTCTTTTGGTTTGGGCTGAAGGGTTATGCTTCCAAGCCGAAATCCGTGTTTGAATCGGAGATTGTTTTGTCAATAATAAATTGTATGACACCAAATTTGAATTCAGGTCGAGGAGTACAGGCTTCTGAGTCAATTAAGGTTCACGTCAAGAACTACAACTTATTGCCAAACCCCCTTGCAAGAGGCTGCATAGGACAGCGTTATATGAGACAAGGGTATTTCAAGAAGTCGATTTGCGCATGCAATTGTAGTTTATTTTATTTCGAACTTGTAATTGGTTCAATTGGCTTAGTAATGTTCGATTACGATTTCTTATGTAAGTGTCGTATGGCTTATTATTAATGAATTTTAATCTTCCCCCTAAAAAAAAAACATGTAAATAATTACTTTTTAAGTTTTAACCCTAAGAGCTACTCCGTACAAAGTAATAGTATCCATAAATACAGTAACAATAATACCACAATACTCCGTAGTATTTTTTTTTTTTGATAAGATGCAATAGTAATATTGTAAATATATATACCACAAGAAATGACACGTGTCATTCTTGGTGTCAGTTTTACTATGGAGTATTATGTTATTGATGATGCTTTCGAGTTGTACATACCCTACTCTTACTTTAATGATTGTTTAACTCCTCGAGGACGTTTGTAGACCCGACAAATGGGTCATTCGAGTCGGGTCAATTTCAGGTCAGGTCGAGTCAAATCGGGTTTCAGGTATGGCTCGAGTCAAGTTCAGTTCGGGTCAATTTCGGATTGGGTATGTTCGAGTCAGACCATTTTCAGGTCAAGTTTGATCAAGTCATATTCGAGTCAGGTTAAAATCAAGTCGGGTCATGTTCGAGTTGTTCCATTTGTGGATCAAGCTCAAATCAATAATTTAATACGAAGTATTTTGTTATTATTGTAATGTTCTGATTTACTGAACTGAGCTGTACTAAATTGAACTGAATATTTTATGAGAGAAGGAATTGAACTGAACTGAAATGATCTAAATTAAGCTTAATAGAACATACTCTAATTCGATTTATGAGTTTGGCTATGCTTGAAGATGAACAATTTGAGTTACTTTGGCACTAGACATTTTTAGTTCAATTACAGGGTAATTTTAGTTTGGGTCATTTCGAATACCGGGATTGTTCGGGTCAAATATTTCGGGTCAATTTCAGGACGGGTCATTCTAGTTTGGGTAAATTATGGGTCACATCGAGTTAGTTCAGATGTCGGGTTAAGGTTGAGTTAACTCTATTTTCGAGTCAAGTATGGGTCAATTTCAAGTTTCGAGTCATTTTCAGGTTGATGTTTTTGGGTCAATAAATGGGTAGGGTCATTTGTGTCGATATTTTTGGGTCAATCAATAGGTCTGGTCATCCGAGTCTGGTCTTGGTCAATATCGCCAGGTCTAAACTAGAAGTAATAAACCTCGGCCCCACGCGAAAATAGGGTGATTTTGGAAAAGCCTAAAAAGGCATTTGTAGTTAAAAGCCCGAATCAGGTCCGAAAAAGCCCGAAAAGCCCGAATTCGGTTCGAAAAAAAACCCGCTACTTTTTTTGTGGGTTTGGTCACGAGGTTTATGTTACGTTAAGGCCCGGCCCGACCCGATTTGTTGGTCACCTCTAATCTAGAGCAGATCACACTAAGCCCGACCCGATTTTTAAAAAAGTTCGGACGGGTTTGGGAACTGGATTTTTGCATTTTTAGTTGATTTTTTTGGCCTGGCCCGTCCGAAAAGCCCGTATGGCCCCAATAGGTCTATGGTAGACCCTGGTTCATCTAAAATAGGTGGACCACTAACCCAAATACCACAATCCATCATCACAAACACATTACAAATAAAGCGGCCCAACCTCTCATTTCTTTCTTTCCACTCCAACAATACTCTGACATAATAAATTCTGAACTTATAACCATCAACACAAACACTACGAAAAATTCTCGTTTCTCTCTCCTCTGAAAATTCAAGCATAGCCATGGATGAAAAGCAAGAAAACAATGCAGAAAGGTAAATAAAATTTCTGAACTTATACTTTGTTTAAATTTCTTTGAATTGCAATTAGTCGTTCGTAGTTGTTATAATTTGTTGAAATTTCATTCGTAGTTTTTGTAAATTGGGTATAATTTTTGAACAATTTTCACATTTTTTAGGGGCCCAAATTCTTCTGATAGTGATGAAGATCAATTGTAAGTAAATTAAAACCCTATATAATTGTTGAATTTTGAAATTAAATGATGAATTGAAACCCTGAGTTATTTGAACAGAACAATTTCTCAAATCCGAAACAGAAGGAAGAAGAAATTGGATATAACAAGTCCAATTGTTGATCCAAAGATAGATAAGCAACATTCAGAAAATGGAGAAACCGGGTAAATCATAGGATCAAATATTTCGTGTTTTTAGTTCATATAATTCGTAATTGCTGTTCAAATGATTTGTGGTTTTAGTACATATAATCTATGATTATCGTTCAAATATTTTGTGGTTTTAGTTCATATATTTTGTGATTACTGTTCAAAAATTGATATTGTTATTTTTTAAACTAAGAAGCATTTATTTTATAAGTTCAAATATTTTGTGTTTTTAGTTCATATAATTTGTGATCAATGTTCAAATATTTTGTGGTTTTAGTTCATATAATTTGTTATCACTGTTCAAATGTTTTATGATTTTATTTCATATAATTTGTGATTCCTGTTCAAATTTTGGTACTGTTATTTTTTAATCCAAGAAGCATTTGTTTTATTACAGCAACCAATCTGAACTTCAACCCAAATCCACCACCCAACACCAATCCAAGAAGCTGAGAATCAAGCTCAAAAGGAGGTTGAGAATCAAGCTAAAAAGGAAAGTCAAAAGGAGATTGAAAATCAAGCTAAAAAGGAAGCTCAAAAGAAGGCTAAGAAAGAGTCTCAAAAGAAGAAAGTTCAGAAGAAGCAAGAAAATGTTAAGAAGAAGAGAGAGGAAGTTTAGAAGAGTGAAATTAAGGAGAAAAAAAGAAAAAGAAGAGATAATGTTGATGATTTCTTTGATGTAGACAATGTTGTGGATCTAAATTATGATCGAAAAAGAAGTAAAAAAATCAGATTAAATAAGGAAGAGTGATCTTATAAAGAAGGAAAAAAAAAGTTAAAATGGCGGGATTTGAAAAACAAGGTGAAGTTGTGTTTAATTAAGAGAAGAGTGTGTTTAATGTCTGGTCCACATAGGATAGGTGGACCAGGGTCTATGTAAGAATTTGTACGTATGGCCCGACTAGTTTGGGTGGATTTGGGCACACGTTTTCCGCCCTGAAGCTTGGCCTGACCCGACCCGCCCCGAGAAATGGGTAATTTTTTTACCTTGGCCCGTCCATTGATCACCTTTACTCTAGTCTAAACGTTGTCTAGCAAGATCCATATAAAAAATAATATAAGGGAAAAAAAAAACCGGCAAACGAAGTGGTATTGTTCATGGAGTAAAATAAACAACAGTGCCAAAGCCCATTTGAAAAAAGAAACCCATTTAAAAGAAACGATTATATCTGACGGCCAGAAATGCCCTAACCTATTCGGATCTAAAAATGATCTCACATTAAAACGGGTCATACCATTCAAATATATAGTCATCCTAACTTAAAACCCTAGAACTCTCTATTCTATATATCAGTCCCTCTCTCTCTCTTCCATTTCCCTTAAGCCGCTCTTGCTCTCCAACCATGAAGGTTTGTTCATCATCCTCCTTAACAATATTTCCTGGGTTTTTATCTGATTCTTTGAATTCCTCAAATTTCTGGGTTTTTATTTATTCAATGTGTTTGTTTCTGGGTATTGATTTTGGTTGATTTTGTTTTGTGTTTGCAGTTCAATATTGCTGACCCTACTACAGGGTGCCAGAAGAAGGTCGAGATCGATGATGACCAGAAACTGTGAGTTTTTTCTACCAATCACTATTAAATTTTGATTTTTTTATTAGGGTTTATGAGATTTATGAATAATCTGTCGTTTTATTCCTTATTTTTCACATGCTTTTGAATTTTTATTTACATGGATTTAAATCTGCCTATTTGCTTGTGTGCTCAAATATGAAAAATGATTAGTCTGTAATGGTTTGTATATACTGCAAATCATCTGTTTTTAGACTGATTATTAATAAAATGTTGGTAGTATTGTGTTAATTAGCTGACGAATTTGTGTAAGATGTGAATTACTCTCTTAGTATAGGATTAATATCTTATTGTATGATTTCCTGTATTTATAATTGGATAGTATCGATTGTATGAATGACTTAGCTAAATTATTGATTAAACTGAAATGAGGGCATTCCTTTTTGTTTGAGGTTATGATGACTGAGTGGTTGAGTAAGAAGGGTGTGTTTCAGAATTTACATTGGGTTATAGTTTAGGAAAATGTAGTTGTTTTATTGATCAGTATGCAATAGATGATCTGGGTGATTGTGGTTAATGGTTTTGCCATTATTCGCTTGTTAGTAGTTTAAGGCAATCGTTAGCGTTGCTGGGGCGCTGTGCTCATTGAGCAGATGGTGCTTTCAGCCCTTTACATTGCCGATAGCTGTTTGAGCTAACCAATGCTTGCACTACTGCCCTTACTTTTGATGGCTGCGTGCACTTAGGTTCTCGTATATGTTACATGAGTTTGCATTTCACTGTACAATATGTTAATCATTGGGAGATTTTCTAGTTTTGTTTGTTAATCATTGGGAGATTTTCTAGTTTTGTTTGTTAATCATTGGGAGATTTTCTTTGAATTCTTGTGTTGATGGATTTTGTTGATGATATTTAAGTGAGGTAGTTACCCTTGGTGCACTTGGTTGATTTAAGCTTATGTACCTTTTGTTTTAAACAGCCGTATTTTCTATGACAAGAGGATTTCTCAAGAAGTCAGTGGAGATGCCCTTGGAGAGGTATGTATGCTTTTTCTTTATGCAATTTTAAGTTTTGAATGTTGCTGGAAGACTAATGTTTTGTTGCCATCCTTATCTGCAGGAGTTCAAAGGGTACGTGTTCAAGATCAAGGGAGGTTGTGACAAGCAAGGTTTCCCCATGAAGCAGGGTGTGTTAACTTCTGGAAGAGTTCGTCTATTGCTCCAGAGAGGTATGTTATGGATTCATGCTTTTGTTCTCTTGCTAATTTGTTGAGTTACAATTACGTAAGTAATATTAAACTTGGTGTTTGTTAATACTCTTTGCAGGAACACCTTGCTTCCGTGGTTACGGAAGGCGTAATGGAGAGCGTCGTAGAAAGTCTGTCCGTGGGTGCATTGTGAGCCAGGACTTGTCTGTGTTGAACTTGGTTATTGTTAAGAAGGGTGACAATGATCTCCCTGGTCTTACCGACACTGAAAAGCCAAGGATGAGGGGTCCCAAGAGGGCATCCAAGATCCGAAAGCTCTTCAACCTTTCCAAGGAGGATGATGTCCGCAAGTATGTGAACACATACCGCAGGGAATTCACTACCGCAAAAGGTATGAGCTTTAGGATACTTTTATAAGGATGTATGATATAATCTGGTTTCCTCGTTATCTAATATCTTCCTAATTTGATGGACAGGCAAGAAGGTTAGCAAGGCTCCTAAGATTCAGCGTCTTGTTACTCCATTGACCCTGCAAAGGAAGCGCCGAAGAATTGCTTTGAAGAAGAAGAGGATTGCCAAGTCCAAGTCTGATGCTGCTGAGTACCAAAAGCTCCTTGCTTCCAGGTTGAAGGAGCAGAGGGAGAGGAGAAGTGAAAGTTTGGCAAAGAGGAGGTCTAAGCTCTCTGCCGTTACCAAGCTACCATCTGAGGCTGCATAGTTTGAAGCTTTCTTGTTTTGATTGAATCAATTGATGTTGTCTTGAAGTAGTATTGTCATGAGATAATTTAATATGTTTCTCAAAATTTTGAGTTAGAGACCTGAGTTATATCTAGTTTCATCTTTTTGAATCAGGAGAGTAACATTCTTGTGGATGCTTGTTTTTTTCAGAGTTGCTCAAATACTTTGGGTTATTATTACATGTTTTCTTAGAAATATATTACCTGCATTTCTGTATTTATTATGTTAAGTATGCCTGATTCTTTTTTTCTAGACTATAATGTGTGGTCGGGTATTCAAGGGCTGGGGTTGGGTATGGAAATTGGAAATATGCTACTCAAGTACTCGGGCTTCACAAAATGTTTAGGTAGTTTTTTGTACTGAATTTAAGTTAAATTGAACTGTAATTGCTGTTTCAAAAATCAATCTTAGAAGCTGAATCCATGTCCGTTTTGGGTTGTTTGATGAGTTTTTCATAGATTCATTGAAATAACTTAACAAGCTATACAATTTATCAAATGTATTTTTTTAATTTATTGCAGTTCATAGCCGTTGAAAGACATTTTTTTTGATATGAGTTCAAAAACTAGTGTGTAGCTGTGTACTTAGCAATCCCATTTATAAGATTAGAACTCAAATTTGATAGAAGTTTACAATGTTGGAATCTATGAACTTGTTAAAAAAAGGATCTTTTCCTACGTTGTAAAAAGTTTAAGAATACTCTTACAAACAGCGTAAAATTTAGCATTTTATAAAGCAAAGTTGTTTTACACAATTTTACAGGCAAGTGAAAAAATATCTATTGCTGAAGAAAGGAAGTTACAAAGAATGGTATATAGAAATCCACAATTGGAAATACATTCATGAATGATGAAAGTCACAGCACTGACTAAGATAAATCCATACTCTCGTTTAGAATTCCCCAAACTTGATCCTCAATATCTTCCCACGAGTTGGCGTCCTTCAAGTCCTCCCATATGCTAAAAATAGCTCCCAGAATGTTATCCTCATGGAGAATACAATAGCACCTGTCAGCAAGCATTCAAATTACACTGTTTAGCGTTCAGGCATAAAATTCTAAAAATGCTCTGTACATCTCAAATTAGAAAGAGAGGGTGGAATTCCTGCTTTAAATTACAGAACTTGAGCTACCATAGATATCACCCTGTTTAATATACATTCCTGGAAATCCTACTGTATTATTATCTGTAATAAAACCTTCATACTTCTTTAATAGGGCCGGCCTTAATGGTGATATTAAGCCTATTAATTTAAATCGTGGCCTATATTTTGGGATGCCTGACAGAATCATGACCTATTTTCAACAACAGAGAGTATTTATTACATTCAATACAAACACTTAAACAGCAACCATATTACATCCCTAGAAATCCTACAGTAATGCCAACCTGAAATGTTAAATATTGGTGGCTCATGTATGTATTGACATGCAAGCAAAAATACACATTCAGATGCATGCATATTATCAAAAATAAAAGAGTTCAATTGAGTATTAAGCAATTCAGTCTGCATGACAGCACGAGTCGCATAAGATACTTTGTATAAAATAGCTATAACTCACATTGCACGGTAAGAGGCCCGCTGAAACTTCATGACCTTTTCGGTCAAATTATTTTGAGATCCCTCTTTGAAAAATGGAAGCTTATATCTGGATAGTAGCTGCTTAAGCAAGTGCGGATTTCCTTTAAATATATCTAGGTGAATAGGGATCAAGTCGAGAATAGGATCACCTGAAAATGGAAGCATGGGACTAATTAGTACTGTTCAAGTGCTAGAATAAACTAGGAACATCAGATTATTAGTCAAGAGCTCTCACCAACTGATAGATTGCTGAAGTCAAGAATGTGAGAAGGTTTCCATGACTGCACTTCTCCATTTTTCATGCTTCCATTTCCAGATGGATTGTCAGAATGGTCAGATAAATGGATGCTACTTTGAGGCTCTAAATATAAGTTGTCATCCATGATGTCCGAATGTATCCAAGAACATGTTGCTCCCTGAAATATATCATTATTTTCTTGATTTTGTGTTTGTCAATGAATACAATATGAAATACAAAAGTACAGGATTACAGCATGAAAATACTTTGTACTTTCACCATAAGTCAACTATCAATGTAAGGGTTAAGAATTGTACCTCAAATACAGAATGCAACTTCTTGATATCATTGGGAAGGTATCCAACAACTTTCTCAATGAGGCTATCTGGTATAGGGTTTCCCCTGCAAATAGCACGCCAGTATAGTAAGAAACAATGTGGATCCAAGAATATAGATGTTGCATAAATTTAATATTGTAAATGATACAGAAAGGTCTTTTGGTGCTTGTTTTGATTTATATTGAGTCTTTGAGCATAAGAAATCGTAAAAATTATCCAATATTTTAATTCAACAGCAAAGGTTTATCTCCTTTTTGTTCTTTTTCAAGTGCACAATGTAGCTGTGACAGTAAGCAGTAAAAACCACAGCAATAAAGCTCTGAATTCAGAGAAAGAAGTATATATCAGGCTTCATATAACTATATCTTCCAAAAGCGGAAAGGGTGGAATGATTGCATTGCTCAAGTCATATATGTCAAGGTAAAAGTACCAATCATTGTATGCTGGCTTAAAATTTTCAGGAGTTAGATTATAACCTTAAATTATCTCAAAAGTCAAGGGTCATGATGTGTACTCTGCTTTGATGGAAAATTTGTTATAAGATATAAAACCAAACGTCATAGTATGAACATGAAGGTTCCCAAGTCTCTTTCTTACTGTATGGTTTTCCCAACAGAGGAGGGAAGAGTTTCCAGGAAAAATGAAGACAGAAGCTGTTATAAAGAATGATACAGGCAGAAGCTGTTATAAAGAATGATACAGACAGCATAGTAAGTAGAACATGGCATAAAGGAATTTTTCAGCAACATAGAAGCCTTTCAAACATATTTTATAAACCAAGGAATTCAAAACACAACAAAAAGGGCATGTAATCTCAGATTACCATTTTTTCAAGTGGCTCACGACATCCTTTTTAATAAGGCTGTGGAGAAATATTTCCCAGACTGCAGCATCATTAGAATCAAGAGAGTCAATTTTCATTGAAGTAATACTGGGAGCCAAGCCAAGTTCCCTTCTGATATTTGCTAAATTTAAGTTATCATGCTGAGGTAGGGGCAATATATGAAGGTTATGTAGTTGCTCCCCTAAGAAAGAAGCCAAATCCAGTGCATTCTCCCAAGACAGTGAATCCTGTCTGCAGTAAGCAAAGATAAATTCAGTAAGATAACTAACATTTTTTTATATAGATGCTAAAAAGGAAAAGGGAAAATAAAACTAATTTATGCTTCCAGGGTCAACTTACAACTCAGCGAAAATTTTTCCTTTGCATCTTTTTGTCACAATGTAAGGCCAGATCTTCGTGTTTCCAGGTAGATTACTGATTTCAGAAGCATTGAGTCCTGCATTTTTGTAATCAAACAACTTTTTGCTCCATAAACCAAAAGAATTGCCATAACCTTTGCAGCCCTCGATTGTTGAAATGTTGTCAGCTATCACATGAGGCATTCCTTTACCATCCCAAGGTACGATAGTGTAATATCCATTGGCAAGAGAAATAAAACCACTGGCCAAGACATCAGGAACATGCTCCTTCAAAGGAGATTTCTCTTGTAATAGTAGATTGTAAAACTCAAGCTGCATGTTAATTAAAGGTCAAACTGATGGCCACACTATCTTTGTTCTAACGGTAAAGGAAAATATCTCTGGATATTAAAGTCAAATAATATACCTCAGTGCCCAAACTATAAACTGAAGATTCCAGCCCTCCTTCAACATAGATTTTAATTACATTCTCCGCAATCAAATAAACCTGTACAGAAACAAAAGAGAGCCAAAACAATTCAGTTGACACCTTAGCACCTAATGTATCATAATAAGAAGTCCAAATCTCTAAGACCACGAGACCAGTTTGTCAAAAAGCTAGAAAGAAATCAGGCAAAGAGGAAATCCAAAAATAGAAACCCCAACACTAGGTGGAACTCATCTTATTGAGAGAATTTGGTCTCAGCCAAACTTAACCTCTTAGAACTCAGTGAATCTAACACCAATATAGTTCAGCATCATAACACCTGAACATGGACCTCTCATTGTCTAATAATCTTTTCTTTGCATGATTCGAGAGGGGAGTTATGGGGAGAAAAATTTTGGTTAGCTGCAACATGCAGAAACAAGGGTCTACATAATATCATAGTTATACCTTACAAAAAGAAAATACAGAAAGCTTTACTACCATTCTCTAACCAGGTACATTGAAGGGTCTAATACTCATGATATAATACAGGACACCAACATAGCATAGCTCATTCAGACAAAGGACTTACAGGATTACTGCCTGTGCCGACAGGCAACTTTTCATCATTGCTAGGAGAAGCCAAATTGTGATACTTTCAAACCTGCTCAATGCATTCTAACCATTCCCCTGCATTAATGGCAAGACATGCTCCCTGAACATATAAAAGATTTTACAAATAAGCAGATTGTAGGAAATTGCATCACTGCAACAAGTAAGTAAATTGAATAGCATGCAATGAAGCAGTGGGGCAACATCACCACTAGCACAGCCCACTAAAGCCCATGCAAAAGTAAAATCTGTACCTAAGAGGATATAGACTATAGATAGCCTATTTCTGAAAATGCAATAATACGACAAGAGCATAAATGGGGAAGAATATATCATTTATTAACAGAAGACAAAGGAAAATTTAACTTATAAACATGTTCTCATTAATTCATCATAATCTGAGCGATTTAAAGAAAAAAAAGAAAATCAGCTACCAGTGTACATCCAAGATGATTACAAAAGAAGCAAGGGAAACCCATCAAGATTATTCACTAGTCTTGTCAACATAAAGAGGGATAATAGGACGGATATGGTTTATAAATAAACACACCTACCGCATCCTCTAATTGTGAAAAAAGTGACAATTTTACAGCAGAATCAGAGATTTGGAACACTATAACCATGTTTTTTTTTTTCCTTTCCATTTTAATTTTATATTAAAAAAGCTCTCTGGTGACTAATACATCACTTGCCTTAAAATAGCCAACAAGATGAGGCTACTTTTCATAGAATTTTGATTTAACTGACCTTTCCTTTTTCGCACAAAAAGGATAATTGAAAAATGATACTATGCTAGTTACAATTCAAATCCATTTCCTTGGCAAGAGGGTCACCAGGGAGACTTTACTAGCCACATGCTTCTGACGGATTCAACCTCTGAAGCCATATGATGAAATTCAAAACACTCTTAATAAAGAACATAAAAGAACATCTCATTGCATTATTAGAAGTCCCAATGTATATGTCTACTTAATAAAGCTTGTGTGGCATTTCTCACTTTCAAAACACTCTTAATAAATTACCCCCAACCCCTAAAAATGTCTTATTTCATTACCAAACCTAATGTACCTAAAATATATGGAAGATAAGTTATTATAGGTCCCAACTCCCGAATAAAGTGGACAAATCAAACAACATACATTACAAAAGCAAAGTGCCTTAAACTTTGTTAAATATAGAGGAGTCCCTTTTTGAGACAGAAATATTAGGGATCCAGGAATAGCAGTTGAATTACATAAACTCATGTCACAGCCAAGAAAAGCACTTGCATTACAATATACACAGACAGCATTGCAGACATCCATAGATATACATGCATAAATAGTGTTCATAGAAGTAAATCATCAGAATGAAATGCTATAGTGAATTACTGAATTATATTAAATAATTAATAATGTATCTTAGTCATATTTTCTCCTCAGAATCATGATCTGTGCTGCTGGAAATTATTGCCATTCTCAAGCCATTGGAGCATTGATATTAAAATCTACAGGAGGGAGAGGTTATAGCAATGAGAGGAAAACATACCTTCCATATCAAGTCTCTCATTTCTGGTTTTCCTATCCAAAGCCTCCATAACCATTCTCTCATCTCTCTCTGTCCGATGCAGTTGGAAGAGCTCCACATAGAGTTGTAATGATCCCGATGCTCGTCCAAAAACTTTGATAAGAAATTAATATTATATGGAAGGTCATTATTCCAGACATTACAACAATTAGCAGCAGCAGCATTGCTAGCACTATCATGGCACACATGGTCTGATCTGATTCGTTTTTCTTTCCTAAGCACATCTCTTGGTTTCGAACAATTTCTAGCACAGGATGTGACCTCATCCACATCCTCAATATTTCCATCATCAAGAGCAAGAAATCCAGCACGGCAAACCCCTTTATGACGGAATCCTGGAGCCAAATCCAGACATACATACTCAAAATTTGTGGAGTTAACAAAATTTTGTGTAACTGCAACAGTGGGCTCCAGGTTCAGCACACAATGCCACCAACCACTTGGGACAAATATTGTTTCACCAGGCAATTGAGTACACTCCAAAGGCTTGTCTTCATCAGGAAGGAGTGGATAAAATTCCAGCCACCACTACTAAGACAAAATCAAAACTAAATAAATACATAAAGGTGACTGGTAGAACCAGCAAGTACATGAATTGACACTAGTACAAGTTTACATCAGTTTACCTGTAAAGATGATGGGGTCTCGATATTCACATCACCGTCCTCTTCATTTACATGCACAGTAACACCTAAAGGCACTTTACCTGGAGGATACAATGCCCACCTATTGTGACAGAAATTTTAGGGTCAGCAACCAAGCCTTTAAAAGGGAACATTTACTTATCTTCAATTTCCATTAAATTAAAAAAAAGTCATTTCTTTAATTGAAAGCATTACTATTTTACCGATAGGCTAAGAATGTCAACCATAAGCAAGTAAAAATATGTCAAAAGAATTCATCTCCCCCTCACATACAATTGTTGAGCTGAAGAATATGACAATCAATAAGCAATAGCCAAGAGGGAAAAGTGCAGAGAGAAAAGTATAAAAAGCTTCTAATTTAGGTAATATCCGCTGAATGGCCATAATACCATATCACCATGTACTTCTTAGAGAGTTTTAATAAGAGCTACTTCACAAGTAATCACCTCATAGAATATAAACAGCTTGATTGCTTTCCAGAACCCAAACTTTCATTAACCCTTGTACTTTTTGCTTGGCTATTCCTTTGAGGGGTTGTATTGTGATGCCACCAAGCTACCCCAAGCCTCAGATTAACCTTACCTAAGCTAGGAGACTTAATAAGAACAACTTGGAGAATATACCTTTAAGGCCTTGGGGAAGAGGTTGTGTCTTGTGTATGGCAGAGGGTTGTAGAGTGAGAAAGTTATGTAAGAGGTCAAAAGGTGGAGAAATTAGTTTCTATAGTTCCATTAATAAAATCCTTCCCCAGGTTTCCTTCCCCCGCTCATAATTTCAAGTTTAAATCCATTCATAATTCGCATTCTATACCAGGTTGTAATGTTCAGCAGAACTAATAGTAGATTTTATTACCAACTAACGACAATTTCAGAAATTTCTTGAAAGAATTCAAAATAACTTGAAGTAGAAATAATTTGCTAGAAAAATATTAACGGCGGCTGAACTTAACATACTTCTGAGGCCCACAACTGCATACTTTTACTGCACAATACATTGGCAGCTGAGAGCCTCAGAGTGATTTTAACGCCATGGATTTTTTTAGAACAGTTTTTTTGGAAATATGGTAAGAAGAAAATTTCATTACTCATCCAGCCATTCTGCAAGTAGTGCTAATCAACAAAAAATAGCAAAAAATTAATTCGAATGTCAATACACTATAAAACACACCAGAAAGGCAAAATATCAATTATTCTTTTATCCACCAAGCTTTTCAGTGATAAAAAGAACACTAGATTTCTGATTTTATAGAACTAAATCCCAATCTTTCTATCCTTCATTTCAGAATCATAATGAAAAACCTAGAATAAATGATATTTGTTATGTGATGCTATTTAATACACCGTACCAGATTCAAAGTCTTTCAAGTGATAATGCATTCTAATCTCTTCTTGATTGTCTTTCCAAGTTAATAAGGGTAGAAGTAAGATATTGCCATCCTCCACCCTCAAAAAAGTAACCAGGGACAGTCATACCTGCTAGAAATTTAACATCCTCAACATGGATAGAGAAGAGATGAAAAGGAGATGCTATCAGAAGCACACTTGCAGCTCTAGTTAGAAGAGTTTTGGAAGATCTAGCACTACTGAAAGTTTGAAAGCCGCAGACACTATCAGTATTAGGAGATAGAATTGCACTTTACCTAGCTACTTATGACAACTATAATTTTTTAATTTCCTGTCAGATCCCTCAACAATATGGTCCCCATCCAAAGGATGCATGTTAGCTGAGGGTCCCTATCCAAAGAACGAATGTTAACTGAAAGCATTTCTAACATGCAGAGGGCTACACAGACTTCTATTCGCCAACATCCACCTAATACAAATCCTCCTGTGGGAACGGGATGGTTATAATAAGTGGTACTTGATAGAGGGACAAATGGACAATGGCTTGTTATGGATGCTATAATAAGAAATCATATAGTGGGATTAAGAAGAGATTATTGACCTGTATGTATACAGAAACTATAGGCTATTGTTAGCTATTTGCCTATTACTGACAAAGGCACAACATTTGTGTTCCATTTTATTATAAGTTGGCTGTTTGGGATAGACCCAAGATATGTAAAGAGATGGCCAAATAAATTTCATGTAAGCAACAGAATTTCCAAACGTCATAAATTCAGTAAAAAAAATTGACTGAGTAACCACTAGAGAACAAAATTAAACACAAGCTTTACCTTTTACGGCCACATAGAAGAGTGTTCCAAGCACTAGTAAGAGCTGGATCCACATGCCAGGAAGCTCCAGACCTCTCTGGTCCTATGATGAACCACCTATATGGTGGACGTTGATCTGGGTTCAGAACATTAAATAAGTCCTCTTGAAAAAGATGAGGCACAGCATACTCCTTCAGAAGACCTGGTGCCACTTCTCCAAACTGCAAGCAATATATGTTTAAGTTTTCAACTAGATAAATATAACTTCAGCCATGTAACATAGTTGTGATTGCACCTTTTCATCAAATATATATAGAGGATCTTCATCATGCTGAAGTTTCATGTAGGAGACATAATCCTTAAATTTCATCTTAATTTTCCGAGGACTCCGTTGAGAAATTTTGAAAGTTGTATCCCCATAATTGAGCAATAGTTGGTCCAAAGTCCATTTCTCTCTTGCTGGCCAGGAATCAGCTAAACCAGCAATCAAAACCTGTGTAGTAGTCAATAGTCAGATCAGAATCGTCAGATAGTATGGAAATTCTCGTATTTCCAGGCAGAGCATCATTAAAAGCCAACGTACAAACCATTCAGTAAATTGTAGCTATTTAGGACCCACAATCAAAGAGTTTGCATCTTGCTCAGAGTGGTGAATTGATGAAGAAAAGGTGGATAAAGGAGTTGGGGAAGGGAGGGTGGTGTTATTATTTTACTTTTTTTTTTCTCCCAAGTCAAGTGTTTTTCCCACTAAACTTGCTTTAATGTTAAAATTCCTGTAACAGCCACATATAAGTCAAACATACCGGCTTCTTTCCATCATACTTGTTTTGGAAGTCCTCCATAGAAAGATTGATTTTCCTCTCCACATTTCCATTATCCACGGAAAACCCGCCCAGTGAGGTATAGCAACGGTACCACCTCTTGTACAGGAACAATGAGTAAAATCCTGCATTGATATAGATGAAAGCTTAGCGAACAAGAGCATAGCAGAAGTGATTTATCAACCTCAATCATTCATATCATCCTATAAAGAAACTCTTTATTGACACCAGGAATCCAATATGAGAAAACATTACCTTCAAAATGCAAGAGCTTCCTGAGAGGTGCTTCATTTCCATGTGCAGTATTTCTATAATTAACATTCGAAAGATGCAAAATTCATTGGAAAATAGTTCAATATACACAAGAATTTTAATCAAGAGACTTGTCTTGTAAAACATACAGTTGAAGTGTCGTGTTCTTCCATGAACCTTTATATTCAAGAAGACCACTTGCAGTTTTTAAGCATAGGCTCATCCAGAGAGGCTCTTCATTGCAAAATATGTACATTACACTGCATATGATATTAAGAAGAAAATGGCTTCATAAGAATAATTATTAAGAAACCATGCACAAAAACATGGGCAACACTTCAAACTAAGACCTACTCCACAGATAAAATACTTACTACACGTACGTTGTGGAGTAGGTCACATAAGAATATTTATTAAGAAAACATGCACAAAAACTAATAACTAGATCCACAAACAAAAGTTCTTCAAAAGCGATTTGCCTCACGCATGTGCATACTAGAATACCTTCTCAAAAGATGCCCCATCCAAAGAATACTACAAGTCTAAAACTACTGTTAGCTAATCATCTCCCCCTAGCCCCCTACCTTCACAAAGCACAATCTAGAATGCCCAAATTAGTGTGTGGTACAAAATATAAATTCATTTGTGGGCTAATTCCTCCGTTCTATAATACGCAGTTTAGAATTTTTATTACCAAAAGCGATTTGCCTCACGCATGTGCATACTAGAATACCTTCTCAAGAGATGCCCCATCCAAAGAATACTACAATTCCAAAACTACTGTTAGCTAATCATCTCCCCTAGCCCCTACGTCCCTACCTTCACAAAGCACTATCTAGAATGCCCAAATTAGTGTGTGTTACAAAATGTAAATTCATTTGTGGGCTAATCCCTCTGTTCTAGAATACGCAATTTAAATTTTTTTTACCACTCATATACTTTGACTATAGCTTTTTTAATATTGTATGAATTAAATAGGCCGTAATGTAAAGTTTCATAACACTAACATTTTTTATATAATCTTTTTAATTAATATTTAATTATACATATATATTAATGGTTAAACTCACGCATTAGCATATGTACCAATTTTGACTGCGTTAGTACTTAAATCAAAGCCAGTAGCAAATTACATCATCCAACTACTATTAAAGTACCAGATTTCAGGCAGCATTGATTCCAACTTTCCAATTTCCAACCCAAGCACATTTTACAAAAAAACTATCTCAGGCGGTATCTCCTTGGTATAGATAGTACCATCAAATCTATTTAAACACTCTTAACTACATTCTAGATGTTCACCTATCTCAAATACTCGACAAAGATAACTTAAACCCTATTATTCTATTAGACCCCCAACATTGAGTCAACATATGTCCAAAATTTTACGAACTTGATTCACTTATAGTGTGTTTAAAAAATTAATTGCAATGTATACATGAGTCACATATCCTTTCTCCCTTCACAACCATATATAAGATATCTTCCACCATTTATCCATACCTTCGCTTATATTCATTACAACATCATCACCACCACAATGCCTCTTAAGAAACTCTCATCTTATACAGGGTGACAAATGTATGCAACTGTACCATGAAATAATAAAAAGTTATTGAGTAACACATAACCAGAACCATCTCTTATTTCACTAATAACTACTCCGTATAAGCCTTAAGTTGTTACACAATGACCATCTCCTACTTCTTAATAAATAAGAATGCAAGTATTTTAATGAGCCAATAATGTAGTACAAGTAGATCATAATCCAATTCAAAAACTTGTAAATCTTTGTCTCTACCTCTCAATAGTCTATATACTCCCTCCGTTCTAATTTTGCAACTTTCTACTCTCCAAAGTATGTCTTATTAATCTTCCTAGTATAAGAATTCTCGGTAAGGGAAAAAAATACTCTTAGTTCGTAATCCCTCTCTTTTTGAGATGCAGCACATAAAAATTAATGCATGCATCATACAAAGTAGAAACCCCTATGACATCCACACCAGCTCACTTATTCTTATAGTCGATTCCCTCCATTTGGAATTAGTTATCACATTGTTCCAATAATCAAAGATATGTTCTGAATCGCAAAAATGATTTCTCAATTCTTTCCTTCCTGCATCACTAAATTCGAATAGTCGCTAGGAAATCAAATCAAAAGCTACCACTTCATAGTATATAACAAACTTTGGAGTCATCAATTGAATATAATTTCCGATTTCAATTCAATCATAATAGACAAACTATTAGCATCAATTAAAAATATTTACTACTGATACATTGTTGCTAAATAAGCACAATAACAGACAATTTATCAAAAATGCAAAAAATGCAAAAAAAAAAAAAAAAAAAAAAAAACTACTCAAACTAACAAGAACAAATTAACTATACAATCTGTAATCTTTCAAGTTCAAAATTCATCCATTATTAAAAAACAGATTCAAAATTTCACAATCTTAAAAATCCCAAATTAACAAATAAGATCATCAAAATGATGAAAATTATTAAAAATACCTGCTAACACAAGAAAGACGAGCAACATCTTGAAGAGAGAGAAAACTGATAATTTCACAAACAACTTCATCTGGTAAAACTCTAAGATTTCCTAATGCTTCAGCTCTTCGATCATTCTTCATCACCATTTCTCCTCCACCTCCATCAATTTCCATTTTTTTTTTTTAATTTTTATTTTTGAATTTAAGAATGATCAAATTATAGAACAACGAATTTAAATCTAATGTATAATTTAATTGAAATAGAAATTGAATTTACAGGATGATTCGAAGAAGAGCGGTTGAAAATGGGAATAAAAGCATTGACAAAAAGACGAGCTGACGATGTAAAGAGTTTTGGGTTGCGTGGATGTTATGCGGGGCCGTGTTTTCTTCTCCGTGTTGCTTCTTCTATTTACGCGTCTCTTTGTATGAAATTCTCCTTTGATGTTGGGCTTTTCGATTTGGGCCTTTCGATTTGGGCCTTTTAGGTAGTGCTCTTTTCATTGGGTTGGGCCTGGAATATGATTCAAATAAATCGAGGATGTCAGCTTACTGATTGAATAACTCATGTAGTAGAGATTTTTAAACAACTGATTTCCTTATAATCAAATGTAAACCATTATATCTTTCAAAAAAAAAAAATGTAAACCATTATATAAAGATGAATATGTAAATAGTTAATCATCACAAGATTCATAACTTCACAAGTGTAAAATCTCAATTTCTTTGACATCTTCGACTAATATAGTATGTTTGCTGTTGTGCCTAAATTTTTACTACAGGTTCAGATTTCTGCAGGTTGTTAGGTTGCAGGTCACAGGTTGCTAGGTTACAGGTTACAAATTTCTACGTGATCAACTACTTGGTTCCATGTATTAAACAAAATCAAACAAAGATATTTCCAAGGAATATTCTAAGAGAATCCAAGTTTGAACGAAGGCAAAGTTGTTCAAGGAGGAAATATTTCCCACCGGGTATAAATCAATTAGAAATGTTAAATGTATCTGCACCACAAATAAGTCCACATTCGTTGAAGACCAAATCAAGGAGTCAAACTACTTCTCCTATTTTCATGGAGGACACTCCCACAATTCTCCAACTAACCACCAGCAAAGAACAAGTCAAAAGGCAAAGGATAAACACAAAGAGAAAATGGCATGAATCTCGGAGCTGAACCTGGCAGCTAACTCCTACTTTTCAAGGAATCATCAAAGGAACTGTTACAAGACTTCAAAAGACTCCCCTATTATAAATAGGATGGAAGACCATTGTAAAAACACAAGATACGAGCCCTAGGAAACATATTTCATAGTCATTAGCAATTAGTATTAAATTACAGATTCATTTTTAGTCACAAAACAACCTGTATTGTACCTGTAATTCATTCTCAAACTAGTAGATTGATGGACTCAACGCCACCCGCAGTTTTTACCCTTATTCCTGGGGTTTTCTGCGTCACCATCTTGTGTCTCTTCTTCCCTTTCCCCTTTGTTCATCTTTCGTAGGTTATTTACCCTCATTCATTGAACCTACGCTACCATTTGCATACTTTTTAATCTAGTTGTTGACCTATAGAACCTGGTCGAATCTAGCGAGCAGATTTTGGCCAAAACATTTGCACATTATAATTTATAAGTTGTCTTTGTAGTAAACAAAAAGTATTGGGTGAGTCTGTTTCACGAAGAGTTCACCCACCTAAAAATTGAAATATGTGTCTAATGATTTGTAAGAAGTTTTCCAAAAACTAAATGAAATGTCTAATAATTCTTACTTATCTCATCATGAATCCAAACTCACACAATATCTTTTCATTCAAATCAATGATTGACATAAGATGATAAGAGGCAAAAAAATTATTAAAATATGGTTATCGGCAAAATCTAACGCAATAGTGCGGCCATTGGTATATCTGGAATTTTTCGATGGCTTTAAATGCGTATAATGCTCCCTGGTTACTAAACTAGTTGCCCAAACCCATTTCATAAGCGTATAAATGCTCCGCTTATGCCACTAAACCGGATAATATGTGATTTGCCCAAACGCCGCCGTTGTTGCAACGGCTAATAATCGCATACCCCAAAAAAATTGCAGCTGCATAAGGTATTGTTTCCGCTAGTGTAAAGAAAATAATTCAAACAAAACTTAATGTAAGTCAGATGATACTCAAGACTTATAATCGAATGTATCATTGTGTGCAGCTTCACTCGGTTGCAAAAGTATAGCCGAGCCAAGCCAACAAGAATTCATGGGTTTAAACTTAAAAGTCCTCTAAAGTCAAGTTTAAACTTTAAACTACCAACTTATCAAGTATTTGTATATTCTTATTTTAAAGCAGATGTATATTCTTATTTTAAAGCAGGTCCTACAAAGCAGGCCAACAAATTCATTCATTATTCATATTATCATTCACCAACCAAAATGTCATCATAATCAATCGCCATTTTTGACCAAGCTCCTTCTTACTCACTCTGCACTCAAAATAACATGTCATGGTCAATTGTTTAGGTATGATCTCGCCAACAAACATGATTATAGTATAGTTTACTTATTTTAATTAAATCATACTATCATAAGACGAAGTATTATTTTAACAATACAAATTTTGTAAATAAGTAGTCACATTTTATTGTCAATTGTCACGGTCTCAAACACCAGAATACTCGATTTTTGGTATTCAACGGTATACACATACAGTACACAAAATACACTTCTAAAAGAATCCGGTACTTAAACATGTATTGTTATAAATATTCGTACAATAACTAAACAACACTTTCGACACACCAAAAAGAAGTAAAAAAAGAAGGGGACTCTGTTTAGGAAGTAAGAGATGCTTGGGACTTCATCCTCCTATTCCTTAGACGGTCAGCAATGATGAAAGCAAGCTCCAGAGATTGGGAGGCGTTCAGCCTGGGGTCACAGTGTGTGTGGTAGCGTGAGCTCAGATCATCAAAGGTCACAGTTTCGGCCCCACCGATGCACTCGGTCACATTTTGTCCTGTCATCTCTAGGTGAACTCCACCTGGGTGGCTTCCTTCTTGCTCGTGGACGTCAAAGAAGGCTTTGACTTCGGACTGTCAAATACGAGAAAAGGAACAACGATGTAAGCACGTTAGCTTGTTGCAAGGGAAACAAAATTAAAGAATATAAAGATGCCACAAGTTGACAAGTATAATCCAGTCCCCACAATAAATCAAACATCCACCCACCAAAGCTAAAAGTATCTAATTTAAAAATATCAAGCCAACATGGTAAATCATACTCGTATTACTAATCAAGTAATCATGAAAGTATAAGAGACCATCAAGCTACACCTTCTAGCATCTTCCCACCTACCACACCCTACCTACCAAAACTTACAAATAAACATCCACAAGAGTGGAAGAAATATGTGTGAGAAGTAATTAGTTTGTTCTAGCAACCACAAAGTTCCAGCCAAATACCGGAGCCCCAATAACTGGGAGATACGGCTTTTGCCTTGTGATCAAATGATGTGTGCATCACAATAATTGTGGCGACTCTTGATTCTTACGATTCAAGAAAGCATTGATTAGATTCCAAATTGCCAACTATAGCTTTGAGGGGCCATAAATGGTAATTTGAAAGTATTGGTTATAATTGATATTTTTACCATTTACATTGTAATAAGATGACTTTACTACAAGATCTAAAAGCATGTAAAAAGTGGCCCCTCATAAAAATGTCTTGCCCTACCATAACAAGTGACTCAAATTTATTTTTTCCCCAAGTACATTTAGTTAATATGAATGTGGTCAGTTGTCTTTTTGGCATCATACTTCCCAAATCCAACCCCATATTCTTTTGAAACCCCCACCCGATTGGTAAATTGCATCAATAATTTGACCAAACACCCAAATCTAACATCTAATTGAATGTGGTGAACTATAATTTGTAAGCATTGTAACACACATTTAACAAAGACAGGACAATATTAAATGTCATTGCATAATATTAGCAACATACCCGAATAGCATCAAAAGGCCTAGTTTTCAGACCACAAGGAGCTTTAATGGTATTTCCGTGCATAGGATCACTGACCCAGGTCACGATTTGACCTGCCCTACGGACAGCTCTAATCAGATGAGGAAGCTTCACTCTCATGTTCTCAGCTCCCATTCTAGTGATTATAGTGATTCTCCCTGGCTTGTTGTCAGGGTTCATAATGTCGATGAGCTTGATGAGCTCATTGGGATCCATCTTGTCACTCACCTGTAACACCGACAAATATTTATGTTGATCCACATTAGTTCAATCAATTGATTAGCAGCTAAAATCTGACTTAAACTACGTGTAATCAAACAACAATATGGAAAAGAATAAAAAAAAGGGCTTGAAATGGATAATGCATTCTTCAGTTACCTTAATTCCAAGGGGATTGGCAATTCCTCTAAGGAACTCAACATGAGCACCATCAAGCTGCCTAGTACGTTCTCCAACCCAAAGCATGTGAGCTGAGCAATCATAGTAGCGCCCAGAAGTTGAATCTAACCTTGTGAGAGATTGTTCATATGGCAACAACAAACATTCATGGGAAGTCCAGAATTCAGTAGCTTGCATTACAGAATTGTCAAGTGTAAGCCCGGCAGCAGCCATGAATCCAAGGGCCTCATCAACTCTGTGAGCTAATTCCTGGTACCTGGAACCATTTAACACGGTACTATGTCAAATTCTGATTAAAAATTTAAAAAATTGCACATGGCTGAAGATGACACAATCAATTAACGGTAAATGCCCTGATCAACAATTTCATTACTCAGGTGTACAATTTCATTTATTGTCAACATCATAAACCAAGCAAAAGGGCAACATTTAGCAAATTCGTACCAAAGTTTTGGAACAAGTGGAGTAAATTGAGGTCACCAGCTAAATACATTCGTCCCAAAGTTAAGAGGCCCAACCATAGGCAAAAATGCCAATAAGAAGTTGGGTCGAAAGCAACATATACTGGTAAATGGCTAAGGTAGCAAAGAACTACACTTTGAAATAAATACCATCACACAATCCAAGCAGAAAAGATCTGCATCATAAGAAAAGAATCTAACAAATTATAGTTACATGACCTTATTTGACAAAAGACCAAATCTTTATATACCAAAAGCATGAGCAATTCTAATGCCCATATTTAAGAGCATCCAACTTGGTGCCCACTCAAAAGCTGAAGGGTCAAGAAATATGATGGTACATCTAAGGCAGCAAATTGAATTCACGCGCATTTAAAATTGAATGGAAATCAATGCCACTATAATGTCCCGAGTTATCAAGCCCCATAATAGAATGAAGACATGAATTAACCCCCAAATTGGAAAAATCAACTGCCTCAGCCTACTATATTTCACCAAGAACTTTTGATCAAGGACAAATAATGGAATATAATTCATTGACCTCAAGGTTGACAATGATAGGAAATAAAACTCAACCCAAAACAAGATCCCAAAACAACCAAAGATGTGTCGATAACAGCCAAAAACACCTACATCAATAAAATCTCAACCCTATAGATTGATTCAGTATCCCTTCAATGGTCCAATTCCAACTATGACCAATTCAACCAAGAAATTTTCTGAATTCTATTGTATAATCACGTGTACCATACGAATAAATCTATTAGTAGGAGGTACAATCACAAACTGATTCTACCACAAACCTATTGAATAATCCCTTCATCCTAATTTGCAATATGCAAAATCCAATGAATTCTACTTCTATTGTTCCAATTAAGGGTCCCCCCTACTATTCTCAACAAAGTAAGAGTTTAACATATAACAAGCATCCCAAAAGAACAAACTTACAAATTTCTAGCAATTAACAGTTACTATAAAGGGTTAGAAAAAAAGTCAACAAAAAAAAAAAAAAAAAAATTCATAGTAAAACATACTTGTCAGCCTGTTCACTGTGCTCAGCAAATCCCAAATTCCACTGAGTAACCCTTTGCATAGCAGCATAACCACCAGTTGCAAAGGCCCTCAACAAGTTAAGGGTAGCAGCTGACTGGCAGTAAGCCCTGATCATCCTTTGTGGATCAGGAATCCTCGATTTCTCGTCGAATGTATCTCCATTAATATTATCCCCTCTGTAACTCGGCAGTTTTACTCCATCCCTAACCTCGAACCCGTCTGATCTCGGCTTGGCGAATTGCCCCGCCATTCTCCCCACCTAATATTCCAATCAATGAGTTATGTCAATACTAATCGAATTCACCAAAACAATCAAAACAAAATTAAATTAGGTAACTCAGTAAATCACCTTAACGACTGGCATCTGACCACCGTACATAAGAACAGCACCCATCTGAAGAAGAACACGGAAGGTGTCACGAATATTGTTGGCGTTGAACTCTTTGAAACTCTCAGCGCAATCGCCGCCCATAAGAAGGAAGGCATTGCCGAGAGCAGCATCAGTGAGACGCTCTTCAAGGATACGAGCTTCACCGGCGAAGACAATTGGGGGGAAATCTTCGATGGTTTTAAGAACATTCTCGAGTTCTTTCTGATCTGGGTATTCAGGCAACTGCAATGCCTTCTTAGACCTCCAACTATCAACGGCCCATTTCTGGGTCTTGGCCGGAGTAGTGGAGGGGATAGCGGTGGTTGATGCGGCGGCGGAAGGGATGGTGGGTTTGGCGGAGGTAATGGGGGTGTTTTTGTCGGAGGATTGGACGGCGGAGATGTGGCGGGGTTTGCGGGGGAGGAGAGAGAAAGAGGCGGAGTTTGCGGCGGAGGAAGGGGTGGTGGAAGGTAAGAAGGAGGTTTTGGTGGGGAGAATGGTGTTGGTAGAAAGAGCCATTGTTGTTGAATTTGTGGAAGTGTTAATGGGGTTGTTGAATTTGGAGTTGTTCTGCCGCCGAAGTTGGAGAGAGAAAGACGGGGTTTAGAGTTGAGGAGAGAGAGAGGAGAGAGAGGGGGTTTTATAAGGTGGGGAAGAGGGGGTAGTTGGAGAACTGTTGGTGTTAGGAACGGAGATGGGACAGGTAAGGAAAGAGAAGAAGTGGGACAAAATAAAAGAGTTTTTAAGTTTGAACTAGGTTTTGGACTCGAGTGATATCCCGAGTTATTACTCCGACTATTTTATAGTAATCCCGTAAAAATTACAAATTTATAAAAGTATGAAGGAGTAGATTTTTTTGCGAAAACTACATAAATAATTTGAGTGGTTTTATAAAATTATCTTAAAATTTTAAAGATTTTATCTAATCAAATATTGAATGAATAAAAATCGCAAAAATATAAATCTAAGAATCTAAGATTATAAAAGAGCTTATATGAGTATTATAATTTAATTTAAAATTTAAAAGTTCAATTATAAAACTAACTACTAAAATATGAGTGTTTTGTGCTCATTTTGATAATAGTTTTTCATTTAGGGCATGTTCACATTTACTTAATTTCAGTTCAGTTCATCTCTAATCAATTCAACTCCTATTTTCCCTCTCTCATAAAAGATTCATTTCAGTGCAATTCAGCTCCTAATTTTCCTCTCTCACAAAATATTCAGTCCAACTCTAATTAGTTCAGTTCTGTTCAGCTCCAATCAGTTCAGTTCAACTCATTTCAGTAAATATGAACAGGCCCTTAATCATCAAATGAATAGCAAAAAACTAACATTAGGTCAATTTGATGTACGGTACATAACTATCATTAAAAGAATAGCAAAATCTAACAAATTTCATATTTTATATGAAGTAATAAAATATTCAAGTTCTACATAGATAATAATCATCACTATTTTTAAAATAATTCAACTATAAAATCTAAAATGAAAAACACAAATTTTTATACCATATGGTGTGTCTACCCCACATATAAGGTAATTAATTGCATATTAAGGATTACAAATCTTACAGTGATGAGTAAGTGGTTGGGGTTACCTTGATGTATAGAAGATTACTTCAATGGAGGAAATATATAGGGTTCCTCTCATAAAGACATCGAGTTATTCTTTCATTAGTCAAAAAAATAAAAAGTAGGGTTACTCAAATAAACAAATTAATGTGTGTCATAATGAGGTTACTTATTTTTTAAATTATTCGACATTATTCATATAATAATTTTTGGTTACTTTTATAGACAAATAGACCACTCTTACAAATAAATGAGATTACTCATTCAGATGAATAATAATTACTCTTATAAACCAATATGATCAGACTGTGTGGCTAGTCACAAAAAAAAATGTAATAAAAATACACACACACACACACACACACACACATATATATATATATATATATACACCAATAGAAAGTTGAGGGTTCGTTTGGCATTGTTGTGGTTTTCTGTTTTTTGGTTTCTAAAAGTATATGATATGTGTGTCATAATGAATCAAAAATTATATAAACTTATTAAAATTATGATAATTTTGAAAACTGACAACAGAAAAGTGAAAACACCTTTTTCTTGTTTTCTGTTTTTGGTTTTTAAAAAAACAGAAAACTAATAACCAAAACTGATGCCAAACAAGCCCTTAGTGAAAAAATTATGTTTAAAAGTCATAGATTAAGATTTTAGGCCCTTTAGCTAGCAGGCAAACTCGACTCGTTCAATAGGGCGAATATAAACAAATTGTCAACCTCGCATAAAAGGGTTTGTTTTTGCTATATTAGGCATGTTCGACAAAAAAATGAAGTATAGGTCGAACTTGTTTTCTCCCAAACCTACAAACAATCACCTCTAATCAAAATCTCACCGACATAATTAATAATTTATATTCACTAATGAATTATGATTGTCATGATTGAATCTCTTTATGTATTTAATTTATTAACATACTTGTATTATTTTGAAAGGACAACATATTATATTTAACTAGTGAGTAGCCCGGGCGTTGCCCTAGGTTGCTACTGTTGTAGACGTGCAATAGGTAATTTTATTAAGAAAAATTTCAAAATTGAAGTTGTCATTATTAAACCAAAATTGAGTTATTCTAAGAGTTTTTTTTGTTTGTTTTTTTTTTTTTCATTGAACCTTGTGATTTGCACATATATAGTTTTCTTTACATTTGACTAGCATAGTTGATATTTGTCTTAGATGGTTAAATAGTCAATTTAGTTATAAGAGGTTGAGGGTTTGAGTCTCCATATGTTTTTATATGGAGTAATAATAGTTTCTTGGGTGATGTGGCGTATGGACTAATATTGTGGCGTCTTGAAATATTAGAAAGATGACATGGCGGAATACAAAAGGGAATACGTGGCACATCGACGTAAACTTTCCCTTAGGTTTTAAATAGTAGTAAACTTTTTTCTTCTCAACCAATGTGAAGTTGACCCTCTCTATTTAGGCCCCGATCTTTTGATTTTTTTCCCCTATTCAGTTTAGTTTAGGTTATCTCGGTTCATTAATCTACTTCCTTTTAGATCTATTCCGCTCATTTCATTTTACCTCAATTCAATCAATAATTCAAAAGAAGAGGACCTAACTATGTTTCTCTTACAATTTATTTCCTTCCATCCTCCTTTTTTTTTTTTTGACGAGTCCTTCCATCTTTCTTAATATGTGTGCAAACCTAACATAAAAATTATTTGGGGACAAAGATCATATGACATAGCGTAGTGTAGAGTTGACAAACATTGTTGTGTCATACTCTGGTCGCGTTCAGGCATTGGAGAACCTCAACATTAACTTGACCCGATCGTTTAATTAAATGTGTCAAAAACCCTCTAGACTAACCCACTTTTTCATATCATATTCGTGTCATATTGCCTAGTTATATCATCATTTCCATATTTTTATTCTTAGACAAGTTGAATCATGTTAGGAATCTCACCACCAACCCATCTTGTTTAATTAGACGGGTCGCAAACCAGTATTACTAGTATCTATTTTTTCGTTATACAATTTGTATCGTGTCGATCAACTTTTGCCAACTCTTAACATTGTGGTTTTTGAAAGAGAGGGAACATTGTGGTTATAACCTTGATGTTTACTTTGATTTACTTATTGAATAAGTATAATGTTATATATAAACATGTTTAGAATCTAGAAACGCTTTTTTTAATATACTCAAGTAGTACAATTGTAAAACATATTTAGAACTTGTATTTCTCAAAAAAAAAAAAAAAAAAAAAAAAAAAAAAAAAAAGTGAGAAGTGGGGATTTAGGGGAAGTGGTGGTGGTAGTTGAGGGTTTTTGTGTAATTTCAGTGTAAATTTAAGGTATTTTATAAATATAAAAATAATGTAGTCTCGCTTCTCACCTACTAATTGCAAGTTCGTCACACTTCTATATTTTTAATTCGCTGGCATTCAGCTGCGCCAACTTATTTGGGCTTAGCGCAAGAAGCCACCATTCGGCATTCGCACACAATTATTTTTTACTGTTTTCTTTTGAGGGACATTATTACGGAGTATTTTGTATTTTATTTTCTCTTTTTTTTTTTGTAAGACAAGAAAGGGCTTATACTTTAAAATTTTAAGTGAGTCATACGAGATTTGATCCCTATGTTTCAGGATATAAAATGAAAGCGATATCTCTAATCCACCACTTTTACCTCCATTGTTCTATACTTTTTATTTGCATCAAGGGAAAAACAAAATATTAATTACACTATACATGTTAGTAATTTGATTTATGTAATTGTACATTTTTAATTTTATAATCGGATTAAATAATGGACAAATAAAGTTATGGAGTACACTCCGCCCATCCCATATTTTCATTAAATTTAAAATAGTTGACTACAAATTGTTACTCCGTATTATATGTAAAATTTTTGTAAAAAAAACATAATTTTGTGAGGAATCATTGAATACCTTACATAGTCATTTAGTCTATATATTCGTTTTTAATATAATTAAAGAGAAAGTATTTTGAAATAAATGGAATAGTTATATTATACGTAGTGTATATATATTCGGCATAATAAAATCAGAGTTATGGCAGGTGCAGTAGTAGTCTGGTATTATTGTATCATTCATGAGCTGAGTTTGAGGGACCAAATTTTATTCAGTGTTAGTTTGGTTCAATAGTTGAATACCATAAAGAATTGGTTGCTTTCGACTATTATTATTTTAAAGATTTCTGACAAGGAGACTAATTGGAAAAGGTCAAACTAATATACGTACGTACATGCACGTTGCAAAAACGAACGAAATTGTTTATACTGTATTATTGATGTAAATAGGGTTTAATTGTTCGATATAAAAAAGGAATGATCTGTAATTTTTGTGGGAAAATTTATGGAAGAAATCATCACATTTTCTTCTAATATACTGTACAAAAGAAGAGATAATCTGTAATTTTTGGGGAAATATCTTGGAGAAAGTCATTGCATTTTCTTCTGATAGGCTATTAGAATGGAGTTCTATCAGAAACTATACTTGTGGTATCTAGGGCTGAGCAGAGTGCGGTCTAGACCGCACCAAACTGCAAACCAAACCGCAATATTACGGTTTGGTGCGGTTTACGGTTTGGAAAGTACGGTGCGGTTTTCAAATTTGACCAAACCGCGGTTTTGCGGTTTGGTGCGGAAATTTTAACCAAACAACACCGCAAACCGCAATCGTAAACCGTAAAATCAATAAATATACTAAAATTTAAAAATAAACTCAAAAAATAAAAAAAATAAACAAATAAAAAAAATAAAAGATCCTAAGATTTTTTAGGGTTACTGATTTTATTTTGCAAAACCTAGTAGCCGACATATTCATCTCTTATCCTCATCTTAGTCACTATCCCTCTTCTCCCTCATTTTTCTTCCTCTCTGACTCTTTATATCAATTTCATAATTTCTACATCTTTTTCTCCTTCAAATCTTAATTATTGTGAGATCAAGACCATTGATTTTCAAACAAATCGACCACCACATGCAATCATATTGTTAATTGCTCGCCTCCAATACAATATTCACAATGAAATCTGAAGTAAGTACGTAGTACTTTTTTTAAAAAAATAATTAAATCTTTGTTTAGAAATCTACAATATTCATGTGTAAATCTTGTGTTTTACATGATCAATTGGTTATAAGCATGCGTTTTATACATAGTGTTTGGGTCCAATTTAGTCCAATTGGGCCTAGACATTAAATGATCCAATTAAAAGCCCAAGGTCAAGGTTCAACTCTCCAATTGTGCTAAAGTCAAAGGTCAGCCCTCAAAGCAAGCCAATTGGGCTAAGGCCCAACCTCTCCATGTATGAAGAGGTATAAAAGCCATCAATATTGACAGATTCACATATTCTCATTCATTCGCATTCTCATATATTCTCATATATTCAAGCAAAGCCTCAAGCAACTAATTCTCTTGCATAGTGTTCTCTTTCTACACATTGTACTGACTTTAGCATCGGAGGGGCCTTCCTCGGCAACACCCCCGAGGCTAGTTTACGTGTGTTTACTGTGCAGGAAACCTTCGGCCCAGCATAACTTGGACCGAACCCAGTCTTCTCCGTTTCAGCGGACCTTCGGCAAGGTCCCATTGTTTTCACCCGAAACAATTTGGCGCCGTCTGTGGGGAAGGAGTTCACGAATCTTTAAGCCAAATTTCTAACCAAGATCATCTTGCAATTATCTTAGTAGCAATGGCTAAGAACCGCAAGAGCAAAAGCCTCCGTCAAGGAGCGGGCGAAAAGCCTAAAACCCCTACACCATCACCCTCGCCGGACCGGAACTCTCCCAAGGGTGCCAGCTCGGGGGGAGGATCATACAAGGAGGATTCCCTTTCTCCCGTAATTCATGACTCTCATTATAGGCCGAGTCACTCTCGGTCTAGCAGGGGTGAGTCCGATCATAGGACACATTCAGTGCCCCAAAGCCAACCATCGGCTGCGCGCCCTCATTCCCATACTCGGCCGAAGACCCCTTTGACGGGGCCCAGCTCGGAAGAGGTGGCAAGAGCGCTGGCAGTGCTCATGGAGGCGATGAGGGCACAAAATATGCCACCACCTCGTGATCGAACTCCTCCGCATACCCGGCATCAGCGGAGGAAGTTAGACCATGATGGTGGGAAGCTTCCTTCCTTCCGGGAACTGGAAGAGTGGGAAGAGGATTCCTGGAAAAATGAAAAAGAGAGGAAAAAGAAACCTCAATTTTTAAAAGGATCCTCATCCTCAAGACCAGAAGCGCATAAGAGCAGCAGCTCAGCTTCTCGGCCAGAATCTACTCACCGAGAACCTGAGACTGTTCGCCGAAGCGTCCTTGACCGACTCGGCGGCAAGGAACCGAGCGTGCGCAGTCGCCTCTCATTCCCTGCAGCCGAGGCCCAGACTTCCCAGCCAGGGACGAAAACCACTCCTACCTCTCTAAGAGGGCGGAGCGCGGTCCCTTCGGCCAGGAACAAGGGCAAGGCCGTTATGCTACCCGCCAGTTCACCATTCGAGCAATGGATACTGGAAGAGCGCGTACCCACGGTTAAAATACCGTCGCACATCACATACGACGGGACCTCGGATCCGAAGGATCACGTGGCCTCGTATGAGACTCATATGCATCTTTGCCCCAGATCCGAAGCGACTTGGTGCAAATATTTCCCAACCACTCTCAAGGGGGTCGCGCAAACGTGGATCTCCAAGGGAGTAAGGCAAGGCTCCATAACAGGGTGGGATGATCTGTCCTCCAAGTTCAGGAGCAAGTTTTCCACGACAAACCGCCGAGAGAAGACTACTGCAGAGCTCATGAGTCTACAACAGGGGGAAACCGAAAGCCTCCGAGACTATCTGACCCGTTTCAGTAACGAGTCATCCAGCGTCTCTCAGCTGGACCAGGGGCTAGCCGTTTTTGCAATGCAGAATGGCCTTCAGCCCGGAAAGTTCCTAGACTTCATGGTCATGCATACCCCGCAGACCTTGGAGGAAGCTCTGAATGCCTCGGATAAGTTCATCCGAGCCGAAAAATGGAACAAAGCGAAAACCCAACCTCAATTTGGGGGAGGGAAACAAAGACAAATACCCTTGTCTGAAGGCCAAGGCCATAAGGCAAAGGGAAAGTCAAAGGCCTCGGAGCAATCTTTGGCCACCGACCCAAAGAAGGAAAGATCTGCCTCATACACAGGCAGATACGAGTCCTACACTCCGCTCTCTCTTCCACGCGCCAAAATTTACAGCGTGACGAAGGAGGAGCAGAGTTACCGAAAGTCGAGACCACTTCCAGAGTGGTATCAGCGAAAAAATAAAAATCAGTGGTGCGAGTTCCACGAGTCTTCGGGACACAACACTGAGGAGTGTATCCAACTGAAGGACCAGATAGAGGACATGGTCCGGAAGGGATACTTGAAAAAATGCATCGCGGATCACCGCGAGAAAAAAGAATCCGAGAAGTCAGCAAAGGACTCTCGGCAAGACCTCGACTTCCCCCGGAAGAACAGTAAAAAGCCGGAGGAGAAATTCCCTCCGATCAATGTTATCTCGGGAGGAATATAGTCTCGGAGGGAGCACAAGCGACACCTTAGGGCTTTGACTCACCAGGTGAACAACGCTGACATTCAATCTCCCCAGTCGCCGGTGCCGAACATGACGTTCACAGCCGCCGACTGCCGGGGGATTACGTTCCCTCACGAGGATCCGTTGGTGATCATCGCCACGGTGGCCAACCACGACGTCAGTAAGGTCCTTGTTGACGGTGGCAGTGGAGCAAACATTCTGTTCCGAAAGGCCTACAATCAAATCAAGCTAAAGCCCAAGCACCTTACGCCGGTACCCTACCCGGTATCCGGGTTCAATGGGGCTTCAACTTATCCAGATGGGAAGGTGACACTTCCTGTCACCATCGGCTGCGATGAGGCAGCCAGGAACGTCATGATTGAATTTTTGGTCATTGACGCTCCTTCAGTGTACAACGTGATTTTGGGGAGACCCATAATTCATGAGATCCAAGGGGTCGTCTCAACTTATCACCAGCTGATGATTTACGTCTCAGACGCCGGCTTCCCCGAAAGGATACAGGGCAACCAAAAGGACGCCCGAAGGTGCAACTACCTCAAACCATCCAATAGTCGCCCAGATGACAAGGATGAGGAGGAGAAAGAAAAAGAAAGAGAGCCGAGCACAAAAAAGCCGAAAGGCTAAGTGCTTCGGCCCAAGGATCTGTACCCAGAGGTAAAGGGCCCGAAAGGGAAAAGGCTAGCTCTTCAGCTGAGCCGCAAGACTCAGAGAGCCAGCCGAAAAACAAAAAGACTGGGACACCTGCCGACATTGGCAGCAGGCCAGATTATGAAGAGTCCAGTCCATCAGCAATGGACATGGACCAACAGACTGAAACAGTTGAGTTGGCCGAAGGAGACGTTGAGAAATGTGTAACAATCGGGATGGACCTTGATCCGAACACCCGTTGTGAACTTATTCAGCTCCTTCGGGACAACAGAGATGTGTTTGCTTTCTCGGCAGCTGATATGCCCGGGATAAGTTCAGACCTCATCTCCCATAAGCTTAATGTTGACCCGACGTGTCGACCAGTTAAGCAAAAGAAGCGGAATTACTCCGCCAATAAGAACCGAGACATCGCAGCCGAGGTCAAAAAATTGTTGGAGGCAGGATTCATCGAACCTTGCCGATATCCAGAATGGCTGGCAAATGTGGTGATGGTTCAGAAGCCCAATGGTACCTGGAGGATGTGCGTTGACTTCACGGACCTAAATAAGGCTTGTCCAAAGGATTTCTATCCCTTTCCGAGGATCGATCAGCTAGTCGATTCGACAAGTGGCCATGCCTTGCTTAGTTTCATGGACGCATTCTCGGGGTATCATCAGATCTTTATGCACCCCGACGATCGAGCAAAGACAGCATTCGTCACGAACGCTGGGGTGTACAATTACAAAATGATGCCCTTCGGATTGAAAAATGCGGGGGCAACCTATCAAAGGCTGGTGGATCAAGTTTTCGCCGATCAAAAGGGCCGAAACATGGAAGTCTATGTTGACGATTCGATCGTCAAAAGCAAAAAACCCGAGGACCATGTAAAGGACCTGGCTGAAACTTTCGCCACCTTGAGAAAGCATCAAATGAAACTGAATCCGAAGAAGTGTGTCTTCGGCGTGAAGTCAGGGAAATTCCTTGGGTTCATAGTCAGCAAAAGGGGGATTGATGCCAATCCCTCTAAAGTCAAAGCGGCGCTCGACCTTCCTGAGCCGAAAACGAAGCGGGATGTTCAGCGGCTCACCGCAAGAATGGCAGCCCTCTCGAGGTTCATTTCCAGAGCTTCGGATAAGGGGTTACCTTTCTTCAAAGCCCTGAAACTTCCGAAAACAAAAGAGCTCGTTTGGGAGGAAGAGCAAAAAGACGCCTTTAAACAGCTTCGGGAGCATCTGGCTCAACTCCCAACGCTGGCTAGCCCAGCTGAAGGAGAAACATTGTACCTATATGTGGCCGTTAGCCCAGCCACCATCAGCGCAGTATTGCTGAAGGAAGAAAGTAAAAGTCAGCAACCGATCTACTTCGTCAGTCATACACTGACGGATGCCGAGACTCGCTATCCTCTACTCGAGAAAGTCGCTTTCGCGGTAGTAGTAGCTGCTCGGAAGCTGAGGCCCTATTTTGATTGCCATCAGATAGTGGTCTTCACTGATCAGCCGTTGGAAAAAGTTCTCGGCAAGGTTGAAAAATCTGGTAGGCTAGCCAAGTGGGCTTTTGAGCTCACCGAATTCAGCATCAGCTACCGTCCGAGGGCTGCCATTAAGGCTCAAGCTCTAGCGGATTTCTTGGCCGAATGCTCATACCAAGAAGCGCTAGACAGTGAAAAGAAAGTCTGGACCGTGTTTACGGATGGATCTTCCACCGAAGACGGTTCGGGGGCAGGAGTGGTGATAACTTCTCCCGAAGGCAAATCCTTTGAGTATGCACTAAAGTTTTCTTTTAAGGCCTCGAATAATGAAGCCGAGTATGAGGCAACAATCGCCGGCCTAGAATTGTGCATCTCCCTGGAAGCCGATCATGTCTGCCTAAAAACAGACTCTCAGCTAGTTGCATATCAGATCAGTGGCAGCTACGAGGCCAAAGAGCCCTCCATGATAGCTTATCTTGCCAAGATCAAATCAGTCATTGCAGAGCTGAAAACTTTTGAGGTTCAGCTGATCCCAAGGGGTCTAAATACTCAAGCCGATGCACTCTCCAAACTTGCCAGTTCATCTCTTACCGAGCTGAACAGATCTGTATATGTAGAAGTGCGTTGAGAGAGAAGTGTCGACGAAGCACCTGAAGTGTGCTGCGCTGACCCAGAGCCTAGTTGGATGGACCCCATCCTAGCTTTCAAGCTTCGGGGAGAAACTCCCGAAGATAAAGCTTTGGCCTCCAAGATGAAGAGAACCAGCTCTAGGTTCATTGTCTTCAGGGGGGAACTTCTGAAAAAGTCCTTCTCAGCCCCATTGCTGAAATGCGTGGGACCAACAGATGCAGATTGAGGGCTGGATATTACTGGCCCACCATGATCGCAGATGCTAAGGAGCTGGTTCGGAAATGCGAAAAATGTCAAAAATACGCTCCAGTTATCCATCAGCCAGCAAGGGATCTTCAGCCGATCCTTAATCCACTCCCGTTTGCCCAATGGGGACTGGATATACTGGGACCATTTCCAGAGGCTGTGTACCAGAAAAAATGGCTGATAGTTGGAGTTGACTACTTCAGTAAATGGATCGAGGCCGAAGCAGCCTCGAACATTACAGAGCAAACTGTCAGAAAATTTATCTGGCAGAATATCATCACTCGCTTTGGCATCCCGAGAGTATTTGTCTTCGATCATGGGAGGCAATTTGATAACTTACCGCTGAAGCGGTATACAGATCAGTTCGGCATCAAACTGGCATATTCAGCGGTATGCCACCCGCAAAGTAACGGACAAGCCGAAGCTGCAAATAAACAGATCTTAAATGCCCTCAAGAAGAGGGTGGAAGATCAAAAGTCCAAGTGGCTGGAGGAGCTCCCTGGAACCCTTTGGTCCCTTCGGACAACTGAAAAAGAGGCAACGGGCCATTCACCTTTTGAACTGGTGTATGGTGCCGAAGCCGTCCTTCCAGTGGAAATTGGCTCTGAGAGCCTTCGAGTGCATCACTTCTCGGCTGAGAATGAGCGACTGATGAGGGAATCTCTCGATTTCCTCGACGAAGTAAGAGACTCAGCCCGAGACAGGATGGCCTCTTATAAGCAGAGAATCATCAAATTTTATAACCGAAGGGTCCATGCAAGGCCTCTCAAAATTGGAGACCTTGTCCTTCGGAATGCTGCTGCAGTTCAGAAAGGCCGAATCCATGGGAAACTCTCAGCTGCATGGGAAGGACCTTATGAAATCTATGATGAGCTTCAGCCAGGGACATACCGACTTCGGCAGTTGGATGGAACTGAGTTGAAAAATCACTGGAACGCTGATGTACTGAAAAAATATCATGTGTAAACCCTTCGGGGCAGAACAATCTTTGTAAGTACATTTTGAATTAATGAAAGGCCTTGGAGCCGCCATTTATATAAATGTTTACAACTTTTTATCCTTTCAAAGTTTTCTTCGTTCTATCTATTCTTTAAGGGTTTTTTATTCAGCCTCGTCTGAAACCTTCGCCTTCGGGTAACTGGGTTTCAGATTGCTGACAAAACTCGTCTTTTTAAAGAACATTGGTCTTTCAGCTGAATTCCAACTTCAGTAAGACTTGTTCTCCAAAGACATGAGTCCATGGACAATTCTGGGTTATTGCTTTAACTGAGCCTTGTATCCCAGAAAGCCATTATCCGAAGCATTGCCTTCAGTTGGCCCTGTGTTTCGGATATGCGTCTTTTAAAGAACACAGGTCTTTCAGCTGAAGTCCAACTTCGGTAAGATTTGTTCTCCAAAGTCATGAGTCCATGGACAATTCTGGGATATTGCCTTAACTGAGCCTTGTATCCCAGAAAGCTAATATCCGAAGCATTGCCTTCAGTTGGCCCTGTGTTTCGGATACCCATTTTAAAGAAGTGAAGAAATTGTTTATTCAGCTGAAGCCATACTTCAATTTCTGGGGGGGGGGCAAGAAGCACTATCAGTGCAAGTTTATGTTCGGCAGAATTGAAGAAACAGTAAAGCATTCAAAAACAAAGCAGCTGAAGAAAAGAACATCAAATTAATAATTTATGCTCAGAAATTGAGCTACAAGTTCAATTAAACTGTATCGGCAGCCGCCCACAAGCGGAAAATAACAGCTGCCGAAATACGTACATAAGCAAAAAAAATAAACTGTTGTACGACAAGGCAAGCTGAAGCAAAAACAAGGCAAAAAATTCAGAAAGCGGCAAGTCTAAAGTTAAGCGCATGATGAACCGCAAGATTCTGAAGACGACTGCCCGAGTTCCTATGCTTCAGCCCGAGGATCAAACTGATCAACGTTGTTGAGCCCCATGGTGGCCTCAGCCCCAGCAGCAGAAGAAGCAGGCTTTGCACTCTGCCGAGCCTCCCTTTCCCTCTGTTCAGCCTCCAACTCCATTCTCTCAGCTTCCTCTTCGGCTTCCTCAGCCTTAAGAATTTCAGCTTCGACTGGAGTTGCATACTTCATATGAGGGTCTTCGGGATTCTGGACCCATTCAGCACATTTGGACCAGTCCAGCTTCGGCTCAGCATGAAGGCAGACTCTTCGGCATACTCTGAACCCGTTTCTGAAACCCATTTCATATTCTTCCTGGGTATAGACACGGACTTTGAGTAGAGCCTCAGCATCAGCCAGCTTCTTCTAGGTCTCCTCCAAGTCTTCCTTGGATTTCTTCAGCTCATCGGCGAGCTTGGAGGAGGAACCTTTCAGCTCATTCAGCTCCTGCTGAACTTGGGAAGCCTTTGTCTGAGCCTGGGCCACTTCTACTTTTTTGGCCATCAGTTGATCCTCAGCCTCATGGAGTTTAGCTCTTTGAACTTCAGTAGCAGCAGCAGCCTCTGAGAGTTGGACATCCCTGGCTTGGAGCAGCTCTTCAACAGCCATTCTGCTGGCTTCAAGAGCTTCTAGCTGTTGCTGCACTTCAGCTTGTGCAGCAGCTCCTTCCTGAATACGGCTCTCAACGGCAGCCTTGAATTTGGAGACGTCCACTCCCATGTGCTCCTGGAGGAATTTTTCCCCTTCCATCAGTGGGGGAAAAACTTCCTTCTCCATAGCGTCGCAGAAGGTTTTGAGGGCTTCTGCAGCTTTTTTCTCATACTCCTCACCCTTCTGCTGCTTCTCTTCAGCTGCTGCTTGCTTCAGCTTAGCAAGCTTTAATTCCTCTTCAGCTACCTTCTTTTCGTGCTCGGCAGCGTCTACCCTATCTTGTAGGGTATCTATCAGCTCTACAATGAGAGTCTGATTGTGCACGAACTGAAAACAGGAGCACAAGTTAAAAAATAAAAGTAAATAAAAATAGAGCTGAATTTTAGAGGAAATAAAGGCAAGGAAAATCACCTGCATCATCAGCAGTTGGTTAGACCTGGCTGGGTCAGGAACTGATCTGCTGGATTCGCCCATCCCAGCAGTGGCCTTCAGCGACCAGATTCTTGCCCTATCTACTTCGGACATGCCAGCAAAATCGCCGAAGTAGGCTGCAGCACCTTCACGGTTCTGACCCCATATGAGGTCCCAGATGTGATCTGGGATTGGAATTCGGGGGGCCGAGAAACCCATTTCTCCAGATTGCAGAGTCTGGAAGGAGGGAAAGGATGACGACGGAGCTTGTTTAGCTTTGAATGGCTCAGCATCATCCTTCTCAGAGGAGTCAATTACTATGACCTCCTCTTCTTCAGGGGTGAGGACGAAAGCCTCAACCTCTCTTGCAATGTCTGCCGTGAAACCCTCAGCACTGGGCATCACGGCATCTTTATTCTTGTGCTCAGCAGCACTCTCCTGAATTTCTTCTTGGACCCCTCCCTTAGATTCGGGAGTTCTCTGATCCACCTCCATCTCAGGAGGTGGCGGAGGGGTCTTTTGAGGTGATTGGGGTGGTGGCCGGGGAACCCTCGGCAATCCATTGCCTTCCTCGGGTTCCCTTATTTCAACGCCGATGGTCATCGGCCTCCGCTGAAAGTCATGAGGGCCGATGATGGCCATTCTTCGGCGCCTTTTCTGAAGAGGCTGCTCGTCCATGTCTGAGTCTGAAGACTCTTCTTGTATTTGGTCTTCGGGACGAACAGGGGCTTTCCCTTCTCTGTGTCTGTTACTCTCTTCAGACTGTAACAGACAGGGGGGAGGAAGAATGTGAGTGCAAAAAAAACAAAAAAAAAAAAAAAAAAAAAAAAAGAAAAGAAAAAAGAAGAAAGACAAAGTTAAGTCTGAAAGATCACCGAGGTCTTCAGCAAAGCCTCGTCTTCTTCAGCTGCCCTAGCTGCAGCTTCTTCTTCAGCAGCTCTGGAGGACCCTTCTCCTCCTTCGCAAGCTTCGAGAACCCGTGCAACCTCTTCGGCTGTACGGGCAGCTTCAGCTTCTTCGTCCAGCAGCTGAAACCAGGGGTCTCTCTTCTTCCACCAAGGCTTCTGCCTCTGATACAGAGCAACAGCCTCAATTTGGAAGTGGGAAGAGTCTAGATGAACTTCCCTATGCCTCGGTTCAGTGATAGACGGGGCCCGATCAGTTACAACTCGTTATCGGTTGACACCAAGACGAGCGTAGTTAATGCCAACGTTGGTCTCGTCCCGCTCTGAAAAAGAAAAGGGGAAAGGTCAGTTCAGATAGGTTGGCACAGCATAAAAAAGCGAAGTGAGAGAAGAAAAAGAGATAATTAAAAAGCCTCGGCCCCAGCCGAAGAAGCTTACCATCCTTAAACTTTCGGCTGAGGCCAACAGCTGCTAGCATGTTCTCTTGGAAAACATAATGCGTATCGGGGAGCCAAGTCTCCGGGATATGCTGCATTCGGCCGCTGCCCCCCCCCCCCCGGTTCGGCAGCTTGCCGAAGATATTTTGTTGATAAAGGTTCGGATCCGGCCCGTTATCTGCGGGGGGACCTAGACTTCCCATGTCGGGATCAGGCTCAGCAAGGTACCGGGGAGCGCTGAAGACGCAAGGGTGGCCCGGATCTGTGGGTGCCCTAACCCAAATCCATTGACCTCTCCAGTCCTTGTCTGAAGAGTCGTTCGGCCACATGGTCAGGTACTGGGGCCGAGACTCAATTCGGTACCACCCAGAACCATGGCTTCCGTGCCCACTTTGAATATTTGGCACTAGCCGATGAAGCTTTTTGAAGCAGTGCAGGTTCGGCACATACTTGAAGAACTTGCAGACCCATAGGTATGTCATCACCCTTCGGATGCTGGTAGGAGTTAGCTGACATAGGGAGATATTGTAATGGATCAGCAAGTCTCGGACAAATACGTCCAAAGGGAACCTCAGCCCGTACTGAAGCTGTCTTGTGTACACCCCCACATACCCTGGGGGTGGACGATGTATTCTATCGGATGCCGCGGGCATTCGGCACCAATACCCATCAGCTTCAAAAATGTCGTAATGCAACTCAATTTGCTCGGCAAACCGATATTGTTCGGCATTCTCCACCCACCATGAGTAGGGGCGGTTCTTTATCATGGCCGAAGCTACTTCGGCATTCTCCCACTCTGAAAACCCGGGGAGGATATCCCAAAGGACAGCGGGAACTTCATCGTCCCGTCCAGAAGCGCTCGGCCCCTCCGTTCTCTGAGGAGGAGCCGAGGAAATTGGAGTCGCCCTAATCCCTTCAGCAGGGTCAGACTCTGGCCTTTGTCCATTCCAGGTCCCAATCCTGTTCCTAGGATCGGGAATTGGCCTTGCTCTTCTTGGAGCACGGGCTCTACCTCTAACTCCTCTTGCCATTGATTATTTCGAAGAAAAAAGTCGAAAAAAAGGGAAGGAGTTCGAATTCGAAGAAAAATAAACTGAAATCAAAGGAATTTACCTTAATCCGAAGCGAAAGTTGCCGATTTACGAGTTCGTAGTGGCAAGTCTCAGTTTCTAAGCTTAATGCTCGGGGAATTTGCGAAGTTTTGATGCGGGTTCTTGGTTTCTCTCGAGAATTCTGGGTTTGTGTTGGTGAATAAGTGAGGAGAGATGACGCACCTCTGTTTATATCTCCAGGAATGGGAATACGGGGAGTCCGCGTTTCAATTTCTCTTAAATACCCCACTAAGTAACCGTTAAACACACGACCTTGCGATTAAACTGCCCATTATCCGTCCAACTTCCACCATCATCCGCCTTAACCGTTGTTATCTCATTAATTACGGTTTAAATTCAAATTTTTGGATTAATTAAATCATTTACTTCCCTCCTTTTCTGAATTAAATCAAACCCGACCCGTCATCCTTCCAAATCGGGTCTGGGGGGCAAGTTGTTTGGGTCCAATTTAGTCCAATTGGGCCTAGGCATTAAATGATCCAATTAAAAGCCCAAGGTCAAGGTTCAACTCTCCAATTGTGCTAAAGTCAAAGGTCAGCCCTCAAAGCAAGCCAATTGGGCTAAGGCCCAACCTCTCCATGTATGAAGAGGTATAAAAGCCATCAATATTGACAGATTCACATATTCTCATTCATTCACATTCTCATATATTCTCATATATTCAAGCAAAGCCTCAAGCAACTAATTCTCTTGCATAGTGTTCTCTTTCTACACATTGTACTGACTTTAGCATCGGAGGGGCCTTCCTCGGCAACACCCCCGAGGCTAGTTTACGTGTGTTTACTGTGCAGGAAACCTTCGGCCCAGCATAACTTGGACCGAACCCAGTCTTCTCCGTTTCAGCGGACCTTCAGCAAGGTCCCATTGTTTTCACCCGAAACACATAGTATCAAATTTGATTTTTTTTTTTCATTTTATTTTTTGTTTATAACCTCTCAAATTTACAAGTCACAATTTTATGCATGTAATTTGTGTATAGTCTGATAGTGTCTTTAACTTTAAAATTTGTGCAACTAATTTATTAAATTTTTTTGGTCTAGTTTGTTTGTCTCATACAACGGAGTCGAGTACTGGGTCTTGCAAAGTAAGTTATTACTTCCTCAATTTATTAGCATTTTTCTACAATTGTAAATCATGTTTATTGATTTTACTTCCAACTGATTTATTTTTGATATTTTGACGTGTAGATGTCAAGTGCAGAAGGCAGTCCAAGTTTTGTTGGGACTCCCCTTGCTGATGATGATAATGAGAAGGTAGCCCAAGAAGGAAAAATCGCAAACCGCACCAAATTGTATATTGCGGTGCGGTTTGGTGCGGTTTGTATATAATTGCGATTTGGTGCGGTTTGAAAAAATCACAAACCGCACCGTGCACAGCGCTAGTGGTATCCTTTACATGGAGATCAAAAGTCAAGGAGTCATTTATTTGACTCTTATTCATTTAATTTTGACTCTACTTGAAATTGAACATAAGTTTTTAAGATTGGCCAGTTTCTTGCATGTATCAATTTTATTGTCTAAATTATTCAACAGAAATGATGACAATTTATGAATTTGATTTAGAACAAGCCAGTGGCGGATCTTGGCCGAAAATATTATAGGGGCCAGGTTTAAATATTTTACTTCATGTTCAAAACTAATCACTATACTCCAATATTTACTTCTTGTTCAAAACTATTCATCAAGTATAGGCTATTTAAGTTTATTAACTAATTAATTATAATAATTTACGGGGGACCTGGCCCCGGTGGAAGGTCCCCCTCTGGAACAAGCATATATAGCGCATGTCATTTGGTTGACACATATGAGTAAAGTTTTTTTTAAACAAGCTAAGGTCTCACGACATCATCTTTTTCAATAACTAGTTATAACTTAATTACACTGTTGCATGATGGATAAAAAAAAAGGACAGGAGAATGATAATCCTGATCTCGCTTGATTGCCTTAAAACGAATAAACAATTAAATTCGAGTGGATGGTGCACCTAATGGTATTATAATTAGCTCATTTTAATGATTATTGTAATAATCAAATAAGCAAATAAACAATACTCTTTATTCATAAATACATTACATATGCACCTGGGTTTATTATAGTGTAATTTGTACGACAATAGCAACCTTTTCATAATTTTTTATAAACAATTTTCAACAAAAAAAACTATATTTAAAATGTGAGTGATTAACTCACAAGTTGGAAAGTATAGTAATATAGTTTCCTATATTAAGAATACCCAATATAACACCACTCGAATATAATTTATTTTGTAGCAGGTTGAGCAGACATAATTTGGCAATTAGGCACACTGCACACATGCCATATAAGTTGCATAGACTATTCCTAAATTATTTATAATATTAGTCTCAGAGATATATACCTACTTGTTTAATTTGTTGTTCTGTTATTATTAAGTATATTACTATTTAGTAATGCTGTGTTTAGGCTGCTATGCTTAGCTGAGCTGGCATTCTGTTATCTTTCTTTTTGTCATTTAGCTTTCTGTTATTTTGGTACAATGCATGTGTTAGATTCTTGCCAGCTATTGTAGCTCTGCTGATTGGTACATGTATTAAGGTGTAATGCTGTAACGGTTTTCATTCAAGCAATCAGAAAATATTCCTCCCTCTTCTCTTCTCTAAATTCTCTCCCTGATTCATCATGAATTTCCTCTGCTTTGAGCACTGAAATCACTTTATTACAGTCTTTAGTTATTGGATGCAATTGACTAAAAAGCATAAGCAGCCGAATTATTTAACCATTTTTAAAATGCAACATATCATAGAATAGAGGGTGTACTATTGTCTTATCTCTTTTACTATATGTTCCCATTTTTGAATTGCCTCATCATAAGTAAGCCTCAAATAAACAAATCCTACCTCGCTTTTTTATAAAGAAACACAACCAAGTTTGACCAGATTTAAAATTAAGTCCAGTCTAAAATTTGCATAATCAAAAATCGATAACATGGTAATAATTATACTAGTATTTGATTTGATTGACTTATCAGACCGATCGCTCGAATATGACTTGAGCTAATTTGAATGGGTCCAAATAATATGTTTTATATGCCTTTATAAATATATAATGAAAAACAAATGAAAGGTAAACAATTCATCTAAGTCATGGTACAATGTATGTATAAACTTGTTGAATGGAAAAAACATGTTAGTGATATTAGAGTAATACTATAATAATGAGATAAATAAATAAATAAATAAAAGAAGTTATACAATATTGTTCATGAAACCAAATACTTGATTTTGTACTATTAGTACGTGTTAAACTATATATGCACCCACTTTGTTGCTGATAATTTTTTTCACGATAACATAATTTAATAATAATAATAATAATTAATAGCCACTTGTAATTAACTGATTACCTTAATTAATTAAGTAAATGACAATCATTGAAAAGACTTTTAGGAGAAATTAAAATCGAGTGCTCATGCCTAAGCTATGAAGTTGGTCAAGTAAATCATCCACCTAACTTCTTCACAAACTAATTTAAAAGTTCAAAACTTTCAAATCTTACCAACCCTAATGAAAATATGAAAGGGATGGAAAAAGGAAGGAAAATTCCACTATTTGTCCCAATCTCATCCTCTAAATACATTCCAAATTCCAATTTATCTTAGGAAATAAGTTAGTTGTATTATGGCATATTAATTAGTATATTCCTTTTTTTTACAAAAAAGTTGGTAGTATTTTAATTTGGAATTTGTCGAAATGCACATACATAGGGCATCCAACTTACTTATCAATAAAAAAAAATAAAGAGGACATTTATGATTATTAAGTAACATTGTATCACATCATAGATTCATAAAGTAGTGTATCTTATCTTGATCTATCAAAATATAGAAAATTGCTTAGAGGTATCAGGAATATATATATATATATATATATATATATATATATATATATATATATATATATATATATATATATATATATATATACATATATATATATATATAGTATTGCATTCATTATAACATGTGTAGGAAAGAATTTCACACGTATACTTTTTTTTATTATCCTTCTATCCCGACCCTTCCGGAAAAAAAAATCCTCTCTGTCTCCTAAAACTTTAGATTACCCTTTAGATTCTTGGCTACTTCACAGTCCAATATTATCCTTTATACATCTCTATCTTAATTTTAATGCAACGTTCATTTTGGCCTATATGAAAAAGAGTAGAAGAAAGACAATGGAAGAGGCATCTAATTACTAAGCAATTAACCAATTGGTTGTTGGTGTAGTGGTGATTGGGACTACACTTGGTAGGGAGGACCCGTGTTCGATCCCCCGCAACAACAATCGGAAGGGGACTGGAACCTAACCACCCAGAACTGATCCCCGAATCCGGATTAGCCGAAAGGGTGAACCGGATAGAACACAAAAAAAAACAAAACTACTAAGCAATTAGCCAATGAAAAAGAGTATTGAAAAAGATGAATGTAGTCTCACTGTATAATTAACTGGTCAATTTGTAGTGTAATGGACCTAATAGTACTTTATTAAATGTGTATAATGATACTTCACATGTTTACAACGATACTCCAAATAATTGAATGTTACTTATGTGACATAATTAGTTTAGTTCTCTCTCTATTTATGTGTCTTTCATTTAGTCGTTGGTTTCTAATTCACCATCATATTTCTCTATATATATTGTTTCCTCTTACCTACACGGCTAGTTATTTTGTTTTAATATAAAGTTGACATATTCATATCCAATCATTTAAATTTTAATCGTGCTGATTATTCAAAGATGCATAGCAGTTAGCCAAAAAAGACCTCAATTGTTTGAGCATGTTTAAAACAACTTCCTTTATAGCATAACGAGACCTCAATCTGCCCAATGATGATCCGCATAACAATTTTTACCCAAGTTGATCAATTGCTAGAATACAAGCAGGCTATGATTTAAGGGACATCGTTATTGGCTTGTGAGAACGACTCTTTAGTCTTTATGCTAACAAATCAACCCCGTACAAAACTCATCCTATGTAATTGTCGTGGAACTTAAACACAATCAATTTAAGTCCATCCTATGGTCTATTCCTTTTGGAGAGTCTTTATCAATTTTACAATGACTGATTGAAAGATTTGTAAATTATACCTCGTAGTCAATTTCATTTAACAATCAATTAATAATATTTTGGCTCGTCAAATACTCTAGAAAAACATGAGTTTTTTTTAAAAAAAAGAAATAGTAAAATTGACGCTATTAGTCTCAACTATGATCCAATTAATATCTCAACTATTAATTAACTTAGGGCGCTCTCAATTCTCAACTTTAAAGCTCTTCCCTCGTTTTATAATGACCGGGTTTACCCGATTAAGATATGTGGGGATTGCAATATAATACTCCGTAATAGAATAAGTTGGCCATATTAGGCATATGAAACTAGGAGGGATCCATAAAGAGGTTTCCAACAGGATGGTTCCGGTTTAGCCTGATTCGGAACATTCCATTTGGCAAGTAGGATATGTACTTCTATCAATTTTGAGCCAGCATCCTTGTTAACTAGACAAAATTTGAACACAATTAGACTTACTGATCTTTCAGTACATGACCGGCCCTATTCTGTTTCATTGTGCCTTTGTGGGCCAGCTCCAATTTTCTTCATTAAGCACAGCTGCTCTTCACTCCGATCATACAGCCCAGCCCAATATCAACCAGGCCCATCACTAAAGAGGAACAGAGAATAAAAATTCTAGTAAAATCTAATGCTCACAATTAAATGCACACACAAACAATGAAACAATAGTCTGTACGCAAGATAGTGAGGCATACTCAAGTGGTTAGAGCTTTCTTCTCGATTTCAAGAGATCCTAAAACCGATTCTCATCACTTTCCCTTGTAGCTCTCTAAAAACCAAATAAAAAAGACATTCAACCAATATTTTGTCTGACTTGAATTGTGATTAACCAAATAAAAAAGACATTCAACCAATATTTCGTCCTTTTTTTGTTGTTGTCATCTTCGTCAATTGTCAATGTTATTAGATTGATACTTGTATATTTTAACAATTTTTGCCTAATACAGTATGAGTGTTAAAACAATTGACCACGATGTTAATGGTATGAACAGCCTTACATGTAAGATGTAACAAATATTTAGCTCACTAGAATGTTGGCTTTATAGCCATATTCATAGTGAAGCACTGTTTCTTGCACGGTATCATAGTGTTGTGCCAAATCGTGTGGTATTATATATGGAGTACTTTTAATTAATCTTAGTGATTTACAAAGTAACAAAAATCCGTACGCATAATAGTTGTTTTTGAAATAGATTAATTCGCAATTATTTGTTCCCATTGCGTGTTTGAAATCTATCAATCCTAAGAAGTGTATTTATTAGATCAAGTAACAAGTTGATCCCTCGTACAAGTAATACAAATTGAAATTAATTTCCTTACATCATTTATATTAAAGCATTTGACAATTCTAATGAAAGCATCCTTCTAACAAACGCTTGGTTTAAGTACTTGTTCTAAAACGACGAGTTGACAATCCTTAAAACATAAAATATGCGTCCCTTATAATACCAAAAAAGAATATAAGAATTGAATAATTTCACTTCAAATGACATGAATAAAATTATAAAAAAACAAGTATGTACAATTCATTATACAAGTAACAAATAAATAAAGCGCGCACAAGGAACATGTCTAATAAAAAAGACATAACCACACTCATAGATTAGGGATGGGCTGGTGCATGGTGTTCAAGGGGATCTAGGGCTATTACTGGGGGAAGCTAGTTGTGGTTTGGCTCAATCGGCATTTGGCTTTGCATGTGGAAATGAACGCTTGTCTAAAGGCTCTTCAATGGGTTGCGACAAGGTCCTTGCCAGCAGTAACTATATAGATGGACTCGTCATCTATGATCCTACTACCGTGGGATACACAAGTGAGTGAAATTCATCATCATTGGCCAGCGGATTGAATCCGACAATTGAGCACAGGTTTTGATTGGTGTTAAGTCCATAAGGTAGCTATGACATAAATAATTAAACAAAAAAGACACAAGTCTCTAGTACTCTACTAGTGCCACCCCGCAAAACTTTACCAACTAAACAAAAACCTTATCGACTAAATAAAGATCTTATTAATGGTTAGGTAGCTATGAGTTCAATTAGGATTAACTGGAGAACATGTGCAATAGCAGCAAGGGAAAAAAATGAGGGATTGACATAGTATAAAAATACAAACAGACATGAATAGTTTTCCAGTGTTCAAAGCACGCTTGAGTACAAGATCCAAAGTTACAATCACATGAAATCATGTGGCCGCTGATTTCTTGTCTCTTCCATCTAACTAACCCACAAACGAAACACACTACTTGTGTGAACGAACTTCCGACATTAATCTTTGGGGTTACAAATATACACTAATTACAACCAACATTTTTAAGTAATCACTTACTCATACGGAGTACCTTGTTTCGGATTATACAAAGTAACCGGTTTTACAAGTTGCGTCTGTAGAGAAGCACACGTTAAAAGTAATTTGAAACAGAGGAAGTAAATATTTGCCGACCGATCTTGTTTACAATTACTTACTATAGCAAAATCTCAAAACATGATTGTAGGGTAAATAGAACAAAAAACAGAATATAAGTGTACTCGGGACATGCAGGCCTACCACTACTTACCACACAGAAGACACAGGGAATCAATTAAAAATAGACCCACCAAAATATGGTAAAAAGAAGAGCACATAAATTTGAACATGAATATCAATATCAACATCAACATCCATGCAATAATGTCAGGAATAATATCAAGGTTTTTTAATTTTCAAGCCTCATAAATTAAATCTGAATATTTCACCAAATCCTTAACAAATACAAAATAATGCATACGTAGGAGTATTCCTACAAATGAGATGCCGTATTAACTTGGTAATATATAATTAATACGATAAGATAAAATCACGCATCATTTAGTGTTATTCAATTCGCATGACATCAAAAACAAAACAAACATCTGTCTGTAACATTGAATATACAAGAATGAAGTTTATCAATATACCGATATATGAAGTATACAAGAACATAACTCTTTCCATGGTTTTCTTAGGTGAAACAATCAGATACATACTTTAATGTTTGAGATCAGGAAAGAAAAAGAAACAAAACATATACAAACTGCAATACTTCATTAACATTAAAGCGTCTAGATTCACATAACGGGTGCCTATTTCTAGTGCAATGCTAATACTTAAGGGGGTAGACTCTTCACAAATTTCACAAGGAGTGAAATAACACCAAGATCACAACATTGCTACTATCAACTATTCCGTACTAACTACTCGGGCTAGGGAGATGGAGGCCAGCCAAATTCATACATGTTATCAGGACCTTCATAAATCCTGAGCTCTATGTCTTCATCATCCCACATACCATCAAAGCTTTCATCGTCGCTATAATCCATGTAATCATAATCCGAGAAGTCGGAGTCTGAGTAATATTCATCGAAATATGCTCTCCTTTCGAAAGCACCCATCACCACTTGAGGTCCAAGAACCTCCAACTGTGGGTGCCGCTTCTCAAGGGCCTTTTTGTCTAGATGGACATCCCAACACCCTCGCAAGTCCAAGAATTCAAGGTCGGGGCACCCTGAAAGGATGTCAAGGACACACTCTGTGTTGATTCGAAGGTAAGCAAGCTCAAGCTCTTTAAGCTTAGGCATTGTTTTGGCAATAGCATGAGCTTCATCAACATGTGAAAGCTTGAAAGCCGAGCCTAAAGGGTGCATGTTCCAGCTTAATGAAGACAGCATCTTACAATTTTTTCCAAAGGCTTCTAAAGCACGAGTGCTAATCTGACAACAGTAGCTCAGGTCTAATGAAACAATTCTAGAAAACTTCCCAGCCAACTGCTCTACAATGGAATCACTGATACCGCATCTCCGCATTATAAGATTCTGAAGGGAGCCCGCACTGGCAAATGCAAAAGAAATAACACATCCACACCTCAAAATCACGAATTGAACAACCATTTTACATTATCATAATTAATAATTAACATAGAAACTATTAATCTAGTAGGCTCTCATCAGGCAACATATCTATGATGCAAATTCAGGTTATATGCTGAGGTCCTCTCTTCCTACAAACCTTCCGTTACATAAAACTTCAACCCTTTAACTTCACAAAAAATTAGCATTGAAGGTGAAAACATATATCATGAGCATCATTACAGTGTTCGTTTTGTTTGTTTTATTGGTTGAAGTGGATACATCAAAGATTTGTTTGGTTAAGCAAGCCAACAAATTTGCACAATTCCAAAATCATCCCCTGGAATCCACAGGCCTCATCCCGAAAACGTGATTTTGAAGACATGGATTTGGCATTGGGTGGATATGAGACATTCTCCCTATACTTTTTCCTCAAATGAATGCTCCCAGATCCACAAAACACCAAGTCCATGACTATAATGCATGGTCCCCAATATTCTTTCCATTGTTTGCATAACAAACCATTATTGATTGATCTATCACATTAACTCATTGGTCCCCAAATCACACTTAACTCCTCACTAAATTATCTTCATAATCAATATGATAAGGGAAGGCAATCCGAAGGAACACGTTTTCCTCCCCTTCATTTTCGCCTTTTCCCTTTGCCTAACGTCGTACCAGAAACAAAGAGCATTTACATTCAACATTCAATAATCACAATAATCTAGCTATAAGCTAAAAACTTAAAACATAGAGATCATAGTTAGGATGCTTACTTTTCAGCAATGAAAGCGAAACTCTCATCATCATTGACACAAGAAACTTGAAGCTTACGAAGCGAGCCAGCACTACGAGTAATAAGCAATCGGAGCATCAGGTCGAGTTTATCCGGCTCGCAATCAACACTCCACTCATCAAGATCTATCTCTTGCCAACAATAAGGCCCTTGAGCAGCTTTCCCCCATGCCTTGCAAACTCTAGGAATCACTGTTAAAATGTCCTCTAATGACAACTTCTTAAATATTAACCCTAATGCATCTGGAATTAACTCATCCCATTGTCGAAATTCACTTCCTTCTTCCATCTTACTCTCCCCACCTTCAAATCAACATAATTCTCCACAAATTAGTTTTTTACACCAAAGTTTAAAACTTTACAAGCTATAAAAATCAGTATTGATTGAACTTAATATACTTTACAAGCTATAAGGTATAATTGATATAATCATATAAAACAGATCTTATGACAAATTGAACATAATATACTTCAACATAAATCAGTATGGTAAGCTAATATGTCTTCAAACCAGTGTTTTTGTTCCAAAGTTTTAATTTTTTCAAGTGGGTATCCTAAATCAAGCAAGAAAATTGAAATTTTCACACACGCATAGAAAAATAATTAAAATTGCAGCTTTAAAACAGGACAAGTGAGATAAATAATTCAAGAAACAGAGAAATACCTAAAATGAGAGCTTCAAATCAACATAGTACGGAGTACAAATTAAGGGGAAATTGGAAATTTTTTCACCAATTTCTAAACTTTAATTTTTAAATTGGAGGAGGATTTTATGATTTATCAAGAAATGGGATGAATTTAATTCCCCAGCTACCCAAAACCCAGAAAAATAAATGAAAAAGATAGATCAACAACAAGTTTATAGAGCAATAAATGAATTAAAGCAGGAGTTTCATGAAATAAAAAATAGAGTAACAGATTCAAACATAAATTAATATAGAATTGAGTGAGGTTTTTGGATAATATTTTAATAATTACAAGAATAAACATACCTAAATTAAGGAGGGAGAAAGATAAACTTGAAAGCTTCAACCTTTTCGCCCGAACATGAAGAGGGAACTCCGAATTATCCGCTAAAAGAAGAGAGAGAAAGTGAATTTGTGTGTGAGAATTAGAGAGAGAAAGTTGAGGTGAGTACAAATGTTTATGTTTTACCTCTCACTAGTGGAGTGGTGCTAACCAACGGATTTAAAACCACCGACAAGAAAAGTTGTAGCTCTAAAAAGTTTATTAATTTATAGACCCCACAATATCACATTTTTTGCTAAATTATAGGGAAGAAATGAACACATAAAAGGACTCTTGTCACTAATCTAAATTTCAAAAGCACATATTCTTTATTATCGCATGTATTACACGCTATTAGTTGATGGTGTAACGGGTTTAAATTTTTGATAACACCATTTTATCATATTGATTAATGATTGTGTAGAATTGAGATAAATAATCGTATATGAAGTTCTTGTATAGTTGTATACAATAACTAGATTAAGGATAAGTATTGAGGTTTGTGTTGATGCATATATGGAGTTGTTATTTGTTAATACAGTATCATTTACGAAGGAATAGTGGTAATAATCTCATATTCAATTTAGCATGTGTTGTGTGCACAATTGCACATAGAAGATGTGTTGAATCGAAATTATTTTGTACTCAAGTTGCTATTGAAGCACTTAAATTGCCTTAAGACACCAATCACAGTCATAATAATAATAATAATAATAATAATAATAATAATAATAATAATAAATAAATAAATAAACAATTATTAAGAGATACTCCGTACTATAGCTTTTACTATATAGAAATAAATAAAAATAATAATAATAAATAACAATTACATTTAAACTATCTCAAGTATTCCCTCGGTTCCTTTTATATTTGTACCATGGGTTCACTTTTTGTAAGAGTTTTTTAGATCAAATGATGCAAACAATAAAGGATAAAGGGAGTGAGACAATAGAATTATTACATGTTAAGTCTAGCATATCTTGGTTTCCAAAAAAAAGTAGACAACAAAAAGATTAGATATATTACAAACATAAAAAGGATTTTACTAAGCTTTACATAGTATAGTATTCTAAAGAATTGGAACAATAATGTTAATAAAAAAAATAATAATAAGAAGAGAGAAAGAAGAATCATACCAAGACAAAATATAAGTATAGATATAGATACGAATCATACGATACAAATCATACGATAGAAAAATTCTTGTAGCAAAATAAGGGAAATTAAATGGAATATACAGGAGTTGTAAAAATTAAAAAATAGGGTATGTGAAAATGAAGTTATACAAAATAATAGTGAAATCAATATATAGTGGAGGGCAACAAGGTTACACGCAAAATGTCAAATAAGTTTAAGTTAAACCTTGCACGTCAAAGGTGCGTGAATAATGCCTGAGAATTGAATTGAAGTGGTATAAATTTCTGATAGCTTTGGAATTATGCACTTTTGCTACGATTTTCTGCAGATATTGAACACTTTAGTCAACAAAGGAATATTAAATTTATACATAACAATTAATAAAGGTTGCAAATTTCAAGACGGTTGAATTTGTATGGGGTGGTAAATTATTAATTCATCATCATACGCTTTAGTAACGTAAGCATTGGTGTGATTACTAAATTTGCATGTCAATATGTGGTTTTTATTTACTTGTATGCTTTTGGTACCATAGAAATACAACTATATAAGTATATGCACGCACTAGTTTTTTGATTATCCAATGGTTATTTTTATCAAAAATATAAAAAAAATTATCTTAAGTTTTTAGAAATTTTTTTAACATAAAGCTTGATTTAAAAATGAATAATGTTTGTTCCAAGTTGAGTTCTCCATGTCTTTTAAAATCATACTTCGTAAAACTCAAATAAACAATCTGATCCGAACTTTATCTAATTTATAAGGAAAAGTAGCTCAACCAAAATTCTAATACCCAATTTGGCTTTTAAGGGTTATGGATTTATTGCCTTTTAAACATTGACAATTTGACCAAGAATTAAAAGTTAATTAATCAATTTAGGTTACCACTCCTTTTTACAATCTTCTAATAATGCAAGTACAAACAACTTTTTCAATGGATGAGAGAGGTTGAATTGGACTTTTAATTTCATTGGGATTTTAACACGAAGAATTGTCAAACTTTCTCATTCTATTGTTCTATAGTCTTCATCTTGAAACCATACTCTTGTAAATCAAAAGCTAATGCCATAGTCCCGTTAATTTAATTACTAGTGATAGTAAATTAGGGTCTGTTCTCATTGACTGAACTAAACTGAGCTGAACTGAACTGAACTGAACTTAGTAATTAGTGATTTTTAACTACGGATTACTGATCTTTGATTATTTATTGATTATTTATTACTATACATATGTACATATTAAATTATTTATGAAAAATATACTTTATAATTATAATATTTATGGAAAATATACTATAAACATGAAACCCAAAAACATTACACATATACTATATAATTTAAAAATAAAATAGTATTATGACAAAAGAACACAAAACACTTTGTTGTTTAAATTTTTTTTTTAAAAAAAATAAAATAAAATTACGTTTTCAGTTGCAAATAATCGTTGCTTGTTGTACTCTACACAATTTTATTCGTTTACATGAACTAGGGATTCCATTCACGCACCAAGTTGAAGTCATGGAGCGAAGAGAAGATCATACTATGTACGATCCTAATAGAAAAGCAGCTATGGATATTGTACGACAAGAAATAACTGATCAAATATGGGAGTCAGTTCAGAGGAATGCCGAGGTAATGGAGGAGCTTGGTGGACAAGAAGAAGATGAAGAACTAACCGATTATGAAAATTAGTTTAAGTTGTGTACTACTCTAATTTTCTCAATGAGTTTAACAATAGAAATGTGTATCAAAAAAATAGAACCATTTGAACAATGAATTGTATTAATATTAATATTAATATTAATATTATTATTATTATTATTATTATTATTATTATTATTATCGTCGTTGTAATAAGAGCTTAAAAGAATGAAATTTGGCTTTATATCATTAGACATAAGCTGAACTGAACTGAACTGAGTTGAGCTGAACTGAACTGAACTGAACAGAACTTAACTTAACTTAACTGAATTTCAACGTATGAGAATAGTCCCTTAGTACTCGTAATAGATAAGTTTATTTGATAAAAAAAAAGTGATAGTTATAATATTATTTATTCATTAAAAATCAATTTATTCAATAAAAAATAGTTTTAATTTAATTTAATAAATGTTATTTAGAAGAAAAAAAGTTGTGTTCAGTAAAACTTAGGTAAAATTATACTCTGTATAAATAATTATAGGGATCTAAAATAACAAGTTATTAGTACGTATATTGTACATAATCAAACACATTTCATTATTTTAAGATATCAATAAAAAAATAAATGTAGTCAAAGTAATTTTATTTGTGCTAGATTGTTTATATCCGATAATGGGATTTGGTTTTTTTTTTTTTTTGTTTGTTTTTTTTTTAAGGCTTTCGAAGTTTCAATAATGTGATTAATGATGTTTTAGTAAAAACTGTTAATCTTATTGGTGGATTTTCCTTGGAAATTCCAAAGAGTTAAGAGCAATACACCGTATGAACATAGTCTACCAGATCTCATGTAGTTCACACCAATCCTCTTAGGGCCTGTTCTGATTTACTGAAAACAATTGAATTTAAGTTACTGGAGTTGAATTGAACCGAAATGAAGTATTTGTGAACGAAAGAAATTAAAAACTAAACTAAACTGAACTGATTATATTTAAACTGAATTAATCTGAAATTAAGCTAAACATAACAAACTCCTATTAAATTATTATGGTTTACAAAAAATGGGAGGAAAAAAATTAAATGCTGCGGTTATTTCGTAATGAGAATATATAGAAGAGAAATGTAATAAATAAAAATAATAAAAGATGAAAGTAACCCCACTACCCTACTCTAATAGAGTAATCAGTGAAGCATGATGATCACGCAACAAATCGGGAGAGACATAAAGGGTTGTCTCTAGTACCGTTCTTCTACCATCACTTGGTCCACTTCATGCAATATAAAATGGACTAATGGAGAATAAAATTATTAATTAGGTTTTGGATTTGGGTTTATTTATTAGTGAATCTCATTAATTGCTTCGTTCTTGGCCCAAATTTATATATCTTGGGCCCGCCCACAATTAGTGTTGCTTAAGCTAAGCCATTAGCCCAATCTTGCAAGGCTACATTCAGTCTAATTATGAGAGGAAATTAAGAATGCTCAATGGCAAATTGGCCATGAAAAATCTACAAGGAGTTTGGGATAATTTTGTCAAAAACTTAAACCAACATCAATAATAACTCTTTAGTATTATCAACAATAAATGATAATGATGATATGTACAAGTATCACTTATTCTTATATCGGCCTAGATATGTTTACTGTCTACCATCTTTAATTTTTCATCTTTAGCGACGTCCATTCACAAGAGCTCGTTTATCAGTTATTGTAATAATATCGACTTATTTTTCAACAATTTTACCAACAATTTTCTTCTAGATTGGATCGTTACCATCCCCTGCACAATTTATCAGTTACGGATTCTTTGTCAAAGGAACATTTTCATAATCACTTCCGTGGCAATAAGAATCTTGCATAACTCCCATAAGTACAATACCTATGCTTTAGTCTGTTTCATTTTTTCAAAACAAAATTAAGTACGTACTCATGTTATGTAAGTAATTGACATGTGAAAATTGTGAACCAATAAAATTAACATAGTACAATATGGTATATAGAGTATTAAAATTGGACTTGTATGACCCGGAGCATGCATCTACTACATGAACCCATTTCTATTCATTTCATCCATTACATGCATAACACTGCACTCAAACTAGGCACCACGTAGCTCGGACAATGTTTTAAGAACCGTCTAAAATGTCCAAAATTATTAATAATCTCAAATGAAAAGAGGCAACAATAATCAACGAGTGAAATTGTAAAGCATTATCACTTAGCTCAAAATTAGATTAAACTAGTACTAAAATAACATGATATTACCTTTAACACATTAATTATATAGCTAATACAAAAATCGAATTGATAAAGACAAATATGTTTCTTCATAATTACTAAAACAATGATCAATATAATGTAATACAAATAGAGACAATCAAGTAGATGATACAACATGCAACTCTACATGCTTCAAATGTATTAAAGAATAAGCGTATATTTACACACTTTTTTTTCTTCTTCTTTCTGTTTGACCAAAAGATACTACGGAGTACTAGTGTACCCAAAGTGCTAGGCAAGGCGCCTCATACAAGAGTTTTACAAGCCGAAGTTTTCGGGTCCCACATAGCTGGAACCAAATACTTACGCCCGTGGGCCCCATATGCGTTATAACTTGCCCCGGTTGTTCGGTCAATTAGGAGCTTACCCGGATAACCCGGGTATGAACCCGACCCAAATATACCCGTACAAGCCGATACCGCTTCCAACCCACCATCAGCCGGGCCTTGAAAATACCCGTTATCAAACGGGTTTGTTACAGCTCCAGCTAACACGGTAGCCAAGTTCATAATCATACCATCAATACCAACGTCGTTATTCGGGGCGACGAGTGGTGGGGTTTGTGGGCCGTAAATGGGCTGATGAAAGGGCCATGCACACTGACCCGGACATTGTTTTTCCGGGTTACCCACCCATGCATAAGCAAACTTAATTTTCTTATGTTTTCCCGCTAAACCTGACCCATGTGCACCGCACGTGCTCATGCAAAACTCGTCCGGTGTTACGTCAGCAGACGTTAAAACCACGTTAATTGAGTTCCTATGAGGGAGTTTAGAGGCTAAAGCGAGGATTTGAGCTGGGGTTAGGACTTTTCCTAGGGAGTATGTTTGGTCGAGGAATTGTTTCCCTAAGGTAAGGGTGGATGGTCCTCCCCTATACCTCTCGATAGTCTGCCACCATGATGAAACCGACGGTTGTGGTGTACGTGCTGAGGTGCTGGACAGTGACTGTATGAAGTCAATGATTATGGAACGTTGGATTGGGGTGAACTTGCCATACCAAATAAGATTGACGAATAAATTACCTTTAAGGAGGGGGCCGTTGTGGTATTCGAGTATAAGGGGTTCAGGTTGCACAAGAGCTAGCTTGCGAGGGGCCGTAGCCGAGCAAGGTAGCAAGAAGCAAGACACTACTAGAAGAGTGGCTATTATTAAGAAATGAGAATTACTATAAGCCATTTTAATTTATGAAATAATATATATTTGTTTTTGTTAAGTTTGAATGAAAAGAAGGTTTAAGTTTGATGAGAGTAATGAAAAGAAGGAAGGAGTATTTATACTAGGAAAAGTAAGGAATTGTCCAGCTAAGAATTGGGTAATGCAATGATAAAAGATGAAGAGAAAGACAAAGGAAGTAGCTAGCTTAGCAAATTAAAAACGTAGAAAATAAGAAAAATAGTAATATTATAATAAAAATTAAAAAATAATTAAAGGGAAAATATAATAAAGATAATGAAGTTTGAATGAAGATTGGAGGGTTTTGGGATATTGTTATTGAATAGGGGGGGGAAAAGAGGGGTTGCCCAAGAAATAAGGGGCAGTATTAGCCAAAGGCGCCAGCTGTGGAGTTGATCTTCTTGTAGAGTAGACCCAACTCTTTTTGGACGGCATGGAAAGAGAATAGTGTTTGTTTTAATTAAAGCAAAGACGTTTTCAAGTGATTTAGAGAGGTATGGGCGTATGAGTTGAGCCTCCTATTGTTTTGTTTTGTAGTTCTATTTCTTCTCTTCTCTAGATTGGTTGATTACTTTGACGGTCTGTCTATTTATGTTAGAAAAAATTTCTACACTAGAATTGAAATTGTCTTATAAGATAAAGGATGATGTGAGCCTAACAATTACTCTGTTTACTTATTGTTTGGCCTGAGGCCAGTAAATGACCAGTCTATTTACGTATAGATGCTAGTAGATTATATTTAACTTAAAGAAGATTTTTTTAATTAGATAAAAAGTGCGTGTTTAGTTAGTTGGAATATGTTTTCTCGAAAAATGAATATTGCTTACAAAACATGAAAGGAGAAAAACTAGTTTTAAGATTTAAAATGTAATTGTATTAGGAAAGATAAGATTGTGAATATTTGGGAAATATATCTTAGAGTATTTTGTGAATATCTTTAGGTTATTTTGATCTTGCCCTCCAAGTAACCTAGCCTATATATATTTGTATGCGGCCGTTTATGTGATATACAATTTACAGTGAATATTATTCAATACAATTTAATATGGTATCAAGAGCCTTGTGAGATCCACAAATTGCGCGGTAAGCACGACTTGGGTTGGATAATTGATACCGGAGCCTCGAATCATGTGACTTGTGACCTTTCTTATTTGACAAATGTGACTAATGTGACTCATTGTCCGGTGGGATTGCCGGATGGAACGTATGCTAAGGCCTCTAAAATAGGCACAGTCATATTGGATGGCGGCTAGATGATTACAAACATTCTTTATGTGCCTCAATTGAATTGCAATTTAATTTCCGCAACTCAATTAAGTGATGAATCGAATTGTATTATGCAATTTACTAACAAACTTTGTGTTATTCAGGACCTAACGACGAGGAAAGTGATTGGAGCGGGTGAACGTGTGGATGGAATTTATTATTTCCGAGGTGTTCCAACAGTGAAGACTTTGAAGACGGATGGGGATCAATCTACAAAGTTGTGGCATCAACGTTTGGGGCATCCTTCGGGAAAAGTTCTTGAGCAACTTCCGTTTGTGAGTCGTAGTAGTAGATTTAAATCCTGTGATGTATGTCCTAGGGCAAAACAACATAGGAGTAGCTTTCCTTTGAGTCAAAATAAAGCTAGTCGGATATTTGAGCTAGTGCATTTAGATTTGTGGGGACCTTACAAGACTCCATCATCTTGTGGTTCTTATTATTTTTTAACTATCGTTGATGATTACTCTAGGGGTGTGTGGACTTATTTATTGAGAAATAAAACGGAAGTTGAATACATGTTTTATAATTTTGTTGCTATTGTGAAACGTCAATTTTCTCAAGAAATTAAAATTGTGCGTAGTGATAATGGTACGGAGTTTAATTCTTTGAAGGAGTATTTTTTTAAGAATGACATATATTTTGAGACATCTTGTGTAGGCACACCTCAACAAAATGGGAGAGTTGAGCGGAAACATCAACACATTTTAAATGTAGCTAGAGCCCTTCGTTTTCAAGCCAATTTACCCATAAAATTTTGGGGGGAGTGTGTGCAAGCGGCTTGTCATTTAATTAATCGAACCCCCTCGCGATTACTTGATTATAAAACCCCCTTTCAAATTTTATTCAACAAACAACCTTCATATGAGCATATTAGGGTGTTTATGTTTTGCATATAACCTACAGAGTAAAGGGGATAAATTTGCTAGTAGAAGCAGGAAGTGTGTTTTTGTTGGGTATCCTTTCGGAAAAAAAGGGTGGAAAGTCTATGATTTAGAGACCAAAGAATTTTTTGTTTCAAGGGATGTGCGTTTTATGGAACAAGAATTCCCATATACTACTCCACCTACACCTCCTATTTTTGTTCCTGGCAGATTGGTGAGCGGAGATGAGGGGGCGAGTGATGATGAAATTGCTAGTGTGATGGATGAGGGGCATTTGGATGATGTTGAGGGGCATGTAGAGGGTCGTTTAGGAGATGATGAGGGGTGTGAAGATGGTGGGACAGACCACACCGCAGCTGACCTGCGGCATGAAGAGGCTGCCCGCAGCCAGCCTGCGGAGGGGACTGCCAGCCACCAAGATCAGCAAGCTGGGTCCTCTGCCGCAGCTGGGCGGTGCAGGGCCCCTGGGGGGCAGGCTGGGAGACGAGCAACACCAGCAGCCCGTGCCATATGCACAACCTTCACAGCAGGCCGAGAGTGGCAGTGATGGTGCCTTAGGTAAAGGCATGAGACCGAAGTATCCCTCGGTTAAACTCCGTGATTTTGTGACGCATACTATTCGAAATAAAAGTCCATCTACACATACTCAAAGTTCACTCGTGACATCGTCTTCCTCAGGTACTGTTTACCTTATAATACATTTTGTTGATTCTCACCGGTTTTCTGTGAAACATAGAAAATATATTGCTGCTATTACAGGAGGAAATGAACCCAAAAGTTTCAGGGAGGCCATGAAACACGAGGGTTGGAGAAAGGCAATGGCAGATGAGATACAGGCACTTGAAGAACAGGGTACTTGGGTGCTAGAAAAATTGCCACCTGGTAAAAAGGCACTCGGGAGCAAGTAGGTGTATAAAGAGAAATATGATGAGCATGGGAATTTGCAGAGATTAAAAGCAATATTAGTCATCTTCGGCAATCATCAGGTTGAAGGTTTAGACTACAATGAGACGTTTGCTCCGGTGGCAAAAATGGTGACTGTTCGAACCTTTCTTGCAGTAGCGGCGGTGAAAAATTGGGAAGTCCATCAAATGGACGTTCATAATGCATTTCTTCATGGTGATTTGGAAGAAGAGGTATATATGAAAATTCCCCCTGGTTTTGAGAAAGATAATTCTGACAAAGTTTGCAGGATGCGGAAATCGTTGTACGGGCTTAAACAAGCTCCTCGATGCTGGTTTGCAAAGATCACTACAACTTTGAAAGATTATGGCTTTAAACAGTCATATTATGATTATTCTTTGTTTACTCTGACAAAGGGTAAAATGCAGCTTAACGTGTTAGTATATGCGGATGATTTAATTGTTGCAGGCAATGATAAAAATGCTATGCTCGGTTTTAAATCATAACTGGGAGATTGTTTCAAGATGAAAGATCTTGGAGTGTTGAAATATTTTTTGGGGCTAGAGGTAGCCCGGAACAAACAGGGAATTTTTATTTTCCAGAGGAAGTATGCATTGGATATAATCACTGAAGCAGGTTTACTTGATGCTAAACCTGCAGAGTTCCCTATGGAACAAAATCACAAGTTAGCACTATCTCAGGAAGAGTATTTTCATGATATTGAGAAATATTGTCGCCTCATAGGTCGACTGATTTATTTGTCTGTTACGAGACCCGATTTAGCATATTCAGTTCACATTTTGTCACAGTTTATGCAAAAACCCAGGATTGATCATTGGGAAGTAGCTCTGCGAGTTGTTAGATATTTGAAGAAGAGTCCGGGACAGGGTATTTTATTGAGATCTGATATTGCTTTGCAGTAGGAAGGTTGGTGTGATTCTGATTGGGCAGGATGTCCTCTATCCCGACGGTCTTTGGGTGGTTGGTTTGTGCTTCTTGGTTTGTCCCCTGTATCTTGGAAAACCAAGAAGCAGCCTACTGTAGCTCTCTCTTCGTCAGAAGCAGAATATCGTTGTATGAATGCGACGACTTGTGAATTAAAGTGGTTGAAGCGACTACTTGGTGATTTAGGTGTTCGACATGAGAATGAGATGCACCTTTATTGTGATAGTCAATCTGCGTTATACATTGCGCAGAATCCAGTGTTTCATGAACGAACAAAACATATTGAGTTAGATTGTCATTTTGTTCGGGATGCGATTACAGATGGGACGATTATACCCTCGTATGTTCCTATGACGGTTCAGTTGGCCAACATTTTTACAAAAGCTTTGGGAAAAGCTAAATTCGAGTTTCTACTTCGCAAGTTGGGTGTCCGAGATCCGTACTCTCCAACTTGAGGGGGGGTATTAGGAAAGATAAGATTGTGAATATTTGGGAAATATATCTTAGACTATTTTGTGAATATCTTTAGGTTATTTTGGTCTTGCCCTCCAAGTAACCTAGCCTATATATATTTGTATGCGGCCGTTTATGTGATATACAATTTACAGTGAATATTATTCAATACAATTTAACAAATTGAAAAGTATTCTTCAGTTGCATGTTTGTATGAAAAACCAATTTCAATTAATTTCATTCTGAACCTACAGCATAAATCGCTTAATATACAAACAACTAATTTCACAACTGTGTTGCCAAGACTTATTCCATACTTCGTATTATTATTGATTATTTATTTTGCTTTATCACTAATTGGATACATCCCATGTTAATTTATACATGAGCTCACTCCAGTTGACCAGTTGTTATAATTAGACAATTCTTTTTGTTCAAAAAAAAAAAAAAAAAAAAAAACAAAAAACAATAGATTATTGCATAACGCCTAATGTTTAACCACAAATGACCTAATCGATTGGTTTTAAAATTGGGAAAATATAAAGCGCTTTAGAGCTGGGAACAACATATGGCACATAGATCAGCTATTTTAATTTATTTAATTGGCCATATTTTTTTTTAAAAAAAATAATAATATAATTTGGGTCACTAGTTGCGAGTCTTGTGACAGCTAAGTAACTTTGCTACTCCCGTCATAATCATTGCTTTGAAGTTAATTAATACGAGTATTATCAAAACTAATAAATAAAAATGAGTCGGATGCTCTCCTCTTTACATGGATCTTGTAAAGAAAAGATCACTACATGACTGACTTCAAGAGATTAGCTTTTGAACATTCTCTCATAATTAGTCCTCAACATAATACAAATAATTATTAGGTGAGTATATTTGTCATTAAGTGAGATGATCCGGAAACTTTATTGCTAATTGGATAATGACATAATATTATTGCATGGACTCATACTCGTTGCCTGGAAACCAGGGAAGGGAAAACCTAGTTGCTTAATTGGATCCATTCCGGTTAATCACGATGCGTTCTTTAAATTAAAATTTTAAAAAGGAAAATTTGTCAGAAAAAACCTTTTAAAATTTTTTTGGCCAAAGAAAACCTTTTAAAAAAATTTTTGTTCAAGAAAGCCAAAACCCACTTTCTAACGTTGACTCACAATTCTCCGGCATTGACCACATGTTTTACAACATGTGCCATGCACATGACCCCTATTTTCCTAATTACACCCCACTTTGTCTAATTTAACACCCTTTTCCCTTCAATTAAACACTCTCTCTCCTCCTACTCTCTCTCTCTCTCTCTCTCTCTCTCTCTCTCTCTCTCTCTCTTACTCTCTGTATTCTATTTCATCTCCTTCTTTCCTTTGTGTTTTCAAATTCTCACGCCATTGTTGGAGTGCATCAAAATCGAAGCAGTAGAAGGCTTTGTCACTAATTTTCGACAACAGGTAAGTGATTAATTTGGTAACTCTGACTTTTTCGATTCTTGATTGAGAATTAGGGTTTTTTTTCCCCTTTTTAATTTTTCTCAATTATGCAGCGACTATGGGTCGAGGAGGTGTTACGAGGTGTGGTTGTGGTTTTCCTGTTGCGAAGAGGACTTCATGAACCCATGATAATCCTGGGTTAATGGCCTCGATGTATTCACAGAGAGTAGGAGAGAGAGAGAGAGTAGGAGAGAGAGTGTTTAATTGGAGGGAAAAGGGTGTTAAATTAGGCAAAGTGGGGTGTAATTAGAAAAATAGGGGTCATATGCATGGCACATGTTGTAAAACACGTGGTCAACGCCGGAGAATGGTGAGTCAACGTCGGAAAGTGGGTTTTGGCTTTCTTGAAAAAAAAATTTTTTAAAAAGGTTTTCTTTGGCCAAAAAAATTTTAAAAGGTTTTTTCTGACAAAAAGGTCACTTTAAAAGGTTTTTCCTGACAAATTTTCCTTTTAAAAATTTTATTATGTTGAAAAAAAAAATCAGATATACTATATTAATTGTTAAAAGAATATTTTGCAATAAACCACCTTTTAAATCTTTTTTTTTTTATTTTTACATATAACTACCTTTTAAAAAAAATGTTGCAAAAATATGTATGAGCAAGGACTTGGTAAATAACTAAATACAACCTCTAATTAGTATTAATTATTATAAGCCCTTAAATAAATTCAAACAACATATAATCTTTGTGTAAATGTCAATTACTTTAGTTAATTATGTGTTGAAAATTATACATAACATTTAAGAATATTAGATTGAATTTTGCCAATATTGTTTATGTATTTATTTATTTATTTATTTTGTTTTGTAACTCTCTTTATTTGTAAGAAATAAACAATGCCAAATACAAGTAATGTGTTAGAGATATGAGATATCGGAAAATATGTATATGATATATTTTCCGTAGATATCATTCAGAGAATAATATATTTAAGATATTTATGTTAAGATATTATTTTGAGAATATATCTTTAGGGTTTATGGTTATGTTAGTATATCTTTAGGAATATTGTTTCCTATTTTATGAGCGTAGGTTTTGTATAAATATTTTACCTATCGATGAATAATAATGAAGCTGCTATTCATTCTCTCTTCTCCCTAATTTGTCATGGTATCAAGAGCAGGTTAAATCTTGGGACCGCTCACAAAAATTTTCCCCCCTGCCGGTGGGTTAGAAAGTTAAACCCACCGGTGGGATTCAAAATTTTGCTTCCGTTATGCAATATTAATACTCTTTAAATTTTTATTTTTTTGGGCTAGTACACGTTAATCATATGTGTATGTGAATTTTTTTTTTGGGAGAATTTTTTTTTGTGGGAGTATGTGAGTGGACTTCCTCCACTATAACGCATCTTTGGAGATGAAGACATTAAATAGCGTTATGCTTGACGCAATATTAAAAAAAAAATCGGCTCTCTTTTGTCGTGAGACAAGATATATTTGATTCTCCTTGTGCCGTGAGACAAGGTTTGTGAGTTGATTCGAGCTGATTTTGCTCATTTGGATATGAGAGTGTGGTTTACTCTGAAGACCAATAAAAGATTTGAGTTTGGTTTAATCTTGAAAAACCAATATTTGATTGGAGCTCGGTTTTGCTCAGGAAAAACCAAAAATTGTTATTTGCAGGTTCCAAAAGAATGACGTTCCTGTTTGATTGATGACTGATGAGTTCGAAAAGATGAACGTTCTCATCGTTGAAAAAGAAGAAACAAAAAATTGAAGGCGACATCACAAGAGTGTGCATCTCGACTTCAACAAATTGAAGAATTTCCAATCGCAACGTTCGTGTTACTGCCGTTACGATTGCGGGAGGGTGTTAGAGATATGAGATATCGGAAAATATATGTATGATATATTTCCGTAGATATCATTCAGAAAATAATATATTTAGGATATTTATGTTAAGATATTATTTTGATAATATATCTTTAGGGTTTATGGTTATGTTAGTATATCTTTAGGAATATTGTTTCCTATCTTATGAGGGTAGGTTTTGTATAAATACTCTACCTATCGATGAATAATAATGAAGCTATTCATTCTCTCTTTTCTCCCTAATTTGTCATAATGCAACTTAAAAAACACATTCCATTGTTTAAAACAATTTTAATTTTAACTGGATAGCGTCGTTGACTCGTTGGTACATGTCGGAAAGAGGATAGCTTTCGGCCAATTATGTCAACAAGTTTGACATTTTCTAACACGTGTGACAAGTAACCCTTCTTTGTATAGGTGAGGTTCGCACGTGCGGGGTTAGGAGGAGGTTCATTTCACCTGAGGAAGGCTCCCATCATCCTATGGTTAGGCTCCATAATTATTGTGATACAGCTGCATCTAGCTACCTTGCTTTAGCTAGGTTACTAATTATAGTATTACTATAATTGTAGTAATTAATTATACTACTTTTATAATTAATTGGATGCATCTTGATAAGATCGACTGACTCTACAATTCAGCAAAAGCCAAAAGTAATGTTAATGATGATTTAACCATATAATTGCGTTACTAATAATGATGGACGTACCACAATTTGCACAAACCAAATTGGACCTTTAACTTCTTTATTTTTATTGCTTTACCCATGGAAATCATGCATGGACACTATCATTTTTTTATGGGTTGCTTAAATTATGTCAATATTTTGCTTTTTATGAGTGTATGGTACGGAGTAAAATGTTGTTTTATGGGTGTTTTCTTTAATTTCTATGTTAATAATATTGAATTTAAGGTTCCTACAATAAATATCAAAACATATTCAATTCTAGTTTAACATGCATGTTAATAATGAGAATGATAATATGAACAAGATACATAGAGTTTATGACACGTAAGGTATCTCGTACAGAAATTTAGGGAAAATTCTTTCTAAAGGATGCATGGTAGGATTTGTCGATTTGACCCCTAACTACACATTATCTAAAAGATTGTCGAAGAGATAGCCAACTGTTCTACCTCTTCTGTCTCAAAATAACAATTATTGTAGACAATTTTATTATAAACATAATAGAGATGATGTATATACAAAGTATATAATGAGGAAGTATATAATGAGAAGTATAGATGTAGTATTTTAAAGCTTTCCAACATACTAAGTACAAAGTATAATTGTATACTCCATAATCGGTTAATAGATAGTGCTAGCATACAAAGAATGTGATTTAATTTAAAGAACAAATTCAAACAAACGTTGCCTAAATTATCAATTAAGTGTAATTTACTTTCAATATATATACTCATAAGTTGGAACAACAAATTTTCATTGCGCTTATTTGTCATGAAAAAGTATGTACTCTGTATTCTGTACTACTTATGCAAAGTCCAAAATTTACTATGTAATACGAAGTATTTTGTCCATTTTCTTTCATAGCAATGCCAATTTCTTACAAGTGCTTCGTAACACATTAAACCATGCTTGACACATTCGTACATTTACTGCCAAAACCTTAGATTGTCCTCATTTTTTCTTACCTCACTTCTTCCCTTGTAATAAGGTAACTCACTGAGTGAACTCAGCAACACTACATTGCCATCTTGCAACGCAACAACCATTGTTGCGACGTGGCGGAATTCCATTGGAAATTACCACCGTCATGCAATTCCCTAGCAACTCAAGCAAACCATTGACCAAGAATTGTCCGGCTGCCTTTAGAGGGCGGTCAACAAGTCAACATTGTGTTGACTTCTTAAGCATAGACACTTTGGCAGCTTCTGTAAGAGTTGTGCTTAAATAGTCAACAAAGTCACGGGTCATCCTACATTTCCAAAAATACCCCTTAAATAGTCAGAAATTAACCAAAAACAATTTAGTTGGGCTGGCAATCTGGAAACTAATGGCCCAGGTAATTGCCCCCAAGTTTTACATCAGCCCGTTAACGGCTCACAAAGGCCACCCACCATTTAGTTACTCCGTATTAGTCTACTAGGCATGTCGATCACGAGTTAGGTCAAAAAAGGGTTACAGGACCAATATAAGTGGTCAATAAACGTAGTATATTGTTGAATTACTTATAATTGTTTACAAGGTAAGGAGAAGGACCATAATGACCTAATCAGGCTTTTAAAATTGAGGGAAAAATGCCAAGATTCTTCACCTCTAAGTACCACAGTTAAAAATATTTGATCCTGTAATCTTAAGTTAAAAAAAATCTCCAACCAAATACAAGTCATATATTGTATAACTGGAACCCATTTAATTGAACACTAAAGCAAATCCTAGCTAGTACTATATGCTCATTCTAAAATCAAATCTACTACTGTAGTATGTTATTATAACAAAATAATACCCAATCAATTAAATAGTCCCTAATCATTAAATTCTTCCTTCCTTTGAAGACTTTGCTTTGCTGTAATATCAACTCAGCCATTCGTTAGATAAGTGCTTCCTACCTACAAAGGCTAAAATAGTCCAATTTGATTAGTGTCTCAATGATTAGCCTATATTTGTTAAGAGTGATCGAACATTATCTTCCATGGGCCACCAAGATCGTTATCTCCATTCTACATTCAGAGCATTGGAAGAAATTTCGACTAACTCGTCTCCAAGATGACGATGAAGTTGTTCATCCGTCCATTTTGTGCTATGACCTCAATAGTCTTGTCGATTACATGAACCTAATCATGATATACCCGTCAATTCTAACAACTTATACATGGAAAATCCGTCTAACTTTCTCTCTATGTACCGGGATTAATTATCACATTGGCGAAATCATAGCCAACCCATTATAGTAAAGAACCATAAAGTAATTGATCGATTTTTCTCTCACACATTATATCGATACATAATCTTAACAAGACAACAATTTATATAAACGCGTGTATGTATTGGGATAGATAGAGTAGAATTATTTAACAAACGACTAAAATGTGGTACTACTGGTCTCTTCACATTTACTTAATTATAGTTCAGTTCAGTTCAACTTTAATCAGTTCAGTTCAGCTTCAATCAGTTCAGTTCAGCTCAGCTCCTAATTTCCTTCAATCATAAAATATTCATCTCAGCTCCAATCAGTTCAGTTCAGTTTAGTTCATCTCAGTTCATTTAAGTAAATGTGGACAGGCCCTACCTCCGTTTCATGTTTATTATAACTTTGAAATATTTTATGTCTCATAAATAATATCGTAAAATTGCAAAAAAAAACATAAAACGGAGGTTGTAAATGAAATGAAGCAACATAGAATCTGAGTTGTTGCCGATGTTATTGCAAAGTGTTGAAGCCTTTTCCTAATTGACATAAACAATGCTCCTCAAAAATGGTACACAAAGTACAATAGGAATATAAAATTGTGAATAATTTGGTCATGTTATCGGAAAAGGAACAGTGACGACTTATACCGTGGCACAAGAAGTTTGACATTGGGGTTGCACGTGGATCATCTCTTTTGATAATTGAAGTTTCATTCGTGGGGAATTATGGATTTTCATGCATGATTCATGAGAAGCTTCGTTAGCTGTGGTCAATGCTTCATTAATTAGATTCTCCAACCAGCTAAGCTTTGTGTTAGTTCATGAATATCCTCTAAGATAATTTAATTAAATTATGCTTATAATTGTCACTTTAAACTAAACTAATTTAATAAGCTATAATAATGCAACGGTGTGTTCTATTTCTACACCACTGGTTTTAATTTTGGCAAAATGTACGATTATGTAGTTTTGTCCTACCAAAAAGAAGGTAGGGTATGCAGTATTAAGAGTTTAAGACAAAGTAGCAGAATAGATGATTTTGTTCATTTGTGATCTTATTAGGCACTTCTATAAAACTTGCCTAGTGTTTGAAAAAAACATTTAGGCCTTACTTGGTAAAGAGCTTTTAGCTTATTTTGCTCAATTAGAGGTTTGATCAATTTAAAAAGCTGGATGTTTGGTAAATAGTTTTAAAAGAGGTTTTTGGGCTAAAAAAACTCTTTTTAGAAAAAGCTTATTATAACGGTTTTTCAAAAATTAACTTATTGAACAATTAGGTTTTTGGCTCTTAAATACACTAAAACAGCTAACAATTAATAGCTATTTACCAAACACTTTTAGTCTTTTACACATACAATCAGCTAATTATAACCAGCTTGTAAATTAGCTATTACAATCAGCTACCAGCTAATTACCAAACAGGGCCTTATGGTCTGTTCTATTACGTTGAAATTAAGTTCAGCTCAGCTCAGCTCAGTTCAGTTCAGTTCAGTTTAGACCAGTTCAGCTCCTAATTTCCTTCTCTTATAAAATATTCATTTCAGTTCAGTTCAGTTTAGTTCAGTTCAGCTCAGTTCAGTTCAGTTCAGCTGAGTTCAGTCAATGAGAATAGGCCCTTAGTCTATGAAATATAGCATGCCATGACTTGAATAAGTAGCATAAGCTCTTGTGCGGAAAGTTTCACGTCCAATTTCTTAAAAAAAAAAAAATCAATTACTACATAAAAATTGATATTACAAAAAATCTGAAATACTACGGAATAACATATATATACTCCCACTGTTTTTAAATAGTTGTCTAAACTTTTCATGCGTCAACATCAACTATATTTTCTAAGTAATTTAATAAATAAACCGTTATTAAATGAGTTTCAATATATCTTATCATATATCAATATTTTATACAAGTGCCTCTTACTAATACAAAATTATATATAATAATGATCAAATTATAATAAAATCAGAATTGATTCTATAACAAAGAGTCATCTAGAATTTGTTAATAATATACACACAGATATACAGTATATTCAGGTGTATAGGCTCGCATAATCATCGAAACCAAGAATCTGTGTAAAAGCCTAACAGGTAAGCACAGCTGCACAGGCGGCACAGAACGTAGTAACCCTTTTCGCTAGAAGCATGCACAAACTTATCTCCTTAATTTATGACAGCAAGCACACTGGCAGTGGCAGCTCCATTTTGACCTTTTCTAAGCTACCTGCCTCTTCAGCTGATATCATCGCATCATTTTCATTCTTATCTACTTGAGATGAGAGTATCACAGATTCCTTTCCTCCCACCATATTAACGCCCAATCTTTTATTATTTTATTTATTAGACAATTAAATTCTCTTAACTCCCATCCAAAATCATCATAATAATTACACTTGGATTTTATATGACTACTTTAAACAATAAGCTTTGCCATTAGTTAGTCTTTGTTATTACGTTATATCTTCCTATATCTAATTTCAACGTTTACTTTATTCATCATTTGTCCACTTCTTCCTAACACTTTCCTATCCTAAATGCTTTACTACGTACTTCATTCTACTATATATATACCCTCTTCTTTATTGTTATCTTCATCCAAAACATTTTATTCTCTTTCTTACTTGCTAAACAACCTAGTTTACTAAACATGGCATCCTCTACTACCAAGATCCTATACCTTGCTCTTTTTCTTTCTCTCTTTAGCTTTTCCGTAGCGGCGAGGCAACTCCTTGAGTCGTCTCAGCCGATGACCTTCCAATACCACAAGGGTCCTCTTCTTAATGGGAAGATTACAATTAACCTTATTTGGTACGGTCATTTTAAACCTGCCCAACGTGCTATTATCTCTGACTTCATTACCTCCTTGTCATCCACCAATAATCAAGCCAAACCATCTGTTGCCACGTGGTGGAACTCCATTGGCAAGTATCACCGCCTTGCTAATCCCAAGAAACTCACCACCACCACTGCCACGTCACTCACTCTCTCCTTAGGCAAGCAACTCATTGATGAGAAGTATCCTCTTGGGAAGTCACTCACCAACAAGCACCTTATCCAGCTGGCATCCAAAGGTGGTCAACAAGTCAACGAAGTCAACATTGTGTTGACTTCATCCGACGTGGTAGTTGATGGATTTTGTAGAAGCCGGTGTGGGACCCACGGTTCATCCTACGTGTCAAAAAGTACCACTCAGAAGTTCACCTACATTTGGGTAGGTAACTCCGAGACCCAATGTCCGGGTCAATGTGCCTGGCCCTTCCACCAGCCCATTTACGGCCCACAAAGCCCACCATTGGTTGCACCCAACAACGATGTGGGCCTAGATGGTATGGTTATAAACTTGGCTAGCCTATTGGCTGGGACCGTGACGAACCCGTATGGAAATGGGTACTACCAAGGCCCAAAAGAGGCTCCACTTGAGGCTGCAACAGCTTGTCCAGGGGTGTATGGGAAAGGTGCTTACCCGGGGTATGCTGGTAATTTACTCGTGGACTCATCTACTGGAGCAAGTTATAATGCAAATGGTATTAACAAAAGGAAATATTTGGTGCCTGCTTTGTATGATCCTAGTACCTCATCTTGCTTAACTTTGGTGTGACAAATTCAGAACATTGTACAGAGTATATAATACGGAGTAGTACTAATGTATTAGTCATTGACTTAATAAAGGCAATTGGACAATCCTTTGACAAATGAAGCATATTTACCAAAGACATTTATTCTCTTCTCGTTTAGTTTTACCGCTAGAGTAATAATCAATACATTTATCTTTCAAGTAAGAGAGGCTCTTCATTAAGACTCATATAAATTAGGGGTGAGTATGGGATGGGTACCCGTACCGTTAGTACTAACGGTTCAGGTATCCGATACCCAAAATTCCTAAAAGTGATATCCATATCCCGAACCGATAAGTTCGGGTACTCGGACTTCGGGTACCCGCATTTTCAGATCGGTTATCGAGTACCCAATAAGATATCTAATAATGATAATTAAACTTAATTATGTAGTTATTATAATATAATTTACCACTAATTAACAACAATCTAATATATATATATATAAAGGGGAGTTTTTTCCCGAGTTTTTAGAGAGCCACGTAGGATCTAATTTTCTCACCGCGCCATGTAGGATTATAAATCTTAGTAGTAGCCAATTAAATAAGAGATTATTAGCTTCTTTTAGAATTAAATAATTTAAATGCCATGTAAGCAAAATTGGCGAATGAGATTTTTAAGTTTAAATTAATTAAATATTATATATTATCTTTTAATATTAGGAATTTTATCTAAATATATAACAAATTTTAGGCTCATAAATACCAAAAAAAAACATTATTTAAAAAAAATCAAACAAACCGTGCATCGCACGGGCTTCATCTAGTATCATATAATTTTGACCAAATTATTAACAATATTACAAATCATTGATATTATAAAATAATTATATAGTAAAGTAAGATTTTAGATTTTAAAAAAATAGATTTAAGTAGGAAAAAAGGCAAAAATATGCTTATCGGCCGAGTAACCGTTAATTTTAAAATGATACCCAATAACCATACTCAATAACAAATTATCGGAACGGGTACCCGAACCATTATGATTATCGAATCGGGTAATCTAATTTAAACAAAATTTTAAAATAGACATCTGAAATGAGTTAAAGAGAACAAGTTCAAGACCTTGATGACTTAATTATTTATTTAATCGTCATATTTTCATCTGAACCTTAGCTTATGTACTTTTTGGTTCAAGATCCAACTATAGCATACATTTGAAAGATGGATGACGCGAGTGTCATATGTGCCATGTTTAGGTCGCAAAATAGTAAGGTGTACACGTGCCACCAAAATACACCTTCAAGTGTATTGAAGAATGTACACTGAACAAGAAGAAAAAGGATGTACGTGGAGGAGAGAGAGTTGGTGGTCTAGCTGCCGTTGTATTTGTTTAGTGTCACTTTAAATATTACTCCGTATGACCTCCAATTTGGATAAGAAGAGCCAAGAGGGGACTGTGTAATTATTAGTGGCACAAACAGTTTGACCTTCTTCCCCCACGTGGACCTCTATTCATGAACTAACCCGGGAAGGGTCAACCACGGGAAGGCTCATTCTCATCTCTACGGTCAACGCCTACGGAGTATTATTACTTGTAATTAGGCATTTATTTAGATGGTTTACTTAATTTGAGGTCGAAGAAAAATAAAGCATTAGATTATCCTTCTAAACAAGAAATATTTGAACTATTTATTGGTAGTGGAATTTTTATAAGTCGTTGTAAGAGCTGTATGAATTAGGGATTGTTCTCATAGACTGAACTGAACTGAAATGAACTGAGCTGAGTTGAAATGAATTGAATATTTTATAAGAGAAGGAAATTAGGAGCTAAACTGAATTGAACTGAAAATAAACGTACGAGAATAAACCCTTACTGTATTAAATTTTACTTTATAATTCATACCATCAACCAAACAAACACTTAATCCGTAGACGAAAAGTAACCATCAACACTGTCACATAGATATACTCGTATTGATGTAAGCCATTTAAAGTGGCATACTGGTATAGCAGGAGCCAGACTGCTGCTAACCCATTAACTTGTATAAAACGTTTACCTCACCACGCACCTAACAAGCTAAGCGTGTTGGCAGCATCAAACCATTCTCAAATCTCAACTAAACCTTTCACAGTTTCACTAGCTGCATTAGAGCTGGCCCAGCTGGCCTTTTTTCTCATTTGTATTTTTTTTTGGTCCATGTCACTTTCACTACTTCAAAACCATTTAAAAGAACACGGTATTACTTTATTACAGTAGTTATGCCCACTAGTTGGTACTACTACAACACACTTTTAGCATTACGTTATTTTCTTCGCTTCTTTCTTCCTAGCAACTTCCTTTCCTAATATTCCTATTCTTAACACACCTATATATACCATCCTCCTTTACCATATTCTTCATTCATCAACTCTCTCATTCTATCTTACTATCTTACCAAAAACATTTTATCCAAAAAGTGACATTTTGTATTATCCATGGCATCCTTACACTTCAAAACTTTGTACCTTGCTCTTTTTCTTTCCCTCCTTGGCTTTTCCTTGGCGGCGAGGCGGCTCAGTGACTCGACTGAGCCGATGGCCTTCCAATATCATAAGGGTCCCCTCCTTAATGGTAAAATTACGATCAACCTTATATGGTATGGTCAATTTAAACCTGCCCAACGTGCTATTATCTCTGACTTTATCACCTCCCTATCATCCTCCCAACACGAAGCCCAGCCATCCGTTGCCACATGGTGGAATTCCATAGGCGAGTATCATCGTCTCGCTGATCCCAAGAAACCTACTTCCACTCTCTCCCTTTCCCTAGGCAAGCAAGTCATAGATGAGACATACCCCCTAGGCAAGTCCCTAACCAACAAGCACCTTGTAGAGCTAGCCACCAAATCCAGTCAACAAGTCAACGCAGTCAACATAATTTTAACCGCATCCGACGTGGCAGTAGAAGGGTTCTGTAGAAGCCGATGTGGAACCCACGGATCATCCTACATTTCCAAAAGTACCTCCCAAAAATCCACCTACATTTGGGTTGGCAACTCGGAAACCCAATGCCCGGGCCAATGCGCTTGGCCCTTCCATCAGCCCATATACGGCCCGCAAAGCCCACCATTGGTTGCACCCAACAACGATGTCGGGCTCGACGGTATGGTGATCAACTTGGCCTCCTTATTAGCCGGGACCGTGACGAACCCGTATGGAAACGGGTACTTCCAAGGCCCGAAGGAAGCCCCACTTGAGGCTGCTTCGGCTTGCCCCGGTGTATACGGTAAAGGGGCGTACCCGGGTTATGCCGGGTCCCTTTTGGTGAACCCGACTACTGGTGCTAGCTACAATGCAAATGGAGTTAACAAGAGGCAGTTTTTGCTTCCTGCTTTATATGATCCTTCAACTTCATCTTGCTCCACTTTGGTCTGATATATTTTAAAGTAAAGTTTTCCATAGTGTAAAGATACTAGACTTTTAGTTCGGTAATGGTGTATTAATTTTATTCAATTTGTAATAGTTAACCTTGTTGAGAATTATAAATTTATAATACTACGAGTTTTGAATACCTAATTATCTTGCACAATAAATTATGGAGTATCTTTTATTTATATTGAATATTTTGTCATTAAAAAAATTACTTATTCATATTAAGATAGAGGTTTAATTCTTATGATCATGTTATGTTTCGTAAAATGATTGTTATTGAGTTATGATTCCCTTCGCTTATCTCGCCTCACCTAAGATTGGAGTAATGCAAAAATTTTAAAAGGCTAATAAATTTCTAAATGCAAAAATTTGATAAGATTGAAACTCAATCACTTGCCTGTATTCATCCAAGGCCTCAAATATTTATACAATCACTCTCCTTGCGCTACAAGGAAGTATAATCATACTAGGAAACTAAAATCTTCCAATATCTTTTCCTAAGATAAGCTAGAAAATATATCAACAAAATATATCTTGCCAAACAAAATAAGATTTAGTAAATATACTAATATATCTTTTCCTAATACCCCCCTCAAGTTGGAGCACTTGAATCAAAGATGCCCAACTTGCTAAGAAGATAATCAAATTGTTGTTTACCCAAGGCCTTGGTAAAAATATCCGCAAGTTGCTCATTTGTGCGAACATGGATTGGAGTAATTAATCCGTCTTGAATTGCATCTCGAACAAAATGACAATCAACTTCAATGTGTTTTGTTCGTTCATGAAACACTGAGTTTTGAGCTATGTGAATTGCCGCTTGACTATCGCAAATATAGGAATAGCACAAGGATGATGGACCCCTAGGCTGAAAAGTAGACCCTTTAACCATTTCATTTCCATGGTTATAGCACACATGGATCGGTATTCGGCCTCATCTGATGAAGTGGCTACGGTGGGCTGCTTTTTGGACTTCCACGCAATAGGAGAACGACCTAAGAAGACCAGCCAGCCAGACACGGAACGACGAGTAAGTGGGCATGCTGCCCAGTCCGAATCGCACCACCCGTTGAGGGTGAGATCGTTGTTCGTACGCAGCAAGATGCCTTGACCCGGCGTGCTTTTCAAGTAGCGCACCACTCGGATGGCAGCCTCCCAGTGAGCTCTTTGTGGAGCCTTCATAAAGTGCGAGAGTACATGCACGGAGTATGTCAAATCTGGCCGAGTTACAACCAAGTAAACAAGGCGCCCAACCAACCGTTTATACAGTTCTGGATCATCAAGAGGGGGGCTGTTATCACGACCCAAGCGATGATTTTGCTCCATGGGTGTTGAAGCCGGTTTCGACCCTAGAACCCTGTCTCAGTTATTATATCAAGTGCGTATTTACGTTGACATAAAAACAAACCGGTACTACTCCGTGCTACCTCAATGCCAAGAAAGTACTTGAGAACTCCCAAGTCCTTCATATGAAAACACTTACTCAAATAATTTTTGAACAATTTCAAGGCTGTAGAATTGTTCCCTGCAACAATTAGATCGTCCACATAAACAAGGACATTAAGTTGAATCGAGCCCTGTGTATAAGTGAATAGAGAGTAATTCGGGTACGATTGAACAAAACCATACTTTTTCAGAGCCGTAGTAAGCTTGGAAAACCAACAACGAGGAGCTTGCTTGAGACCATATAAAGACTTTCGGAGACGACAAACAAAACCCGGTTCATCGGCGGTAAAGCCCGGTGGAATTTTCATATATACCTCCTCATTCAAGTCACCATGAAGAAACGCATTATGTACATCCATTTGATGTAATTCCCAGTGCTTTGCAGCGACAATGGCAAGGAATGCACGAACTGTGGTCATTTTGACAACGGGAGCAAATGTCTCATCATAATCTATGCCTTCGGTTTGATGATTACCAAAGACAACTAATCTCGCCTTCAATCTTTCAATGCTCCCATCAGAGTTGTATTTAATTTTGTACAACCATTGACTTCCAAGAGCCCTCTTACCGGGAGGTAGTTTCTCCAAGGTCCATGTGCCATTATCCTCAAGGGCACGCATTTCTTCCTTCATTGCTTGTTTCCAACCACTATCTTGCATAGCTTCTTTAAATGATCTAGGCTCCTTTCCACCTGTTATTGCTGCAACAAAATTTCGGTGTTTTGCAGAAAACTTATCACAACTAACATAATGTGCTATAGGATACGACATACCTGAGGGAGGTGGAATGACTAGATTAGGAAGATCCTTGGATGGACTATTTCGAGCCACATTAGTATGAGTAACAAAGCCCTTGAATCTTGTCGAAGGAATTTTAATACGATGCCCACGCCCCATTAGACCGGGTGTCGTGGCATCCCCGAGCTCCTCTTCCCTTCCTGCTGCTGTAGCAGGCTGTTGCGGTGGTGACCCTCCCACCTGCAGCGGCGGCACAGACACAGGTGGTGGCAGCAGTGGCCGGCCATCGTTGCCCTCATCATACGGGTGAAAATATTCCGTATCATCACCCAAAGTAATAGTTGCATTCATATCATCAGTAGCAACATCTATATTTGTGCCTACGACATCTAAATAAGGGTATACATCTTCAAAAAAACGAACATCTCTAGATACAAAAAATTCCTTTTTGTCAAGATCAAATAGATACCATCCTTTCTTCCCAAAGGGGTAACCAACAAAGATGCATTTACGACTACGACTCGCAAATTTATCAGCCTTTGCCCGTTGATTATGAGCAAAGCACAACGACCCAAACACACGGAGTTCACTAAAAAAAGGTGGGGAGCCAAACAACATTTGATAGGGTGTTTTATTGTTTAGGAGGACCGAAAGGGTACGATTAATAACATGAGCCGCAGCCAAAGCACACTCCCCCCCCCAAAAAAAATAAATTGGTAACCCCCCCTGAAATCGAAGGGCACGAGCAACATTAAGTATGTGTTGGTGTTTTCTTTCTACCCTTCCATTTTGTTGTGGGGACCTACACAAGAGGTTTGAAATAAAATTCCCTATGCTAGGAAATAGTTTTTCAAACAAAAAAACTCGGTACCATTATCACTCCGTACAATTTTTATTTTCTGTGAGAATTGCCTATCAATCATAGCAATAAATGACATGAATATTTTAAATACCTCCGTTTTATCAATTAATAAATAAATCCAAACCACATGAGAGTAATCATCTACCAAAGTTAAAAAATAATGAGCACCACAAGAAGAGGGTTCGGCATATGGTCCCCATAAATCACAATGTACTATCTCAAAAATACGGGAAGCTTTATTTTCACTTAAAGGAAATTTGTCTCTAGTGTGTTTAGAACGATGACACACTTCACAATCTTTATTTAAATGACCACTAGAATTACTAAGGAAAGAAAGTAGCTTTACAACTTTCTCGGAAGGATGACCCAAACGCCTATGCCATAGCTTCAAGGTGTCTTCAACTGAAATAGCCGCTAATGATGCTTCCTCCCGAAGATAGTATAGTCCATCCATTAGATCACCCGTTCCAATCACCTCCCTCGTGCGTTGGTCCTGTATAGTACAAATCGAAGAGTTAGTTATGACTTCACAATTAGTAGTGGAGCACAATTGTGAAACCGAAATTAAGTTACAATTTAATTTTGGAACAAAAAGCACATTATAAAGAGTGATTTTGTCCGTTAGTTTTACAACCCCTTCTTTCATGGCAACTACACTCTGGCCATCCGGGAGTCCTACATTGCACGAAGGCACATCATGAACCTCCAATAAACAAGAAATATTGCCGGTTACGTGATGGGAGCAACCGGTATCGATGATCCACTTACCATTCACACGATGGGGTGGTGGGGGTGTGTTACCCATAACGGCCATTAAGGCCTGCCACTGTTCGGCAGTGAGAGTCGGAGCAGCCGATGCCGAAGGTGGAGCTGCCGCAGCAGGGGTGGCGTTGGCCTTAATAGGCGCACCTCTGCCACGACTAAGCCCCTTATTATTTTCTTTTGTACTATATTTCTCAATATACCAAGCAGGGACCCCATGTTTGTCAAAGCACGTGGTGGTATCATGACCCTTCTTATGGCAGAAAGTACACTCAAGCGCAGCTCTTTCGGCCCGGGACAAACGCGGCTTGGAGGTGTGCTCCATTCGAACCGCAAAACCAGACACCTCGGGTTGCTCTTCTTTGTGGCTAGAGATTCCCCTAACACGTTCCTCCTGGGAAATAGTTTGAAACGCTCTATTCAAGGTCGGCAAGGGATCTTGAGAAAGCAGGGTAGAGCGTAATGCAGCATAATAATCCGAATTTAGCCCAAGCAAAAATTGTTGGAGTCGATCACCATCACGCCTTGCAGCGTGTTGCTTCCCAATATCGCACGTACACTTGCCGCATTTACAATTGATTAGAGGCTCGTGTTTATCAAGCTCATCCCACAAAACAGATAACTTGCTGAAATACACCGCAACTGGCATCGATTTGGGCTGCTCACATTGACTTATTTCCGATTTTAGTTGCTGAATGCGAGGGCCATTGATGAGGCCAAACCGTTCTTGCAAGTCATCCCACAACTTTTTGGCATTGTCATAATTTTATAGCATAGAACGAACCTTCGAGTCAATTGTGTTCATGAGCCACGAAACGAGCATACAATGTATCGTGACCCAATCATCCTTTGTGCAAGGAGGAGTATAGCTCGTGATAGTGCCATCGAGAAAGCCGAATTTCCTTCGCGAGGACAATGCAATGTAGATTGCATGAGACCACTCATTGAAATTATCAAGTTTTAGTCTTTGAGAGGTGATAAAATCGCCCGGACGATCTTGGGGTCCAAGGTAAAAGGGAGAGGTAGGTTCTATTTTTGTTGGTGGTGGTGGCGGTGGATCGCCAGCCATGGTGGTAGAATGGTAAAAAAAAATTATTGAAGCAACCTTAGCTCCGATACCATGATAAGATTGAAACTCAATCACTTGCCTGTATTCATCCAAGGCCTCAAATATTTATACAATCACTCTCCTTGCGCTACAAGGAAGTACAATCATACTAGGAAACTAAAATCTTCCAATATCTTTTCCTAAGATAAGCTAGAAAATATATCAACAAAATATATCTTGCCAAACAAAATAATATTTAGTGAATATACTAATATATCTTTTCCTAATAAAATTGGAGTAATGTGTAACTAATTTGTTTTAATGAAACAATTTTATGTGCAACAAACGAACGAACTAGAAACTATCTCCGTCTCACCAAGCTTTAAAAGGCTAGAAGTAGCAAAGGAAGAGTAAACATGTGTCAAAGACAATCTTAGCAACCCATATCCATAAAAATTTACTCTTTATTTTACTACTCATTCCTTATTTTGCTCAAGAAAGGCGATATGTTCTTTGTGATAAAAAAAGACGAATTTTTTTAGTCGCGGTTGTTAATGCAATCAAAGAGGACTATGTTCGGGCGGGCGAATCACTAAACATCGCCCTTACAATTTTACTTTCGCGAGGGCAATCAAATGAGGCAATTCTAATATGCCCGAGTTGGCCGTTTATAAAAAGACAAAATTAAAGTTGCTCTCTTTGATCAGAGTTTTTTGTAGTGCTAACTTCAATGTCAATTTGGGTATAAGTGTCATTTCATCATAAGAATTAAATAAGTTATTTGACAAAACTTTTAAAAAGAGCTTTTTGAAAAAGAGATTATTTAGTGGAATAAGCTCTTTAAATAAGTTTCTTACCAAACACCTTAAATTAACTTATTTAACTATTAATAAGCTAATGTTGGTCAAATTAGCTAATTTTGCTCAAATAAGCTAGTGACCAAACACAACCAATATGGTAGATCACTAGAGGTGTCAATTTGGGTGTTTGGGTCGATCTATTTCAAATTTAAGTCATGTCAAATTATTGTTTTCGTGTGAGTCGAAATTCGAAATAAGTACTTTTAGATTGTCATATTTTGACAGTTTTAGCATCAACATTTCTAAAAGATTGTTCAAACAATCTAGGGAGTAAACCCAGACAAAGAATAAGTGCAACTTCATTCTAGTTCATTAAAAATTATACAGGAAGCGTGCACTCTGCATATAAGTTTGGATATATACAGTTGGAAATATTAGTATAAATCAACATTAACTACACCATAATCTATCATAAATTTCATCAACTTACACTCAAATTCTCGCGCAAACCCATTTTCGCTCTGAATTTCCAGCGTACCATTTTCGAATCCAAGTTCGAGACTCAAATCCATCGCTTCCACTGATTTGACCGGCGTATTCCAGCCAATTTGAAGGTAATGTTCTCCGAGCTTTTTCGATTTTCTTGCCCTTTTTTAGGGAAATTCTTATTCTCCCTTCTTTCCTTCTCTGAATTTGATTATGGCTCGAGAAAGGAGGCGTCAGCCGGGTTGACGGGGTCAGGCTAGGGATCCCCGTGACCGCGCCGACGTTTGGAACGGGGAACAAGCCGGTGAAGACCCGGAAAGGGGGATTCCGGCAGTTCCTTTAAACGCCGCGCCGCCTCAGCAGGACGCCGAGGCTGGCGAGGCGGAGCAACCTGAGCAGAGAGAACAGGCTGGGCAGGCTGAAGATTTACCCCTGTGCTCTGGGACCTGCTTCCTGGGCATGCGGAATGGCAGGATGCCGAGGCCCAGGACGCCATGGTGAGAAATACCCCATACTCATGGTGGGTTCGGCATGCCGAAACCTACCGATTCGCCGAGCAAATTGAGTTGCACTACGACATTTTTGAAGAGGATGGGCATTGGTGCCGAATGCCCTCGCCGACTGACAGGATTCACCGTCCCCCTCCTGGGTATGTAGGGGTGTACACTCGGCAATTGCAATACGGGCTTCGGTTTCCTTTGGATCCCTTCGTCAGGGACATTTTAATAAAGTACAGGATCTCCCTGTGCCAATTAACACCCGTTAGCATTCGGCGGGTGATGACTTATCTCTGGGTGTGTCGGTTTTTTGCTGTTGATCCGAATTTGCACTGCTTCCGAAAGATGCATCAGCTAGTGTAGAACCTCCAGAGCGTGTACGACCAACACGGGTCTTCAGGCTGGTGGCGAATAGAGAGTTGCCCCCAATATCTGACTATGTGGCCGAACGACTCCTCGGATAAGGATTGGAGGGGTCAATGGGTTTGGGTGAGAGTTCCCGCTGATCCGGAGCATCCATATTTTTCTGGGGCTCCCCGATACCTCTCCAGGCCTGATCCGAACATGCAAGACTTGGGTCCTGAGGACCCTGATGCCACTAGCCACCCGAGTTATGAGCAAATGAGCTTTTTCGGGAAGCAGAATAACCCCCGGGGGAGTTGGCAGAATGAGAACTCTCCCGGCCAGATGGCTTCCAGATAACCATTACATCTTCCAAGAGAAGATGTTGGCAGTTGTCGGCCTCAGCCGAAAGTACAGGGGTGGTAAGTATGTTCGGCTGGGGTCGAGGACTTTAACTTAGTCAATTTTGATTTGTCTTTGATGCTTATTCCCTTAGTTTAACCTTCGTCTGTTCTTTTCAGAGCTGAGCGAAGCTACCTCGGGAATTGATTATAACCGGCTCGTGGTGAACGCTGAAAGGGTCATTCTAGACCGGGCTCCGGCAATCACAGCTCCGAAGAACCGTCCGCTGCATCTGCACGAAACGGGTCTTCAAATTGAAGCCGCTGCCGAATACACCAAGCAAAAGCCTTGGTGGGAGAAGCAAGATCCCCTTCGGCCTTTATTACCTGAGGAAGCACAGGCTGCTCAGACAGCAGCTGACGTGTCCCGAGTAATCAACTCCTTGGAAGGAGGTGTTGGGACGTCTGGTGCTGCTGAGGGGGATATCCCTGCACCTAGAGTTCATCCGAGGGTTCCAGTAAGTTCCTGACTTGTTTGGTTTTTTTTTTTTTTTTTTTTTTTTTACTCATACTTTGCTGCCCCCCCTTTCTGCAGTCTGAGGAAGGGTGCGGAAGAAGAGAAGGAAAGGAACCTACTCGTTATGAAGATCCATCTTCGTCAGAATCTGAAGAACTGGACGAGCAGCCCTTAGCAAAGAGAAGGAGGAGGTTGGTCGTGCTGGGGCCTCGGCGGTTTCAGATGGGGATGAGGCCTACCGGGGGCATCCTCATACGGGAGCCTGATGAAGGTAGACGCTCGCCGAGGGCTCCCCCTCCGCCGGAAGCTCCGCGTCCTCAAACCCCCCCTCCACCTCCCGAAACTCAAGAGATGGAGGTGGACCAAAGAACTCCTGATCCGAAGGGGGGTTCAGGGACACCCTTCTGAAGAATCTGAGAAGCCGATTGCTGAAGGCTTCTCAGATGATATTGATAGGGAGGTTGACGCTTTTCTTCGTCAACCTGATCTGGGGGAGGAAGCAGAGAAGGTCGTTGTTGCTGTCCCTGGTGGAGACCAACTAGGCTCCGCCGAAGGAGAAGTTCATGCTGAGCCTGAGAAGATTCAGGAGGTTCCCTCTTCTTCCTTCCCCTCATTCCAGACGCTGAACTCTGGAGATTTGGGTTTCTCGGCCCCCTGTATCACTGTCCCAGAACCTGTTTGGGAACGAATTTGGGGCCAAAACTGTGAAGGGGCTGCAGGCTACTTCGGCGACTTGACTAGCATGTCCAAAGTGGACCGAGCAAGGGTTTGGTCGCTGAAGGCCACGGCTGGGATGGGAGAATCCAACCGAATGGTCCCTGACCCTGCAAGAGACAACCAGTGTTTGCTGATGCAGGTACTTAACTTTTTAGTTGCTCTGCTTTCACTCAGCTCTTCTCCTCCTTTCTGGCTCTTTCCTTTTTTTATTACTTTATTTATTTCAACTGATGTGCCCCTGCAAACAGGTTGTGCACAATCAGAATCTTACTGTAGAGTTGATTGACACCCTCCAAGACAAGCTGGAGCATGCCTAGGAGGAGGCAAAAATTGCCCGGGAGGAGGCGAAGCTTGCTGAGCTGAAGCAGCAGGCTGCTGAAGAGAAGCAGCAGCAGAACGAAGAGTATGAAAAGAGGGCTGCTGAAGCCATTCAAACCTTCTGCTCGGCTATGGAGAAGGAAGTTTTTCTCCCGCTGATGGAAGGGGAGAAATTCCTTCAGGAGCAAATGGGAGTGGACATCTCCAAATTTAAAGCTGCCATCGAGAGCCGAATTCAAGAAGGAGCTGCTGCACAAGCTGAAGTGCAGCAGAAGCTGGAAGCTCTTGAAGCCAGCAGGATGGCTGCTGAAGAGGCTCTACAGGCTAGGGATGTTCACCTTTCTGCTGCCCAGGCTGCTGCTGAGAGCCAGGACCAGAAGCTGAAGGAGTTGGAAGATCAGCTGAGAGTCAAGGGAGATGAGCTGATCCAAGCCAAAACCGAAGCTTCCGACGTCCAGCTGGAGCTTGATGAGCAGGAGACTTCTTCCTCTAAACTCTCAGAAGAGTTAGAAAAATCTAAAAAGGATTTGGAGGAGAGTCAAAAGAAGTTGGCTGATGCTGAAGCCCTACTCCAAGTCCGCCTTTACACCCAAGAAGAATATGAGATGGGCTACACTAATGGGTTTAAGGTGGCTCGGAGGTTGGCTCTCCATGCTGAGCCTTCGCTGGATTGGTCCAAGTGTGCGCTTTGGGCTCAGGATCCCGAAGATCCGCACATGCTGTATGCCACTCCTGCTGAGCATGAGATCCTTCAGGCTGAACAAGCCGAGGAGGAAGCTGAGCGGCAAGAGTTGAAGGCTGAACAACGAGCTGCTGAAGCTCAGGCAAGGGCCCAACCTGCCTCCTCTGATGCTGGAACCGAGACTGCCCCGGGGCTTGGCCCGGCTGATCAGTCTGATCCTCCAACTGAAGCATAGGAAATCGGGCAGTCTTCTTCAGAATCTTGCGAATCAACATGCGCTTAATTTCAGACTCGCCGCTTTCTGAATCTCTTTTTGTTTATCTTTTTGCTTCAGCTTGCCTTGATGTACAAACAGTTTTTGTACGTATTTCGGCAGCTGTTATTTTCCGCTTGTGGGCGACTGCCGATATAGTCTTTAATTTATTTGAACTTATAGCTAACTTTCTGAGCATGAATCATTAATCTAATGTTCCTTTCTTCAACTGCTTTGCCTTATTTTGAGTGTTTTACTGTTTCTGAGCTTGAGAAATTCTCGCAAAAATTTGCTAAGTACAAAAGCTTTCGGCTTTGAAGAATTCTGCTGAACATAAACTTGCACTGGTAGTGCCTCTTGCCCCCCCAGAAATCTGAAGATTCAAGTCTTCGGATTACTGAGCTGGGTTTTGTTTCTCTATCTTTTAAAAATGGATATCCGAAACACACGGCCAACTGAAGGCAATGCTTCGGATAATGGCTTTCTGGGATACAAGGCTCAGTTAAGGCAATATCCCAGACTTGTCCATGGACTCATGTCTTTGGAGAACAAGCCTTACTGAAGTTTGACTTCAGCTGAAAGACCAGTGTTCTTTAAAAAGACGAGTTTGTCAGCAATCTAAAACCCAGTTACCCGGAGGCGAAGGTTTCAGACGAGGCTGAATAATAAAAAAAAAATTCCAACAGTTGCTGTTATCCTTGATTTTCTGTCTATCTTTAAAAAATGGATATCCGAAACACAGGGCCAACTGAAGGCAATGTTTCGGATAATGGCTTTCTGGGATACAAGGCTCAGTTAAGGCAATATCCCAGACTCGTCCATGGACTCATGTCTTTGGAGAACAAGTCTTAGTGAAGTTTGACTTCAGCTGAAAGACCAGTGTTCTTTAAAAAGACGAGTTTGTCAGCAATCTGAAACCTAGTTACCCGGAGGCGAAGGTTTCAGACGAGGCTGAATGAAAACCCTTAAAGAGTAGATAGAACAAAGAAAACTTTGAAATAATAAAAAGTTGCAAATATTTATATAAATGGTGGCTCCAAGGCCTTTCATTAATTCAAAATGTACTTACAAAGATTGTTCTGCCCCGAAGGGTTTACACATGATATTTCTTTAGTACATCAGCGTTCCAGTGATTTTTCAACTCAGTTCCATCCAACTGCCGAAGTCAGTATGTCCCTGGTTGAAGCTCATCACAGATTTCATAAGGCCCTTCCCATGAAGCTGAGAGTTTCCCATGGATTCGGCCTTTCCGAACTGCAGCAGCATTCTGAAGGACAAGGTCTCCAATTTTGAGAGGCCTTGCATGGACCCTTCGGTTGCAAAATTTGCTGATTCTCTGCTTATAAGCAGCCATTCTATCTCGGGCTGAGTCTCTTACTTCGTCGAGGAAATCGAGAGATTCATTCATCAGTTGCTCATTCTCAGCCGAGAAGTGGTGCACTCGTAAACTCTCAGAGCCGATTTCCACTGGAAGAACGGCTTCGGCACCATACACCAGTTCAAAAGGTGAATAGCCCGTTGCCTCTTTTTTAGTTGTCCGAAGGGACCAAAGGGTTCCTGGGAGCTCCTCCAGCCACTTGGACTTTTGATCTTCCACCCTCTTTTTGAGGGCATTTAGGATCTGATTATTTGCAGCTTCGGCTTGTCCGTTACTTTGCGGGTGGCATGCCGCTAAATATGTCAGTTTGATGCCGAACTGATCTGTATACCGTTTCAACGGTAAGTTATCGAATTGCCTCCCATGATCGAAGACAAATACTCTCGGGATGCCGAAACGAGTGATGATATTCTGCCAGATAAATTTTCAGACAGTTTGCTCTGTAATGTTCGAGGCTGCTTCGGCCTTGATCCATTTACTGAAGTAGTCAGCACCGACTATCAGCCATTTTTTTTGGTACACAGCATCCGGAAATGGTCCCAGTATATCCAGTCCCCATTGGGCAAACGGGAGTGGATTAAGGATCAGCTGAAGATCCCTAGCTGGCTGATGGATAACTGGTGCAAATTTTTGACATTTTTCGCATTTCCAAACCAGCTTCTTAGCATCTGAGATCATGGTGGGCCAGTAATATCCGGCCCTCAATGCCTTGTGGGCTTAGGTCCTTCCCCCAATGTGGTTCCCGCAGATGTCGAGGTGAATCTCCCGTAGGATATAATCTGCATTTATTGGTCCCACGCATTTCAGCAATGGGGCTGAGAAGGACTTTTTCAGAAGCTCCCCCCTGAAGACAATGAACCTTGAACTAGTTCTCTTCAGCTTGGAGGCCAAAATTTTATCTTCGGGAATTTCTCCCCGAAGCTTGAAAGCTAGGATGGGGTCCATCCAGCTAGGCTCTGGGTCAGCGCAGCACACTTCAGGTGCTTCGTCAACACTTCTTTCTCGACGCACTTCCACATATACAGATCTGTTCAGCTTAGTGAGAGTTGAACTGACAAGTTTGGAGAGTGCATCGGCTTGAGTATTCTGACCCCTTGGGATCAGCTGAACCTCAAAAGTTCTCAGCTTTGCAATGACTGATTTGATCTTGGCAAGATAGGCTATCATGGAGGGCTTTTTGGCCTCGTAGCTGCCACTGATCTGATATGCAACTAGCTGAGAGTCTGTTTTCAAGCAGACATGCTCGGCTTCCAGGGAGATGCACAATTCTAGGCCAGCGATTGTTGCCTCATATTCGGCTTCGTTGTTCGAAGCCTTAAAAGAAAATTTTAGTGCATACTCAAAGGATTTGCCTTCGGGAGAGATTATCACTACCCCTGCCCCCGAACCATTTACAGTGGAGGATCCATCCGTAAACACGGTGCAGACTTTCCTTTCATTGTCTAGCGTCTCTTGGTACGAGCATTCGGCCAAGAAATCCGCTAGAGCTTGAGCCTTGATGGCAGCCCTCGGCTGGTAGCTGATGTTGAATTCGGTGAGCTCAAAAGCCCACTTGGCCAGCCTACCAGATTTTTCAACTTTGCCGAGAACTTTTTCCAGCGGCTGATCAGTTAAGACCACTATCTGATGGCAATCAAAATAGGGCCTCAGCTTCCGAGCAGCTACCACTACCGCAAAAGCGACTTTCTCGAGTAGAAGGTAGCGAGTCTCGGCATCCGTAAGAGTGTGACTGACGAAATAGATCGGTTGCTGAATTTTGCTTTCTTCCTTCAGCAGCACTGCACTGATGGTGGCTGGGCTAACAGCCACATACAGATACAAAGTTTCTCCCTCTGCTGGGCTAGCCAGTGTTGGGAGTTAAGTCAGATGCTCCCGAAGCTGCTTGAAGGCTTCTTTTTGCTCTTCCTCCCAAACGAGCTCTTTTGTTTTCGGGAGTTTCAGGGCTTTGAAGAAAGGTAACCCCTTATCCGAAGCTCTGGAAATGAACCTCGAGAGGGCTGCCATTCTTCCGGTGAGCCGCTGAACATCCCGCTTTGTTTTCGGCTCAGGAAGGTCGAGCGCTGCTTTAACTTTGGAGGGATTGGCATCAATCCCCCTCTTGCTGACCATGAACCCAAGGAATTTCCCTGACTTCACGCCGAAGACACACTTCTTCGGATTCAGCTTCATTTGATGCTTTCTCAAGGTGGCGAAGGTTTCATCCAGGTCTTTAACATGGTCCTCAGGTTTTTTGCTTTTGATGATCGAATCGTCAACATAGACTTCCATGTTTCGGCCCTTTTGATCGGCGAAAACTTGATCCACCAGCCTTTGATAGGTTGCCCCCGCATTTTTCAATCCGAAGGGCATCATTTTATAATTGTACACCCCGACGTTCGTGACGAATGTCGTCTTTGCTCTATCGTCGGGGTGCATGAAGATCTGATGATACCCCGAGAATGCGTCCATGAAACTAAGCAAGGCATGGCCACTTGTCGAGTCGACTAGCTGATCGATCCTCGACAAGGGATAGAAATCCTTCGGACAGGCCTTATTTAGGTCCGTGAAGTCAACGCACATCCTCCAGGTACCATTGGCCTTCTGAACCATCACCACATTTGCCAGCCATTCTGGATATTGACAAGGCTCGATGAAGCCTGCCTCCAGCAACTTTTTGACCTCGGCTGCGATGTCTCGGTTCTTATTAGCGGAGTAATTCCGCTTCTTTTGCTTAATTGGTCGACACGTTGGGTCAACATTAAGCTTATGGGAGATGAGGTCTGGACTTATCCCGGGCATATCAGCTGCCGAGAAAGCAAACACATCTCTGTTGTCCCGAAGGAGCTGAATAAGTTCACAACGGGTGTTCGGATCAAGGTCCATCCCGATTGTTACACATTTATCAGCGTCTCCTTCGGTCAACTCGACCGTTTCAGTCTGCTGGTCCATGTCCATTGCTGATGGACTGGACTCTTCACAATCTGGCCTGTTGTCTATGTCAGCAGGAGTCCCAGACTTTTAGTTCTTCGGCTGGCTCTCTGAGTCTTTCGGCTCAGATGAAGAGCTAGCCTTTTCCCTTTCTGGCCCTTTTTCTCTGGGCACAGAACCTTGGGCCGAAGCACTTAGGCCTTTTGGCTTTTTTGTGCTGGGCTCTCTTTCTTTTTCTTTCTCCTCCTCATCCTTGTCATCGTCATCTGGGCGACTAGTGGATGGATTGAGGTAGTTGCACCTTCGGGCGTCCTTTTGGCTGCCCTGGATCCTTTCGGGGAAGCCGGCGTTTGAGACGTAAATCATCAGCTGATGATAAGTTGAGACGACCTTGAATTATGGGTCTCCCCAAAATCACGTTGTACACTGAAGGAGCGTCAATGACCAAAAATTCAGTCATGACATTCCTGGCTGCCTCATCGCAGCCGATGGTGACAGGAAGTGTCACCTTCCCATCTGGATAAGTTGAAGCCTCATTGAATCCGGATACCGGGTAGGGTACCGGCGTAAGGTGCTTGGGCTTCAGCTTGATTTGATTGTAGGTCTTTCGGAACAGAATGTTTGCTCCGCTGCCACCGTCAACAAGGACCTTGCTGACGTCGTGGTTGGCCACCGTGGCGATGATCACCAACGGATCCTCGTGAGGGAACGTTACCCCCCGGCAGTCGGCGGCTGTGAACGTCATGTTCGGCACCGGCGACTGGGGAGGCTGAATGTCAGCGTTGTTCACCTGGTGGGTCAGAGCCCTAAGGTGTCGCTTGTGTTCCCTCCGAGAGCATATTCCTCCCGAGATAACATTGATCGGAGAGAATTTTCCCTCCGCATTTTTACTGTTCTTCCGGGGGAAGTCGAGGTCTTGCCGAGAGTCCTTTGCTGACTTCTCGGCCTCCTTTTTCTCGCGGTGATCCGCGATGTATTTTTTCAAGTATCCCTTCCGGACCATGTCCTCGATCTGGTCCTTCAGCTGGATACACTCCTCAGTGTTATGTCCCGGAGATTCGTGGAACTCGCACCACTGATTTTTATTTTGTCGCTGATACCACTTTGGGAGTGGTCTAGGTTTTCGGTAACTCTGGTCTTCCTTCGTCACGTTGTAAATTTTGGCGCGTGGAAGAGAGAGCGGAGTGTAGGACTCGTATCTGCCTGTGTATGAGGCAGATTTTTCCTTCTTTGGCTCGTTGGCCGAAGATTGTTCCGAGGCCTTGGCCTTTCCCTTTATCTTCTGGCCTTGGCCTTCAGACGAGGGTGTTTGTTTTTGCTTCCCTCCCCCAGATTGAGGTTGGGTTTTTGTTTTGTTCCACTCTTCGGCTCGGATGAATTTATCCGAGGCGTTCAGAGCTTCCTCCAAGGTCTGCGGGGTATGCATGACCATGAAGTCTAGGAACTTCCCAGGCTGAAGGCCATTCTGCATTGCAAAAATGGCTAGCCCCTGGTCCAGCTGAGAGACGCTGGATGACTCGTTGCTGAAACGGGTCAGATAGTCTCGGAGGCTTTCGGTCTCCCCCTGTTGCAGACCCATGAGTTCTGCAGTAGTCTTCTCTCGGCGGTTTTCCGTGGAAAACTTGCTCCTAAATTTGGAGGACAGATCATCCCACCCTGTTATAGAGCCTTGCTTCACTCCCTTGGGGATCCATGCTTGCGCGACCCCCTTGAGAGTGGTTGGAAAATATTTGCACCAAGTCGCTTCGGACCTGGGGCAAAGATGCATATGAGCCTCATACGAGGCAATGTGGTCCTTCGGATCCGAAGTCCCATCATATGTGATGTGTGACGGTATTTTAACCGTGGGCACGTGCTTTTCCAGTATCCATTGCTCGAATGGGGAACTGGTGGGTAGCATAGCGGCCTTGCCCTTGTTCCTGGCCGAAGGGACCGCGCTTCGCCCTCTTAGAGAGGTAGGAGTGGTTTTCGTCCCTGGCTGGGAAGTCTGGGCCTCGGCTGCAGGGAACGAGAGGCGACTGTGCACGCTCGGTTCCTTGCCGCCGAGTCGGTCGAGGACGCTTCGGCGAACAGTCTCAGGTTGCTCTCGGCGAGCCGATTCTGGCCGAGAAGCTGAGCTGCTGCTTTTACGCGTTTCTGGTCGAGAGGTTGAGGATCCTCTGAAAAATTGAGGGTTCTTTTTCCTCTCTCTTTTAGTTCTCCAGGTATCCTCTTCCCACTTTTCCAGTTCCCGGAAGGAAGGAGGTTTCCCACCATCATGGTCTAGCTTCCTCCGCTGATGCCGGGTGTGCGGAGGAGTTCGATCGCGAGGTGGAGGCATATTTGGTGCCCTCATTGCCTCCATGAGCACTGCCAGCGCTCTCGCCACCTCCTCCGAGCTGGGCCCCGTCAAAGGGGTCCTCGGCTGAGTGTGGGAATGAGAGCTGATGGTCGATGGTTGGCTTTGGGGCACTGAATGAGTTCTATGATCGGACTGACCTTTGCTAGACCGAGAGGGACTCGGCCTGTGATGAGAGTTGTGAATTACGGGAGAAAGGGAATCCTCCCTGTATGATCCTCCCCCCGAGCTGGCACCCTTGGGAGAGTTCCGGTTCGGTGAGGGGGACGGTGTAGGAGTTTTAGGCTTTTCGCCTGCTCCTTGACGGAGGCTTTTGCTCTTGCGGTTCTTAGCCATTGCTACTAAGATGATTGCAAGATGATTTTGATTAGAAATTTGGCTTAAAGATTTTTAAAAGTCTTCCCCACAGACGGCGCCAAATTGTTTCGGATGAAAACAATGGGGCCTTGCCGAAGGCCCGCTGAAGTGGCTGAAGACTGGTCCGGTCCAGTTGATGATGGGCCGAAGGTTTCCTGCACAACTAAAACACGTAAACTGGCCTCGGGGGTGGATCCAAGGAAGACCCCTCCGATGCCGAAGTCAAATAGTGTTTAGAGAGAAAAAGCTATGCAAGAGATTTAATGCTTGAGACTTTGTTGTGTTGTTATTTGAATGAATGAATTGAAGGCTTTTATACCTTTGCACATGATGAGGGGAGAGCAATTGGGCCTTTAAGTAGTCATGGGCTGACCATGGCAATTCGGACCAAAGGACTCTTGGTTGACTTGGCTTGATTGGAGGCTCAGGCCTTGACCTTGGAATATGAAGTCATTTAGTGACCAGGCCCAATAAGATAATTGGACTCAAATACATGACTAGGCCCAATTAGATTAATTGGACCCAAACAACTAGTATTGTTAAAAAGAATAAAATGGTACGTAATATTAAATTCTTTCAAAAATAATTCAGCATGAAAACGATACCGCCTTAAATTAATCATATCCATAAATCATTATAATCACCAAATGAGTGATCATTGTGAACACAGCCTACTATTTCATTATCTATAAACTACTATTGTACTGTACTACGCCGAATTACAAGAACTCCTAACTTTCCTCACATTTAATTGTGTACATAAATAGTCTTGAACACCCATCGAACGATTAGCAAAAATATCATAATTCGGTATAAGGTAGGGTAACAATAGCAAACAATACACAAAATTAATTGGTACCAAAAATGAATTTGGTGCGCATTAATTATGGATCCTCTTAATTAACATAAAGTGAAGGGACATACAACTTCAATAATTATGAGCAACGCAAGTTTGACATTGATTCTTCTAATTCTAGAATCCAAACAAGCAGCCAAAGAAGATAAGTTCATAATATTAATAATAATATGTTCATAATATTACTAGTACTTTGTTTTTTCCCAATCTTTAGGGATATGCTTTGAGTTAGTTAGACCGTACAATTAGGGGTGTACTTTGTTCGGGGTAGGTCCTAGATTAGTACAAAGTATCGCTGGCATGTTTAGGATCTATGAATTTGTATTGCTCGTGAAGAGCCCACGAGTGGGTGAGAGATATATATAGCCGATTGGATTGACTAATTTTGCCTCTAATTAATGTCATCAACTAAGTCAAGTCTGCTGCTTGCTTAGTTCATTGGATTTATCCCTGACCGGAAATTGAGCTAAAAAGAAACAAAGGGAGTAAACTGGTTACAAAAGATATTTTAAAGTCAGACCCGAATTCAAATTTTATATAGGATTATATGATTTACCAAATCAAATTTACCCAACGTAACTCAAAAATTAATATAGTTCATATTTAATATTGATTAATACATCATCATGAAATTGACAATAGCTCTAAAAAGACTTGAAATCGAGAACAATGAATCATCATCCAACTATTACCCAAAGGATCCATTTTCCACCTCTAATCGAGACACATGCGTTTAAATCTACATCACCTGCTTAGGTGCTACTCTAACACACTATTAGTTGAATAATCAAATGAGCTAACTATATTCTATAGAGAAACAACACGAAGTATCCACATTTTCAAGGTCCAGCTATTATCAGGACCATGCATGCGTACTCGTTATAATATTCTTGAACTATTAAGTTGACCCTTAGCTGCTGCAAAGCTGGCTTCCATATAATCCATAACAAGCCTACATCTTAGATTCTTCCTCAATATTTTTAGGTCCAACAACTTGCTAAGCTACCTTTAGCAGCAAATTATGTTCCCTACTCAATATACACTCACTCTTTTAACATCTTAGTTTAACTTTCTATTAGTCAAAATATTCATACGTTAGCATATTGTTCATTGCTTGGAGTTTTCCCACTATTTCCTACCACTTTCCTTATGCTCCCTTCTTATTGTTGGTATATATATACCACAAACTTCCCTTATTTTTTCTCATCCTCAACTTAACAACTTGCTAATCAGTAAACATTCCAATTATCGAGTATAATGGCGATAACATTGGCCTCGAAACACTTCCTCTTGCCTATCACTCTCCTTTTTCTTGTCAATGTTAGTGTTGCATCAAGGATGCTCGTAGAGTCCTCGACTCAGTCTATGACTTTCCAATACCACAATGGCCCTCTTTTAAGTGGTGGGTTTTCTATCAACCTTATTTGGTATGGTAACTTCAAGCCTACCCAAAGGGCTATCATCTCTGATTTTGTCACCTCCCTATTACCTTCGCGGCCTGAGAGCCAACCATCTGTGGCCATGTGGTGGAGTTCCATTGGCAAATACTACCGCCTTGCTAATGCCAAGAAACCAACTTCACTCTCCCTTTCTTTGGGCAAGCAAGTCATCGACGGCACTTACTCCCTAGGCAAAACCCTCACCTCCAAGCAGGTTGAAGCCTTGGCTGCAAAGGGTCCACAACATCCCAATGTCATCAACGTAGTGTTGACTGCAGCTGATGTGGTAGTAGAAGGTTTCTGCACAAGCAGGTGCGGGACCCACCGCGTCTCCGAAGAACCCACTCAGAAGATCCCATACATCTGGGTGGGTAACTCGGAGACACAGTGCCCTGGTCAATGTGCCTGGCCATTCCACCAACCTATCTACGGCCCACAAAGCCCACCATTGACGGCGCCCAACAACGACGTAGGCTTGGATGGCATGGTCATTAACTTGGCTAGCCTTTTAGCAGGGACTGTGACCAACCCCTATGGAAACGGGTATTTCCAAGGCCCAAAGGATGCACCTCTTGAGGCTGCATCAGCCTGTCCCGGAATCTACGGAAAGGGGGCGTACCCCGGTTATGCCGGCAACCTTTTGGTGGATGCCACTACCGGAGCTAGCTACAACGCTAACGGAATCAACAAAAGGAAGTATCTGCTTCCTGCATTGTATGACCCCAAGACCTCATCCTGCTCAACTCCTGTTTGAGAATTGAAGTTCAGAAATCAACTGCAATAATATGTATAGATAGGAGTATAAAATTGTATACGGAGTACTACTAGCGTGAAGAAACAAATAGAAATTACATACGTAGTATATTTATTTTTTTAACAATAGTCATGTATTCGTTGGTTTACACATACTGCAATAATAAGTTACCTTTGTCTACCTACATATCACATTGATTCTGTCATTCCTAAAAATATTCACTTGTAGGGACTAAGATGAACAAATAATGACCTTATTATAAAAATATTTTAAAACGAAATATTAACTATGACGCTCAGCTTAATCCCAGCATTATATACTCTGTTAATCCTATGCGTTTTTTCTGTTTTGCCGTTCGAATATCGATCATATTCTTATAATTGATACCTTGTACAATAAACAGTTTCAGACTCACTAAACCAAAACTTCCCTCATTGCTTTTCAAACTAAAAGCTCAATAATGGTGATTTGCTAAACGAATTTACAAAAATAGACTGTAAAGTCGAAAATCAACTACTGGTTAAGAGATAGATTGGTGAACAGAAAGATTGTTATTTTCTCATTTATTCATTTATTGTCCTGGATTGTTTTATTGAACTCTCTGTTTATATTCACAACAAAGGAATATGTTAAAGGATGTTAAATTTGTATGCATCAGCATGTAACTAGAGAATTATAGTTCAGTTTAATGGTTAAACTTGTAAGTATCAATAAGACAAAATAAAAGCTTAATTGCTTAGATCATGAATATAATATAGTAAGACTTAATTTTTTTTTTTTTTTTTTTACAAAGAAATCTATTAATTAAAAAACAAGATTACAACCTAAGCTAAGTAGGACTTAATTTGGTTGTATAGATAAACTTGTATGTACCAAAGAGACAATGAAAACTACGTTGTAATAACTACTTCTTTGGCCCGCAATAATCATACCTTTGGCCCGTCCGCCGAAAATAATCCGACCTTTCGATTATTAAAAAAGATCGGGGTAAAGGTGGGATTATTAAAAAATAATCGAAAGGTGAGATTATTTTCAGCGGACGGGCAAAAGGTGGGATTATTCCGGGCATTTTTTCCTAAATAATGAATGTCTTAAACATTCACAAGAAACCAGAGGACATTTCCTTGAGAGATTATTGTGCAAAAAATAAAGACTAACATCTATTGATCCTTTGGGTAATTGTTATTGTAACATAAGAAGATGGTAGCTAACCCAAATTTCCTCTTTTTCTTCACATATTTTTACAATCGTCTATTCCCACTTACGGGTGGTATTTGCCTATCTTGTGATGAATATTTATAATGAACACAAGTTAATGGATGAATTACTTTACTATGAGTTAGAGATATTAAGATGTTACTTGTTAAATTAAGCTTAAAGATATTTATAATTAGCTACTCCACATCAAACAACCGTACAATTTATACTGCCTCTATTTTTTATGGCTTTTTTTTTTAAAAAAAAAAAGCATCAGTTTGTCCGATACATTTGCTGAGACAAAATTTTGACCAATATTATCTTTAGTTAGCTAATAGTAAAAATTGTGACAAAATTATGTTATGAAACTAAACATTATGACTAATTTAATGATATATTATATAATAACATTTATTTATTTTATAGAGGTGAAAAAATTAAATCAACCGTGATATGTGAATAGTGCAAAAGTCATAGTGATGCATTAAAAAAATGGAAGAAGTAGCAAATCAGCATGTCACAAGTATAAAATACCGTAAGACTTATCAATGACTACAAATCAATCAATCAAAACCTTAATCCTATAAGTGGGACATCAACAACTACAGTACAAAGAGGAAAAAAAAAATTGTACTAAAAAAGTTAATTAAAAAGATTAAACAATGAAATTACAATTCCGGTTTTGGATTTTTGGATTTTTACAAATGTCGTTCAGGTTAAAATCGGTTTACTTAGTTTGAACTTTCAAGTATATGAATCACAGCTTAAACTTGACCATGACAACAAGCGTGTTCACAGCAGCATCCTAAAGTTGACCTTTAATTTCATTGAAGCTACCCTTAAAACTTAATCTAGATAATCCATCATTATATTGTCCCACAACTCCAAACATATTAACACGGTTTTACTTTATTGTGTTCACTGTTTAGCTTAGCCGCTGTTAGTTGGTAGTATTAGCATTATACAATTCTCCAATTCCTAATTTCAACGCTTTACTCGTGTATACTTCTTCCTAGTAATTTCCTTTACCATACTTCAGCACACTATATATATCCTACACTCCCATTTTATTCTCTTCATCACTCAAACATTTTCATCTCATAACACTTCTTTCCTCTATTATATACTCCTTTTTTTTGTAGTATTAACAATCAATCAATGGCATCCTTGCCCAAAATTCTATGCCTTGCTCTTTTCCTCACCCTCTTCGGCTTTTCCGTAGAGGCGAGGCTACTCACTGAGTCGTCTCAGCCTATGACCTTCCGATACCACAAGGGTCCCCTACTTAATGGGAAGATTACGATCAACCTTATTTGGTATGGTCACTTCAAGCCCGCCCAACGTGCCATCGTTTCTGACTTCATTACTTCCCTTTCATCCTCCCAACATGAAGCCCAACCATCTGTTTCTACGTGGTGGAATTCCATCGGAAAGTATCACCACCTTGCGAATCCCAAAGAATCCACCACCACTCTTTCCCTTTCTGTAGGCAAGCAAGTTATAGATGAGACATACCCTCTTGGTAAGTCCCTCACCAACAAGCACCTTGTAGAGCTAGCCTCTAAAGCCGGTCAACAAGTCAATGCAGTCAACGTAATATTGACCGCATCCGACGTGGCAGTAGATGGGTTCTGTAGGAGCCGATGTGGAACCCATGGATCATCCTACATTTCCAAAAGTAGGACTCAAAAGTTCACCTACATTTGGGTTGGCAATTCAGAGACCCAATGCCCAGGTCAATGTGCATGGCCCTTCCACCAGCCCATCTACGGCCCACAAAGCCCACCCTTGGTTGCACCTAACAACGATGTGGGCCTCGACGGAATGGTGATCAGCTTGGCATCCCTTTTGGCCGGAACCGTGACCAACCCCTACGGAAATGGGTACTACCAAGGCCCTAAGGAAGCCCCACTTGAGGCTGCTTCGGCTTGCCCAGGTATCTACGGAAAAGGCGCTTACCCTGGTTATGCTGGAAACCTCTTGGTTAACCCAACCAGCGGTGCTAGCTACAATGCAAATGGAATGAACAAGAGGCAGTATTTGCTCCCTGCTTTATATGATCCTACCACTTCATCTTGCTCAACTTTAATCTGAAAGATTATAAGATATAATGATATTTTTTTCCTATTGTAAAGATACTAGCAATGTTAGAGACTCCACACTTCAGTTTAAGATGTATAATTAAATTATTCATTGTATAGTTGGTTTTGCTAAGAAATTCGTGTGTTTGTGCTAGCTAAATTGCTGAGAATTGATTACTTACTTTGCTGAAGTAAAACTTTATAAAATGACAAATTTGGGTGCAAAAAAGGCCAAAAATTTAGAAAGATCAATGGGATCACAAATTTATACACTACAAAATCATCACAATAAATTGGGAGTAAATTTTAAGTTAATTAAGTTTCTGTGCAAGATATATTTTTAGAAGAATGAAAATTTTCAAGTATAAAGGAGACCCAAACAACCAAACTTGATCATCTTATATATTGAATTTATACAACTAAGGTTATATATGTTAACTTCAACTTAATATAACTCATTATTTTAGACAAATTTCCCATAATTTCAAAGTTTAGATAAGTTAAAAAGGCACTACAAGTTCAAACAGCTCAAATTCAGATGCATTGAAGATTGAACACATCCCTAAACAAAATAAAAAGCTAGCAAACTTAGCTGACCCTATTGTTAAAGACTTAAGAGCCAAAACAGCCAGCTTGACTGACCTGATAGGCTAATACCTACCGAACTCAGGTGACGTAATTTTAACTCTGACCAATGTTTCCGACTCCATAAGAAGGAGCACATTAATAAGAAGAAGCTTAAGGAAATGCGAACGTTAAAGGGGATTGTGCAGAAACATTCTAAGAGATAGAATAAAAAACGAGGTTATTTTCTAGAAGGTAGGTATGGCAGGAAGAATCGCCTGCGTTGGTTTGGGCATGTAAGACAGAGGCCTGATGGTGCACGGAAAGGTGGGACCATGGAGGGATTAAACAAGGGAGAGGGAAACCGAAAATGAATTGATTGAGAGGAGTTAAAAAGGAAGTTTTTCGATTTGCATGAGGATGAGGTATTGGATCATAAGAGATAGAGGAGGAGGAGATCTTTGTCGATGATTACACGGAATAAACAAATTTGGTTCATGTAGCCGACCCCACTAATAGGATTAAGGCTTTGATTGATTGATGTGTCCGACTTGAATTGATGGAACTCAAAATTTAATATGATTAAAGTTGATTGGTTATTTAATTAACTAAATTTACAATTGACCCAAAGCAGATCTAATATGACTAACAAGTAACAACCATATCTTAATCTAAATGACACCATGTGACACCCTACTTAAGAAGCAAACTATTCATGGAAGAGTATAAAACTATTCCCATGAGAATTGCGCAAAAGTATTAGTGTCCACTACTGCATACAAACTTACACAGTGCTTATTTAGTTCACATAGAAATTAATTCCCATGAGAATTTACATTTCATGGGATTTACTCTCCTAATAAAACTCCTAAGAAATAGCTACAACATGTTTGGATGATACCAATGTTTTGTAATCTCAAGATGAAACTATTAGGTCAGAAAGTAAAAATCATGTCGATACAAAAATCTTAAGACTAATCATTGGGAGCACATCCACTTGCCATACATGAATTATTTCTTTTAAATCATTGGCAAAATAGTCATGTTTATTCATTAAGAGGGACAAACTAGCTACTTCATTAATGACAAGCAAAGAAACTTTGACATTGATTCATCAAGAAAGCAGCCAAAGGAGATAAAGTTCATAAATCACAATACTATTATAAGTCATTTTCCTGTCTTTAGGGATATGTATTAGGTCAGTTAGACCATGCAATTAGGTACAAATTTGATGATTATACAATGTTTAAGGGTAGGTCTATACTATCATTGGCAAGTTCGGGGGGTCTATATGAATGTTGAAGAGCCCACCAGTGGATGAGTATGGCCGATGAGTTTGACTGCTTTTGCCCTAATTAATGCAATCAAGAAAATTTAGTTCAAGTAAATATTCAACCCCATCTGCTCTTACTTAATTTGATTTAATACAATACAAATCTCAAAGATCAGGAATCAATCAGTATCTAGCAGCAACAAGCCTTGAAGCTGCAAAGCATAAAAAGTTCCAATTCACTCATTTAAATATTACTCGTATCAATGTTATAACGTGAATTGAGATATCTATTAACAGATACAATGCGATAATCAATCAAGGTTTTCACTGCGACTAGCACAAATTCACCTATAAGCCTTTTTTCAAAATTAATTAATGTAAATAGAGGAAGCACAATCTAAGTATACAAACTAGGTTGTGTTTGATAAATAGCTTATTTGAGCAAAATTAGCTTATGGGGCCAATATTAGCTTATTGACTATTAAATAAACTAATTTAAGGTGTTTGGTGGAAACTTATTTAAAGAGCTCATTTTACTAAATAAGCTCTTTTTAGAAGTTCTTTAATTAACTTATTTATTAATTTATGGTTAAAATACCACTTATATCTCCATTTAATTTAAAATTCTACCTAAACTACTTACCCCACAATTAGCTTTATTGGTCATTTTACATACTCAAACAACTTTAAGTTATATGCTATTTACCAAAAATTGTTATACAATCAACTAATAAAATAAGTTAGTCAAATCAATTAATACAATCACTCAGTGCTAACGCAATCAACTTCATCTTTCAGCTATAAGCTATTCACCAAACATGTCCTATATGCTTATAAGTATTAGCTAATCGCTAATCAAATTAGCTTTAACCACAAAAGTCATAAAAACCATGCACACTTTAATGGGATTAATAAACTACGAGTATACAGTACAAAGAGTAACTCACCAGTGAGGTCAAGCATGAAGTTCCACATACTTAGGTCCAGCTATTATCTTGCCCACGGTCACACTTATAATATTGTATTCTTGATGTACATTGTTGACCCTGCGATGCCACAAGGCTGGCCTCCAATTTGTCCAAAGCAAGCCATCTTACCAAAATTCTTCCACAATTATTTTGGCTTAGCAACTTCCAAAGCTAACTATAGCAGCAAATTTAGTCCCTTACTGATTCAATATTCAACAGTATACTTCACCTAACTATCAGTCAATGTGCTTGGCCATTGCATCAATCCATCTACAGCCCACAAAGCCCACCATTGGTCATACCTAGTCCTAGTTATTGGGCGGGTCGGGTCAGGGTCGGTACGGGTCGGGTCAAAGAGAATCACATTTTATAGGGTCGGGTCAATGTGGGTTGCGGGTCATTAGCGGGTTGATAATGGGCGGGCCTACAAAATATCAATTAAAATAAATATTGGACAAAGCCATTATTATATACATATGAATACAAATTTATCTATATAATTATTTTTACATTATGTATTTTCTTTATCAATTAAATTGGAAAAACATGTTGGTCCTATATTGATCCTGCCCATTAAAAGCCCTGTCCATTAAAAGCCCTATAAGCTTGGCCCTGACCCTATTATCAATAACCACCTCTAGTCATACCTAACAACGATGTTGTCTTGGATGGCTTGGTCATTAACTTGGCATTTTAGCAGGGATTGTGACCAACCTCTTAGTATACCCATAACCAAGCTACAATGCTAACGAAAAAAACAAGAGGAAGTATTGCTTCCTGCATTGTATGATCCTAGTATCCCACCACCAAACTTTAGTTTGAGAAGTTCAGAAACCACCTGCAATATTATGTATAGAGATTAACTAGATAAGAGTAGGATGGCACTGGATCGGGTTAAATAGAAGACCCGCCCCATCCCCACCCCAATGGGGCGGGATGGAGGGAGGTTTGGCGGGTGATGGGGCGGGTATGGGTGTAAAAAGTGTACCCGCCACGGATGGTGGGGCGGGTATGAATTTTATAATAGACCCGCCCCGCCCCGCCCCGCCCCGCCCCGCCTCATACCCGCCCCAAGAAGAGTCTAGAATATGTGAAAGGCCCAAGCCCAACCGCCCAAATACTAAGAATCTTTAACCTAATTTTTCATTTGATTCATTTCCTCAACAGCCGTTATTTTCATTCTCTCTCCATTCTTCTATCTGAAAGTCAGTCACTCAGTCATCCATCTTCTTTCTCACTACTTCGTCTCAATCACCATTGTTCAATTCATCTTCTTCCCCAAGGTATATATAAATTAATCTCTCTTTAATTGTTTTGTTTACTTTGGTTTTGTGATTGAATGCGACAATTCTAATTTATTATGGAACAAATTCATCTTAATCTATTCTATAATCAACTGTACTCATTGTAATTTTAAGTATCGAATTTATTTCGATGTTGAGTTCTCTTAATTTAAGACGTTAAGATCTGTTGATTAATGATTAGTATGAATATATTAGACAAATTATACTACCTAATAAACCACTTTTTAGATTTTACTCCTAGAATTTACTCCGTATATATTAATAGTCAATCTATGCAAAATTTTTGTAGGTGAGTTTAAGAAATTGCAGCACCATGGTTGGAGGAATTAGCTAGAAGATGAAAGTGCAGCACTATGCGAAGTGACTGATTGATTTTTCATGCATTGAGATTTTGTAGCTTTGTATATATTATTGGATTTGGATTTGTGGAATTTTCACAGTATGAAATTGTTAATTAATTATAATTAATATTGTTGTTATTATTTTGTACTGTAATTGTCATTACTGTGAAATAACATAACATTTTGGATATATGACAATAGGTTTGGGCGGGTATGGGGCGGGTTTGGGGCGGGTATAAGGTGGGTATGGATATCCAAGTGGTTGGCGGGATGGGGATGGATTCTATACTATACCTGGCGGGGCGGGTATGGATGTTGGGTATTGTACCCGCCACGGGTGGTGGGGCGGAGATGGGTATAAAATTTTTAGGCGGGTATGGGTGTGGAGGTACCATCCTCCGCATCCGACCCGCCCCATTGCTAGATAAGAGGGAATAAAAATATATATCAGCCTATCACGGTGAAAAAGAAAATAAAAAGTACTCCATACATAGTATAAACTTTCTCATTGTTACAGTATTATTCATTGATTACACATGTTGCAATAAAAGTTATTTTGGGAGTTGGGACTGTAACACAAATTAACTATCCATTTTTTGAAAATCTAAACAGTACTCCTGGAACAACATAATTAAGTGAGCCTAAACTCTGCTATAATCATTCCTTTGCAAACTTATGTTTTGGCAAGAGATAGAATGCTTAGGCCTTAGGACCAACATACCCATATGCCGCACATAGCTTCATATGACTATGTTTACAGCGTAAATGATAGGGTACATTCTCATTTCCACCGGACAAGTGCATTTACCCCTCCTAAAATGGATGGTAAAAACTGCATACTTAGCATTTCCTTCCCCTCCCTATCACGTTAATTTTCAAAAAATATTAGAGACACTTTAAAGATAGAGGCTCTCCTACCCTTCCCGTCTACCCCTCTCACTTCTAAAAAGCCTAATTTATTAAGTTAGGCTGGATTACCTATGTGAGGTTCCAGTCCGATATGACACTTCTCCTTACAAAAAAACATAAAAAAGATAAAACAAAAAATATGCACAAGTTTTTTAAAAATGTTTGTTACAATAATGTATTCGATCAACATAACTTGGAATTATAGAATACAAAAATCAGCTTTGCAACTTTTAAGCATAAAAAAAAAAAAAAAAAAAAAGCCAAATGTGAACTTTCCACATAATCATGATCCAGCTTTTCTAGAAGTTTAATGTTGACTTGAGCTGCTGCAAGGTGGTCTTCCTTTTGTCCAAAAAACAAGAAATATCTTACTTACATTTTTCTTCAATAATTGTTTAATGTCCAGCAACTTGCAAAGCCAATGAGTAGCAATAAAATTTGTTCTCTACTTAATCAATAATCTAACATCACATACTTCACACTTTTCTCAGTCAAAGATTTAACACTTAATGCTTACTACATAACTTTCTTTTTGGCTTTTCACATGACATCCTACAACTTCCTTCTGCACCCTTCTTCCTCGGGGTATAAAAACCCACAATCTCTCCTTACTATCTCATCCTCATCAGTTTTCCAACTTCCCTTTCATAAGTTCCTAACATAAAAATTACTAACTGTAATCAGAGTTTCTCTACTTTGCAAAAAGAGCGTAATGGCATCAATATACATATACTCGCTCATACCTCTAACTCTACTTTCTCTTATGATCAATTCAACCCTAGCAACAAGGATGCTCGCAGAGTCCTCCACTCAGCCTATGACTTTCCAATACCATAATGGTCCTCTCCTACATGGCGATTCTCCATCAACCTTGTTTGGTATGGCAAGTTCAAGCCTACCCAAAGAGCTATCATCTCTGATTTTGTTACCTCCCTAACACCTATACAGATTGAAAGCCAACCATCTGTTGCCATGTGGTGGAATTCCATTGACAAGTACTACCACCTGGCCAATCCCAAACAGCAAACTTTGCTCTCACTCTCCTTGGCAAGCAAGTCATTGATGAGACTTACTCCCTAGGAAAAAGTTTCACCACCAAGCAGGTTACAGCCTTGGTGTCACGGTCCGGGAGTTTGGACCCCGAAACGTGCGGCGCGCTCTAGCCTTTTGGCGGCAAGAACGCTAGCCTTGAGCGGAAGAGGGGCTTGTGAGCACAAAGCAACACAAGCGGGCAATAGAATCTTAGGAGCACTCACGTCTATCAGGGCGACGGAGTGCGGGTGGTCGGGGCTTGTGACGGCCGATACTTCAAAGCGGGCACAAGCGGGTCCGAACCACGAGTCCTTAGCGCATCAAGTTGGGTTGGAGGGGAGCTAATATGCAAGTAAGACACAATATCTATAAAGGTCTAACAACAAACAAGCATAAAAGCAAGGCAACACTTGGTAGAAGGCTTTAAGATTTCATTAATCATTCGCCCTCTAAAGAGCTTTAAATGACATACAAGGAGAATCCCTAGTGAACACTGATCTGACAGTAACACAATAATGGGACCTCAAGCTAAGAAAACATAACCTAAACTCTAGGAAAGCACTTAAATGGAATCTAATACATCAAAAGGAGTTGGATTCTAACACTTGGCCACAAAGGGCCCACAAGAGCCTAACACCATCAACGTAGTTTTAACTGCGGCTGATGTGGCAGTAGAAGGTTTCTGCATGAGCAGTTGTGGGACCCATGGGTCCACCAACATTTCCAAACAAGGCCTAAAAAAGTTCACCTACATCTGGATTGGTAACTCGGAGACACAGTGCCCAGGTCAATGTGCCTGGCCATTCCACTAGCCCATCTACGGCCCACAAAGCCAACCATTGACTGCACCTAACAATGATGTTGGCTTGGATGGCATGGTCATTAACTTAGCTAGCCTTCTAGCAGGGACTGTAACCAACCCTTACGGAAATGGGTACTTCCAAGGCCCTAAGGAGGCCCCACTTGAGGCCGCTTCAGCCTGTCCAGGAGTCTACGGAAAGGGAGCCTATCCTGGTTACGCCGGAGACCTCTTGGTGGATCCCACAACTGGTGCTAGCTACAATGCTAACGGAACCAACAAGAGGAAGTATCTACTCCCTGCATTGTATGATCCCACAACCTCATCCTGCTCAACTCTAGTTTGACTGTTTGAGAAGTTACAAAAGCTACCTACAAGATAATGTATAGATGGAAAAGTATAAAGATGTATACTAGCTAGGATGATGAAGCAAATAGAGATTATATGTTTTTCTCAGTCATGTATCCTTTAAGTTACACATGTTGCAATAAAATTTTGCCATTATCTACCTTGAAATCATCAGTCCATCCGTAACTTTGCAACTTCATATACTTGTCCATTCAGATTAACAAGTACTCTAGGTCATGGTACATAGCTGTTAGGTGAGCTTAAACTCTGGTTTATCTACTCAGTTAATCCTTTGTGTATGATGACTGATGAGAAACTACAATCACTAAACTTCTAATTATATCGTCAACAATTAACTTCTAGTTAATGGTGGAGAAAAAGATTGTACATATATTATTGAATTTAGTTATTGCTTCCCTAAAACCTGTATTCATATTCATGTATGCTTCAAAGTGTCTACTTCTGTTAATACTTTCTCCCAATGTTTTAACATTCATTATCCATTTACATATATTAATACCAAATTGAGGATACAAAGGACATTACCCCATGCAAGTCAGACAAATCGAAATAGCTAGATAAAAGTGAGCTTATCAATTATTCACTAGCAGCCCGATTTTAAACTTGGAACACAGTCATGTTTTTCAGCACAGCACTCACTGTAATGACTATTCCAACTTTTTTATTGCAGTTTTCTTCTAATCATAACTTCCTATATATAAAGCCTTAACATCAATTTCATTTCAGCATCCTCAACATTCTCAATCCTACACACATTCATTTGGATCCGAAATACCACATACATTCATGCCTTTATGGCATTCATTTTCAATTTCCAGTGTTCAATCCATTCACTAACTCGGGTAACCTCTGTTTCACTTAATAGAGTATGTAATGATTCTATCCACATATTAGGATGTAAATATCTTGTGTATTTCTAAGTCTTCAATGCTATGTTACTCGGACTCTTCCATTTACCTTACGTGTCCGTGTCGACACGACTCGTGTCGGACACCGACACCGACACTTGGACGCTTCATTTTTAACTAAAAACAAAACTTTTTTCAAAAAAATGGGCGAGTCTGATACTTGGACACCCGTGTCTAATTTGATACTTCATGCGAGTCCAAGTAACATAGCTTCAATGTAACTAGACCAAAATCCTAGTCACCAAACTAATCTCCTCCTCCTCCTAGCCATATCTCCTCCTCTTCTCCTTCTTACATCGGCTCCACCATGTTCATACTCTCAAACTCTCCATTTATTTTTCACCCTTACCATCTCCACTATTAAAAATTTAGTTCCTAATAATCACCTTGCTTGACCTTTGTTACTTGGACTAATAGACTCTTCATTGCCAAGTCTAACCCCAATGTTGTTCCAATATATTAAAATATCAGCAGCATTTTCTTAAAGTAATTTAATTCTCCAAAGGAATACTATATTTGTAGCTTCGGAGATGATATCAAACTTAAACTAGTGACCTTAAATAAAATATACGTAGTATACAAATTACAATCATATGGAGTTGTGTTTAAATTGACTACACAACTATTTTTTTCTACAAACAATATGGATAAATTTGACAATTCTATTTACCATTGCCCTCGAAATACTTCACATGTGCACATGATGTGTATCGTGCTTTAAAAAACATACATTTCAAATAAAGGAACAAGTAGTTACAAAATAAAAATAAAAACAAACATAAAATCCATATTTTTAACTTTCATGTTATTCTTTAAATCTTTTGTTACATTGTCATGTTATGTACACAATTCCATTTCCATGTTATCCAATTCATGTTATGTACACAATTACATTGTTATTTTAGGTGCATGATGCGCATCATGTTCTCGAGTATAGGAGCTAAATATTATTAAATACATCAATTACAATCCACAAATGAATTCCGGCATTTGGAAGGGAAAAAAAAAATTAATTTCACAAACATACTCTCAGGTCTCAACCGATTACATTATCATTAGTTCATAATCTAAAAATATTAACCATATTTCGAATTTATACTACGTATTAAACAATTTTACTCCAAACCATTGCTCTCTACTCTATACCTGGGCACGGGCCAGGTTGGCCCGCATGCCGCCCGGCACGACCCGCCGTTTGGCGCAGCCCGGCACGGCCCGAATTCAAGCACGGCACGGCACGAAGTTCAACTCCTGTGCCACGGACAGGGTTGAGAATTCCCAGGCACGGCCCGGCACGAGCACGGCCATGGCCCGCCGTGCTGGCCCGCAGGCACGGCCCGGAATGGCCCGCGGGCCAACGGTAATGTTACCGTTTATTCTAGCTCCTTAATAAGCCAAAAAAACGGCTAAAAAAACGGCTAGTTTTTTGCCAATTTGCTCCCCGAAAATTCTATAAATACTCACCTCCATTTCATTCCCAAATCACAAAATCACAATCTCTTCTTCTTATCTCTTATATTCTCTAAATCTCTAATAATCCTTATTTTCTTAAATTCTCTAATTATTCTCTTAAATTCTCTAATTATTTTCCTAATATCGGAAAAAATTTAAAAGTTCGTAATCGTAATTAGTGGAGCGTTGAAGCACGGTTGTAAGATCTAAACTAATCTTAAATTTATTATTGTTTTATTGTTATTATTAGAATAATCTTGTTTAATTATTATTGTTGTTAATTGTTATTGTTGTTGTTATAATTGTTGTTATTAATTATTATTATTGTTACAATTGTTGTTATTATTTATTTTTGTTGTTATTGTTATTGTTATAGTTGTTGTTATTAATTATTATTATTGATATTTTTATTGTTAAAATTGTTGTTATTAATTATTATTATTATAGTTAACCACTTTTTATTAAAAAATTAATTGTTAATTATGGCATCGAACAACCCATCATCTAGGTCTAGGGGGAAGGCCGACTTATCCGTAGTAGTAGTTCTAGGGAACCACCAAATACAACGAGCCCCCAAATTACGAGTCAAACCAATGACCCCATTTACTTCCCCCCGGGCTATGAGCCATATAATACGTCGGGATTTCCAGCACCACCACTAAACCAATTTCCACTACCACCATATCAATTTCCACCTAATTATATCGGTGATCAACAAAACTATTGTTCTAGCCAAGGTAGTCAAGAAAGTACCCGAATTCCCTCCGGTTCTACCCCTTCTACTGCCACTCCCACTAGTCCCACTACTAACCATCACACACATCATGAATGGTTAACCGAAACTGAGATGCTACTTTTGAAAAACCGAAGGAGTGAGGTATGGCGTTATTTTGTCCTAAGTAAAGATGGTGAACAATGGGCAAAATGTAAAACATGTAATAGTGTATTCACGGCAGTTACCAAAAACGGGACGGGACACTTATCTAGACACATGAAAACTTGTGCAAAACCAGCTAGTGATCTAACCCAGCCCAAAATTTCCCAATTCCATCCATACGGCTTTACATACAACTATGAGAAGGATAGGGATGAACTAGGAAAAATGATAGTACACGCCGAACAACCTTTTCTTTTCTCGGAAAGTGACGCATTCAACACCTACATTAACAAAGCACTACAACCCCAACATAAAAGAATCTCTAGGAAAACCGTTCGTTCCGCCGCAATGAAAAATTTCCTAGAGTACAAAGTCCGGTTACAAGCCGAATTGAGTAACCTTAACTGTAGAGTATCTTTAACAGCCGATTCTTGGGATAGTGGTTATAAATATCACTATTTATGTGTGACTTGCCATTGGGTAGATGATCAATGGATGTTACAAAAAAGAATAATACATTTCAAAATGCTGGAATACCCACACACCGGCATTAACATTGCTCACCATTTAATGCAAGCAATAGACGAATACAACCTTCGAGATAAAATGATGTCTATGACTTTTGATAATGCAACCTCTATGACATACACAGCTAATCTTATCAAACAAAACTTAACCGATGTACTATTAGACGGTGAAGCTCTTCATACTAGATGTGTTTGCCATGTACTTAACTTATGTGTACAGGATGGAGTTCGGGCAATTGGCCCATACTACAGCAAAATCAGAGATGCTATTATGTCTATTAATAGCTCTAACATGAGATACCAAGAATGGAAGAGTTTTCTAAAACAACAAAAGATAAGAGTAATAAAAATTAGAACCGATTGCCCAACTAGGTGGAATTCCACCTATGACATGTTAACAAAGGCAATTGAGTACAAGGGCCCGTTAACATTATTTTACAACCAAAAATTTCCACAAAATGCTTTGTATGATGATGATTGGAATAACTGTGAAAGATATATGCAATTTTTACAGTTATTATATAACATGACGTATTGTTTTTCTACTGTTTACAATCCTTGTGCTCAAAACTTTCTTTCTAATGCATGCTTACTCGCCCAACTTTTCGCTGATCATCGCCATCAAAGTGATTATGATCAGTATCTTCCAGCAATGGAAAAAAAGTGGCGTAAATATTATAGTGAGATTCATTTGATTTATATTTTTGCTTCCATATTAGATCCTAGGCAAAAGTATGAAAACACATTTATGTTAGTTGACATTTACTTTCAATGCATGTTTCTTGACGATGATGTAGAAAACTATAAGACTAATGTGAAGGATCAGTTTTTTTATTTATATAGAGTCTATGAAGCCAAATATGGCACCGTTCCTCGCTCAGGGCCTTCCCAACCATCCAAAAACGTAAGTAAGAAGGCCAAACATTTATTTTCACAAGCTACTAACTTGATTTCAAGGTTTTCAGGTGAATCATCAATCAGGAGAACGCAAAGCGACGTCTCGGAGTTGCAGATGTACCTGAGTTACGACTTCACCAAAGGCATGGACGACGATGAGATAAACAGCCTCGACCTCCTTGCATGGTGGAAACAACAAAGCTCGAAGCATCCAACTTTGGCGGCAATGGCACGAGACATTCTTGCTATCCAAGTTTCCTCCGTCGCCTCCGAACGAGCTTTCAGCGCATCCGGAAGGGTTTTAGACGATAGAAGAACAAGTCTAAAACCCGAAACACTAGAAATGTGCGTGTGTTTCAAAGATTGGTTGGATGCGGAAAATCGCTCACAAGACCGTTCTTACGACCACAACGACAACGAAGAAGGAACCTCCGCTTCCGGTTCGGGTTCGGCTAGTTCCCAATCTATGCAACTAGCCGATGACCTTGAAGGCGAAGGCGAAGACGAAGACGAAGACGAAGACGAGCAAGAAGAAGGAGAAGAAGAATATACAATTATTGTATATTGTACGATTTTAAAAATATCAATTTTATCATTTTCCAATTTTTGTTTAATACCATCATTGTATGATTTTTATCATTGTTATCATTGTACAATTTTCTCAACTCAAGTAATAATAATATAAAGTACGCATTATTCACATCCAAAGTCCAATTTGTCTTTTTTCCCCGTTTTGTTACAATTTGTAAATTCATATTAAAAAAAAATAAAATTATACCAATTATTAATAAATCATAAACATTAAATTTTAAAGTAATAGTATAAAGTAAATATATAAATATAAATATTGAATATACAAATTATAAAACATAAATATTCAACTTATAATTATAAAATTCATAACTTAATAACTTATAAGTTATAAACTTATAAGTTATAACCTTATAAAACTTATAATTATAATTTTATAACTTATATACATTATAAACTTATTAATTTATAATGTTGTCATAAAAAAAAAAAAAAAAAAAAATTAAATTATTTGAAAACTGCACCAGCCCGCAGGCCGGCACGTGGCCGGCACGGCACGAGCCCGCCAGGCACGAGGGCCGTGCCGTGCCGTGGGCTGGCCTGTGAAAATGGCCGGCACGGCACGGCACGAAATCCTGGGCCCGCCGGCATGACCGACACGTCACGAACCAGCCCGTGGCCCGCCAGGCACGGCCCGGCACGGTGCCTAGGTATGCTCTACTCCAATCTAATCCCTTATAATCTGAAACTCTTTCATTCCTTTAAAAAAATATAACAAATTAACCGATATCTTTAATATGTGGTAGAGTTATTTACTGTTGCAAACTTGCAACTTCAATATTCTACTTAAAAAATTTCCCCGAAAATCAAATACTGTCAATTAATTGAATTTAAATCAAATTCCGTGAAAAAGGCATCAAATTGCTAGCTAATAACCAAAATCATTACTATATCAGAGTCATAAATAACCAAAATTATGTAGTAAACATAATATAATTCTGCAGTTTTTTCAATGTTCTATCAATAGTTTGAATTTATTTTTGTAAAATCTGCAACATTTTTTCCAAAGATAAATTATATAATTATGCAGCCAAATTAAGGATAATCAAAGATCAAAATCGTGAAAAAAAGAGAAGGAAATATAAAGGGAGTGTAATCTGCAAAAGATGATAATGGATTAATAGAGTTACCTAAAGAGGATGATCCAAATGAAAAATTGTTTCTGCGAAAAACTACGCATAACCCACTCTTCCGGCATTTCGGGATAGTCGTCTTCTTCTGTTCTTTTTCAAATCTTTCAATGCTCCGGAAGAGCTTCTCTCTATTCGATATTCTCAATTTCTCATAAACCTAGGCCCTACTATGCTACCGTACAATTTATTATTTTTTTAAAAATCGATTCATAAAAAAAAAAAAAAAAAAAAAAAAAAAAAAAAGTCATACAATATTTATAAAGAGATTTATAGGGTACCTAATTTATGTATGGAGTACCAACTTATATTGTGTATGAGATGTCTTACAGTCTTAGGGCCTCTTTTGATTTACTGAATTAAACTGACTTGAACTGAATAATTTATGAGAGAAGGAAAATTAGGAATTGAACCGAATTGGTCTGAAATTAAGCTGAAGAAAACCGATCCTTAGTTAGCTCTTTTGTATGATTCGTTTAGTATCTCTCATCACATCATTGGAGAAGGGCATGTAAGATCGTTGCTGGATGGGATGCGTGTGGTAATTTAGAGCACATTTCGCCAACGGCATTTTGTTATGGACATAAATTGATTTGATTTAATGAAATGCCCAAGCTAACTTCTTAAAAAAAAAATTTAAAAAAAGTTTATGTCTAATAAATACATGATAATTGAATCAAATAAAAACATCTTTTTAGCAGAATTTGATTATTGTTGCATATTGTACATATTTATACTAAATTCTAATAAGAGAATGTAGTTTTATTGAATCAAACAAAACGTAAAGTAATTAAAGGAAAAAGGTCGAAAATTGTCAAACTTCTCCACCTTTGAAGAACCTTAGAGAGAAACTATATAGAGAGGATAACTATGTTTTTATTTTTGTAAGAGTTTAGCTCTTAATTTCCTTCTCTCGTAAAATATTTATTTTAGCTCAATTCAGTTCAGTTCAGCAAAGTTCAGTTCGGCTCAATTTAGTTCAGTTCAATAAATGTGAACTGGCGCTCAGTTCAGCTCCAATCAGTTCAGTTCAATAAATGTGAACAGACCCTTAGTTTAGTCCAGTTTAGCTCCAATCAATTCAGTTCAGCTCAGTTCAGTAAATGTGAACAGATCCTCGGTTCAGTTTAGTTCAGCTCCAATTAGTTCAGTTCAGTTCAGTTCTAATCAGTTCAGTTCAGCTCCGCTCCAATCAGTTCAGTTCAGCTCATCAGAACAGGCCCTTAGTCCACAATTAAGTAATCTGTAGTGAATTTGTAATAAATTTTTATTTTCTTGTGTTTCTTTTGTTTTTATATAAAAACCTTGCCTCCAAACATTATTATGGAGTAATTTTTGTGTTTGGTGTTATATGTGCGTACTCCAAGTTTTACTGTTTTAGTGAACGATATCTCAAGTGGTTCAGATTCTCTCTCAATTTCAAGAGATCATGGGTCAATTCTCACCCCTGCTCTTTGTAGCTCTACCTGAGGTTCTGTAAGCGAAGTATAATTTAAAAAATTCTTTTTCTTTTCAATATTTTTTGTAGGATAAAAAAAGGGGGATTCTTTAAAAATGATAGGTATTAAACAATTTATGTGTTCAAGTATATTTTTTAAAGGTTTTTGTCAAATTATAGGACATTCGTAGTTCGTCTCTCAATTTGAAAATCCTGACTTCGCTGTTGCTTTATCCTTTTACATGGATTTTTTTTTTCTTATTTTCTCCCTCTCATTTCCAAAAATTGCTTATACTACTTGCAAAGTGATGCAACTTAAAAAAACCAAGGAAGGACTTACGAGACATGGGCCTAAAACCAAATATTTCAATAATTTATGGACAAATAGAACAATTACATAGATACAAAAATGACTTGGCAAGATTGCCTGCATTCCAAAATCCAAATAGATCATTGCTTAAAAAAACTCGTAAAATAAAAACATTCCAAATAATTGATTAGCCGTTGCATGTCTTGATGTCTAATAATGCGGAGAGTCTTAAGGAAGAAGGAGCGTTAGGCAATAGTAATACTTTCGGTGGGTGCATGAACATAATGGCCACAAAATGGGATGTATATGTTGGAGACTTGGAGCTTAGTGATAACTCTAGATGTCACCTAATTCACATTACCAAATTGACCATTGTATTGTCCAAGCTAATCTTTTGTAAGAAATTCCTCTATGTATTACTCCCTCCATTTTTAAATACTTGCTCCATTTCTCCATGTGCGGAATTTTAGGAGAAATTGGAGAAAGTAATAAATTATGGAGGTAGTGGGGTTGATGAAAGAATAAAAAATTATACTCCGTAGAAAGTAAAAATAGTGGAGAGAATTGGAAGAGAGAGAACATATATTGGGTCCACTAGGTGAAGGAAATAAATTAAATATTGTAAAAGCTTTTCAAATAAGGAAATACAGCAATTTAAAAACGGACGCAAATGAAAAGTGAAGCAAGTATTTAAAAACAGTGGGAGTACAAAATACTACGGAGTACATTTTAATAAAAAAAATACTCGTAACTAACAATAGCTTATCTACTCATGTAATAGTAGTAAACCGAACCTAGTATGGTAAATTCATATTTTATTCTTTTGAAAAGTTAATAAATGCTGTTAAAAATTACTCATCATCATGTATAGGAGGTGAATTCATGTGAATTTGGTTTCATGCCTTTGTAAGGAATTGATTGCTTAATATGTTTATGATATTGAAAATTTGAAATATGGATTTCCAAAGAATTTGTAAGTTTTAGGGTCTGTTCTCTTCCGTTAAAATTCACTTTAGTTCAGTTCAGTTCAATTCAGCTCTTAATTTACGTCTAATGATATTGCTAATGATATAAAGCCAAATTTCATTCTTTTAAGCTCTTACTACAACGACAACGACAACGACAACACAACAACAACAACAACAACAACAATAATAATAATATTAACAATAATAATAATAATAATAATAATAATAATCAATAAGTAATAAATAATAATAATAATAATAATAATAACAATAATAATTGAAATAATAATACTAATAATAAAAATCAATAAATAATAATAATAATAATAATAATAATAATAATAATAATAATCATCAATAAATAATAATAATAACAACAACAATAATAATAATAATAATCAATAAATAATAATAATAATATTCAATAATTAATAATAATAATAATAATAATATTATTATTATTAATAATAATAATATGTACATTTGTATATACACATATGTATAGTAATAAATAATCAATAAATAATCAAAGATCACTAATCCGTAGTTAAAAATCACTAATTAATCAGTTCAGTTCATTTCAGTTCAGCTGAGTTCAGTCAATCGAAACAGGCCCTTAGTATAGTCCTAACTTATACGAGGAGTAGCAAAAGTGATACTCCATATTTCATACGTCCATAATATAATATAGAAATTGAAAATAATATACGAATTACTTTGGGCGGAAATAGAAATATCATTAGCATAAGCTTGAACTTCTATTCATTACCCTACGGAGTATTATACAAATTGGAATGAAGGAAGAAGCATAACTTTACAACACTTCTGAGTTATTTTAGCGAACATTTCTATTTTGAGGTATAACTTTCTGTGCTTAAACACACATTATACATGTGATATGTAAGATCTTTATCAAACCTTAATGATTATATTCCTTCGGGCCTGTTCTCATTAACTGAATTGAGCTGAGCAAAACTGAACTGAAATGAATATTTTATAAAAGAAGAAAATTACGAGTTAGGCTAAACTGATTTAAATTTGAAATGAATGAGAACAGACTCCTCATCTCACCTCCACTTGAACTTTCTGTGTTTAAACTTTAAACTTAATTATCATAAATTCCAAATTCCAAAGTAAAGCTGGCAAATCAGTGGCATTTTTACCGACTTCTCAGTCCTCACAATTAATTAAGTGTACCAACAGTCCAACAAGGCAACAACTAAAAAAAACAAGTACTAAATTATTTAGGACAAAATAAAACGGACAAATTTCTTTCTTATGACAGCAAATTAAACCATTTGCTAATAAAATATTACTTGTATTAATTAAAATCGCAAATGCGATACAAATTAAACAAAATGAATCAATGAATTTAATAATTCTACTACCTCACTACTCTCAATATTACATTTTTCTACACTAAAGTAGAGCAAGTGGAAGTAGAAGGATCATACAAAGCAGGCAACAAATACTTCCTTCCATTAACCCCATTTGCATTATAACTCGCACCACTTGTTTTATCCACTAGTAAATTACCAGCATACCCCGGGTAAGCTCCCTTTCCATAAACCCCAGGACAAGCTGATGCTACTTCAAGTGGAGCTTCTTTTGGGCCTTGGTAAAACCCGTTTCCAAACGGGTTAGTCACGGTTGCAGCCATCAATGAGGCCAAGTTAATGATCATCCCATCTAGGCCCACATCGTTGTTGGGCGCAACTAATGGGCTACTTTGTGGGCCGTAAATGGGCTGGTGGAATGGCCAAGCGCAGTGACCTGGGCATTGGGCCTCTGAGTTTCCGACCCAGATGTAGGCGAACTTGCTGTGGGTTCGGCCCATTTTGGAGCTGGCTGAGCCGTGGGTCCCGCACCTGCTTGAGCAGAACCCGGCTACTGCCACGTCGGATGAAGTCAACACTACGTTGACTGCGTTGGATTGCGCGCCTTTTGAAGCGAGTTCGGTTAGGTGTTTGTTGGTTAGGGATTTTCCAAGTGAGTAGGATTCGTCGTTGATTTGTTTTCCTAAAGTGAGGGAAAGTGAAGAGGTCTTTTTGTTGGCTAGGTGATAGTATTTGCCAATGGAGTTCCACCACGTGGCAACAGATGGGTTGATGCTGGTTTTATGGTTTTTGGTGGAAGATAAGGAAGTAATGAAATCTGATACAATGGCCTTTTGAGAAGGGGTGAATTTTCCGTACCAGATTAGGTTGACGGAGATTTTACCGGAGAGGAGTGGGCCACGGTGGTATTGGAGGAGCATCGAGTTTGAGGAATCATCGACTATTGGTTGTTGGTCGTGGATGGTGTTTCTTGCAGCGGAAATGATGTGGAAGAGTGAGAAAATGAGTAGGATTGGAAGGAATTTTTGAGTAGTTGAGGCCATTTTTTAAAATTTATGGACTTTGTTTAAAAGTTTGGTTTTTGTTTTTAAAGTGTTTGAAAATGGGAAGTGAGGAGTGGGATGAGTGAAATGAGAAAGGAGTGAGGGGGTTTATATAGGTCGATTTTGGATGAGATAAAAGAAAGGAGGTCAGAAAAAGACACAAAAAAAAAGGAAGGTTTAATAAATAAAAAGCGTTGGAGTATGGAAAAGGACGAAATTACATAAGGTTACAGCTTCATAGATACGCGTCGTGGGTCCCCATGGCTGTATTGGCTGGCAACTGAAATCTCCATGCTGCCCTTCGAAAAGGGGAAGTGTGTAGAACAAGAGAGGGTTAGAGAATTTTTAAATTTAAATTATAAAGTATATAATGCCATGGAAAAAAAAAGGGTAGAAGCAATAAAGTAATGGTGGAAATTTGGAAAATGTGAAATATGAAGATATAGAATAAAATTTAATTAGTTGCACTCTTTATACTTTCTTGTGTTCTTCAAATTGTAATGTTGTGAGACTTGTGAACTTATAATATTTTGTGAATAAGTTCTACCTTTTTATTATAAAGTACTGTATGATTTAATTACTCTGTAAATTTTTATTTGATTTAGTTATATATTTTCACTAATTTTTAATTGTATTATTTAGATTTTTACACTATTTACTTATTTTTTAAAATATTTTTTACTATCTTTTGTAATTTATACGCATGGAAAAACTATAATTAATTACGAGTACAGAGTAAATTTTAACTAGATTCATCTCAATGCCATTATATTTATCTTATTAAAATTCTTAAATTTATTTACTGGTATAAAATAAAACTTGTACAATAATATGTAGTAAGGGTCTGTTCACATACACTTAATTTCAGTTCAATTCAGTTCAGCTCCAATCAGTTTAATTCAGTTCAGCTCTTAAGTTCCCTCTCTCATAAAATATTCAGTTAAGCTCCAATCAGTTTAGTTCAGTTCAATTCATCTTAGTTCAGTAAATATGAACCGTCTCTAAGTAAAAAAAAAAGTTAAATGAAATAGAGCTGTTTGCAATGGAATACCAACATTTAATAAAGTCACGTTTTAGGAATAACAATTGAGTTCAAAAAAAATGCAAAGATAACCAAAAAAAAAAAAGAGGGGGGGGGGGGGGGTTAGAAAAGGAAAAGAAAAAAAGAGACGTTGTTGAGAAAGAGTGTGGTAATAGACAGGCTGTTAAGGGAAGGTAACCGTAAGTAAATGGAGTTTATATGGGGAATAGTGAGAAGTCCAACTGGCAAATACCAAGCAAAGAAAGAAATAAAGCCTAGCCTTGCTGGCTTTCCTTTGAATAGGATAATGACGTGTATGGGTTTCAAGTATCCAATGGATGAGATGGATTTTTGGTGGGTCCCACTTTTCACAATACATGTCAAGAAATCAAGAATAGCCTCACATTCATACTCTCACCTCACCTGGCCCTTCACCGGCCTTCACCTTCACGGCAATTTTGTGAACTTGAGGAGTAAGTTACACTTTGTGTTTTTTTTCCTCTTTATCATACTAGTTGACCATCATCCATGCTTTTCAGGAGTTTTGGATTTTTCATTTTATTTTACTACCTCATCACTATGTTACATTTTTTCATTTGATGGCAGCCAGATGGGCAAGGAACGTTGATTGTATAAAAATAACACGGATTTTTCATCTGTCTCATAATATAGTGTCTACTTTATGTTATGCAGTCTCATACGGAGTTTGTACACATAACTTATACTCCCTCCGTTTTTAAATATTTGCTTCATTTATCTTGGATACGCATGTCGATGCTAAGCTTTGTTCACTAATATCTTTAATTATCAATAACTATAAATTCTAACAATTGAAAATTAATAATCTATTCATTGAGATGATTCTGACAAGTACTCATCAGAGTATATTTTTTCTTATGTATAAATCACAAACATTAGTCAAAATAAGACAAATGAATAGTACAAAAAATAGAAATTGATCAAATATTTAAAAACGAAGGGAGTATATATAATGAAATTTTGTACATTATATTTTTTATATTATAACTCAAGTCTACAAACTAAGCAAAGTTTAGACAATGTATCAGTGTTCATTCAGTGATGACATTGAAACCCGCATTAGTGTCCACTTACAATGTCCTAATCCAATCACTATTCACTAGGCAACGATAATTAGCAACTTGTATTTAAAAACAAAATGTTAGTCACTAGCGTGGATGAAGGAGGGTGTTAGCAAGCAATTTAGTACAAATAAGAATATAAAGACAGATTATTAGATGGCAGTATTATAATTAATTAATTAATTACACAATATTCTCCTAGGGTACTTAAATATGGTCTTCATAAGTTGCACGGAGAGTTCACGCACTCTGCAAAACCAACTACTACTAAAATGTCATCGATTGTATGAAGGGATCACTTATTAGTTATTAGTGTGCAGCTGGTCCTAGCAACTCATTAGCTGTACATAAAAATTAATTTGTACGGAGTATTATATATTCGGTACAAGTATGATATTTGTAGCCCTAATTATATACTCCATACTTACAGTATTAAGAATTGATTTCGGAGTATATTTTTTCAAAGTCATTTATTAAATTTTGACAAAATTGTGTGTTGGTTTGTGCTATTAATTAATTTTTAGTACTCATATTTCTAATATTTATGAAATTCTGACATAATTAAGTGCGACTGTGCGATTAGTTTGTAAATACTCCATAAATTTTTTCAATTATGAAGAGGTGAGCTATAGCTCACACATATTCATGGCTTGATTATTGGCGAGTGAGTTATAGCTCATCTTTATGGAGGCTTGTTGCATGCTTGAGCTAGTTGCCGCGGTCCTTGTGCATAACTTATGGAATAGTTTCCTTGCGTTATAAAAGGACCATTTATGTGGTCCATTAGATCACAACTGTTTGAGCCATTAAGATTTAGGACTCCTTGTATAATTTCTCATTCTTTCAACATTATAGTAAAAAAAAGCTCTGAATTCTCCACATGTGGATGCAAGTCTAATTTGACCAACTTACGTAAATACTTGTGCTTTTAGTTTATCTTTCTTATTGTTTTTTTCATTCTTATTATTTGTTAGTTGACTTCTTTCACATTAATCAAACACAACTACACCTATATTTCCCAACAAAATGTCCAAATAAAAATTGCCTCTACTTTTTATTTTGATATGAGTCCCACATTAATTTATGACCTAATTTACCTATGCAAGTGCGCGCTACTCGTATGGAAAGGAAAAAAAAAAAACATATCTTATTACTATCTATGTGCTATTGTTAATATAATAACACAAACTCTTATATGTGACTGGCCACATTGCCACACCATGTGGCCAACCACTATAAGGGTTACTTCGTTAGTGTAATGGGGGTTACTTAGCTTGGTCAGTGTTAAAGGGGTTACTTCATCATTGTTATAGAGTTACTCGGTCAATATTATAGGGGTTACTCGGTTGGTATTATAAAGGTTACTTAATCAATGTTATAGGGGTTACTTTAAGTGGCCACACGGTGTTGTCGACTGCACACAATTGCGGCTGATATAATACACGACACAGCAAACACTAATCAAGTGCAATTTTGGTCTAAAAGGTGATGCAAATTGCCAAGTAATTAACCATACTCTAATCTTAAAAGATCAAGGGCAGATATGAAAGTGCTTCATCATAATAAATAAGCGTTGACTTGTGCTACACTGCCACTACGCACTAATTTTGACTTACACAAATCTTCGTTGGTTTACAGCTTAGTATAGCTAGGAATAGGATGTAGCCCCTTAACAAGTCAACTTCACAAATCACTTTCATTTAAAACGTTCTTCAATTTTGCAAAATTAATACCATGGAAATTAGACCAAACATATAAACTCCTACATACCATAAAGCATGGACATGTAGTGAAGGTTCAATCAATTTCATCTGAACAAAATTATGCTATATAACGTGCAGTGGTAGTAAATTTCTTACAAGTTGTCGAAGTTGATACAATTTAAGTTCATTAAATTAACACTTATTTATATAAACCAAAAGTTTCCCTTAGCTAGAAGTGTAGAACTAGTAAGGTGAAATCAATGTTATAAAAAAATCTCTATGTTATTTCTAATAATAGTATAGGTTTTCCCCACTTTGGGTTTCCCTTTTAAATCCGCTTACTAGTGATGCACATAAATACATAATCTTCCTTTTTAGGGAGCTTCATTGATACCAAACTATGAAATTATGCACTTGTTCAAATTCTTGCTCAAGTATTTGGATTAGTCTTGGGAGGTCATTGTTTAATGTTGTTGGATTAGGTATTTATTAGTAAATATGCGTCTACCTTAATTGACAATAAACAAATATGTATGCCCTTTTTCAGCGGTCAACACAAACATAATTATTTCATAATAAATACCATAGTTATTGCTCTAAGCCTAAAACTATAAGTTTAACTACTCTATATCATTGTACAATATTTCCTAATATGAAGTAATTCTTAGTTATGACCGGTCCAGTAATACTATGTCGAGGGTTATATAGGTACGAAAATACTAAACTTAACCGGCCTACTCTTCTTACTTCTTAATTTCTAGTCAGGGGCAAAAGTCGATTTTCATTAACGATTATGGAATGCTTCTATCTTAGGGCCTGTTCTCATAGGCTGAACTCAACTGAACTGAACTGAAATAAATATTTTATAAGAGAAGGAAATTAGGAGCTGAACTGAACTGAAATGAATATTTTATAAGAGAAGGAAATTAGGAGATGAACTGAACTGAAAATAAACGTATGAAAAAAGACCCTTAGTATCAAATCACTACCACTAGGAATTGAAATATCTCAAAAATAATGGTTGAGTCAATGTTGAAGCTTAAGGCACATTCATGTACCCTAGGATCTACAAAGAAGCAGACAAGCATGGTACGGGTATGTGAATTTAGTACATCCCACTGCTAACAATGGGGGACCTAACTAGGTCTGCTCTTCTGGGTATACCCATCATCATGCTCCAAATACATTGCATATGCCCATTTCTCAAATGGGGCTAAACAAGTATGGATCATATACTCTATACCATAGCTCTTTATGTGGTCCCATTTCTGTTCCTAATCCATTAACACATGTATAAATAAATCTCATTAATCTAATTATTTTAGTAATGACCATATTATCATCTTAAATTATGATGATATTTTCTTGAAATTAAGCATTTTTACCTAGGAAAACTCTAATGACACATGAGGTTAGCTCCTATTCTTACTCATGCTATCTTTTTTCCCAACAACTCTAAACCTTTATCAACTTACCTCAAAGTTCTCAAAACAATCCTCTGTATTCCCACTTTGTAGCTTGAAAACCAATGCATTAACGTCATCACTTCCCTAATCTTATTATTTCGGGAAAAAAGTTTTAAGCTCGTTCTTTTCATCTAAAAATAATAATTACATATACTATTTTCAGATGTATAAAGGTCATATTGGCACATTTTATTTACTAAACCTTCTTAGTGAGCTTTCATTTACTATAAGGCCCTATATTTTTGACATTCTGGGCGAGTAAAATAGAATAGAGCAGGTGTCAACAGAGCAGACTAGATTAAATCAGGTGAGTAAACCAAATTAAATTAGCAGAGCAGTTCCAAAAAACAAGGCCTAAGTAGTTAACAATATCCATCTGTAAAATACAATTCAGTAGATTAATTTGATGATTTATAATCCAAATGATTAGCTGTCATCTTTCTCGTGATTCCCTATCCCCTGACAACTCAAGTAATTTACTCATGAAAGCTTAACAAATAAACCCACTCTTCTTTGCTAGCTACATACATGCACCAAATCCCACTATATATACTCACTAGGGGTGAGCAAAGACCCAGGGTACCCGGTACCGGACCCGGAACCGGTTAGGATCCGCCGGGTCCGGACCCGGAACTGGTCCCACCGGTTCCGGGACCGGGTCCAAAATGTCGGACCCGATTGTAACCGGTTCCGGGACCGGGTCCTAAAATTTCGGACCCGGTACCCACTGGGTACCCGGTTTAAACCAATTCCAGTTCCGGGTACCCGGTCCCGGATCCAGACAATCCGGGTACCCGGAACCGGAACCGAACAAAACCGAACCAAACTGAATTATAAGCCCAATCTGGCCCAAAACTAAATACCCTAGGTATATAATGAAAAAATAAAAAAACCCTAATTCCTCTAATCCTCTCACTACCTCTCACGCTCTCAGCCTTTCTCCACTCTTTCGTCCTCCCTCGTCTGACTGTCTCCTCTGAGTCTCCGACCACCGTCCAGTACACCAGGACACCAGGCGACCACCGTCAACGGTCCACCTGCTTCTCTCTCTCCTGTCTTCTCCTACTAATTAAGGTATGAAATATGCAATTTGCGAATTCAATTTGCGATTTTAATCGTTTCTCTACTTACTTGCTCTCTCCTGTCTTCTCCTACTAAAGTACTAAATACTAATCGTTGCTACTGCATGTTCAATTGTGAATTGCGATTTTAATTTGCGATTTTAACTTGCGATTTTACTTGCTACATTTTAATTTGTGAAGAATATGGCAATTGGTGATGCTAAAATTGATGAAGTGGTCGAAATACTTGAGTGATTGCTCTGTGCTGCTACTGCTGTGTTGATCTGCTGCTACTGGCCTACTGTTTTGATGTTCTGCTGGCTGCTGCTACTGTTCTGCTGTTCTGTTGCTACTGTTCTGCTGTTCTGTTGCTACTGCTTTGCTGCCTGCTGGATTGATCTATTCTGCTGGCTGCTGCTATTGTTCTGCTGTTCTGCTGGCTGTAATGTTGCTGAATGTTGATCATGTTATGTTTAACTTAAGTAGTTCTGTTAAAACTTGTTTAATTTGAGTTTGTATGGATTGATTGGTTTGATTTGATACTTTGTTAGTTTGTTATTTAAACTGAAAACTTAAGTTTGTATGATTTGGATTGGTTTGTAGACTTTGTACTTTGTATGAATTGGACTAAATTTGTTTGCTGTTATATTTGTTAATTTGCACTGCTTGCTGTGTTAGTGAGAATAGTGACTTAGTGTGTTGATTAATGAGGCCCAATTTGCAGATTAATGAGAATAGTACTTTGTGTAATGTTTATGTCTTATTAAAGTTTAATTTGTTCCTATTTCAGAACTATGAGCAATACCGACAATTCGTCAGTCCCTATGGATGATGAAAGTGAGGTTGGAAACGAGAATGCAACAACCAAATCAACCAAGGTTGGTGACAAGAGGAAGTCTGAATACTGGAACCATTTTTGGGATTTTAGAGATCCAGTAACCAAAAAAATTGTTCAAGTCAAATGCAAATATTGTGAGAAAATGCTAACAGGTAATACTAATAATGGAACTTCTTCATTAAAGAAACACCTTGGTGCATGTTCAAAATACCCTCCAAATGTAGACAAAAAGCAAAAACTCATTTCTGTTTACAAGTCTCCTGAATCTGATGCTACTATAGTCTCTAATTGGAAATTTGATGAAACTGCTTGTAGACTTGGTTTGGCAAGAATGGTTATTGTTGATGAACAACCATTTTCTATTGTTGAGCGTGAAGGTTTTAGGTATTTTTGTAGTGTTGCTGTACCTCAATTTCATATACCTTCACGTTTTACAGTTGCAAGAGATGTGAAGAATATATTTGTTTGTGAAAGTGGAAAATTAAAGAAATTAATTGGGTGTTTGAAATCGAGAGTGTCACTAACAACTGATTGTTGGACCTCCATTCAAAATTTTAATTATCTTTGTTTGACTGCTCATTTTATTGATGATAATTGGAAGTTGCATAAAAGAATTTTAAATTTTCAATTAATGGATAGTCATAAAGGTAAGGAAATTGGAAAAGTTGTGGAGGCATGTATTCTTAAATGGGAGATTGAGGATCGATTGTTTTCTTTAACTGTTGATAATGCTAGTTCAAATGATGTGGCGGTTGGATATTTGAAAACACATTTTCATGATAAACTTGTTTTGGAGGGTTCATTTTTTCATATGAGATGTTCTTGTCATGTTCTAAATTTGATTGTGAAAGATGGTTTATCTAGTGTGAAGTCTTCGATTGCTCGAATTCGTGCTGCTGTTAGATATGTGAGGAGTTCACCTTCTAGAGCTAAATTGTTTGCACACTCTTCTATGTTGGTTAAAGTTTCTTGTAAAGGTTCAGTTTGTCTTGATGTGGCAACTAGATGGAATTCTACCTTTCTCATGCTTGAAACCGCATTGAAATTTGAAAAAGCTTTTAATAGGTTTGCGGAAGATGATCCTGATTTTAGTAGGGAACTCAAGGATGGAGTACCTACACAAGAAGATTGGGTAAATGCTAAAGTGTTGTCTTTGTGTTTGAAATTATTTTATGAGTCTACAAAGAAAATGTCGGGTAGTTTATATGTTACTACAAACTTGTATTTTCACGAGGTTTTGGAGGTGTTAAGTTGTTTGATAGAATGGGAAAACTCTACAAATATGGATATTCGTATTATGGGTAGACAAATGAGGGAAAAGTTTGATAAGTATTATGGGGATCTCGGTAAAACTAATATCATGATGTTAGTTGCGGTTGTTTTAGATCCTCGATATAAGCTTAGGTTTTTGAAGTATTCTTTTAAAAAACTTTATCCTAACGACTTTGCCAAAGTCGATGTTATTTGTGACAATTTGTATGACAATGTTCAGAAGTTATTTAACCATTATGATGCTATTATTGCTTCTTCCTCTTCCAAGAATAATCGTAATATTAATGTTGCCAATGTGGATAATGGTTCTGAAAACTTGAGCTCTTCAAATAGTGAGCAAATGAAAAAGTTTTATGATGATTTTGATGAGGAAGAAAGTGATTTTATTGTTGAAAAAAGTGAATTGGATTATTATCTTGAAGAAGCTCGGGAGAGAAGGGTTGAAGGGGAAATGTTTGATATTTTGGGTTGGTGGAAAGAAAAAAGTGACAAATACAAAGTATTGTCAACATTGGCTAAGGACATTTTGGCTATACCAATTTCTACGGTTTCTAGTGAATCCGCATTTAGTACATCGGGTCGCATACTTGATCAATTTCGTAGTAGTTTGGGGCCAAATATGGTGGAAGCTTTAGTTTGTACTCAAGATTGGTTAAGGGCGTCAAATGTATGCATTGATATTGAGCGCTTCCTTGAGGATGTTCAAAAATATGAAGAAGGTAATACACTAATACTTCTATTATTTTGTATATTTATCTATTTTATTTCTCTAAGTTTATTACTTATATTGTTTACTGTTTTTTTTAGAATTGGATGGTAGTGACACTGGCATCACACAAGTTAATGAATTTGTTGGAAATAATTGATGTGACAAAGGTTTGTATAATTGTATTCTTAATTATATTGTATGAAAAGATATCAAATGACAAATATTCTAAGGACATTTTGGCTTTTGTTTATAGGGAATTTGTGCTTCCTTGTTGGCTGCTGCCTCTTTGCTTTGTTGTCTGCTGTATGCTGTCTTTCTCCGTTGCTTAGATGGTTGCTGACTTGCTGCTGGTCTTGTTGCTGGCTGATGGTGTGCTCAGCTGCTGCCTGCTGATGGTGTGCTCAGCTGCTGCCTGTTGCTGCCCTTCCTTTTCTTCCCTTTTTTTTTCTGAACTTTTATTTAAGTAGTTGTTTTGGTTATGTTTGGATGTTTGGACTTTGCAGCATTGTTGAAGTTTGTTGTACTGATATTTTAGGTTGTTGAATTGGTACTTTTTGGCTTATTAGTTTGTAATATTTGTATTTTGAAATATTTGTATTTTGCTAGCCTCCAAAACTAATTTAGGGATATTATTATGTTAATATAACTAGCCTGCAAAATTCCATTATATATAATAATATATTATATAACAATTATAAAGAAAAAAACAGTATTTTACTACGTTGAATAATACCGGGTACCCGGTCTTGGAACCGGTTCCTACCGGGTCCGGGACCAGTTCCAAAAAATTTGGATCCGGTATTAACCGGTTCCGGGACCAGTTCCAATTCTTGGGACCCGGTTATAACCGGTTCCGGATCCGGGTATTACAAATATGACCGGGTACCCGGTCTTGCTCACCCCTAATACTCACTTACATACATTACACTTATAATTCTCAAAAACAGAAATTTTACAAATCAAATCCAAATTCTTTGACTTAGAAAAAAAATGTCTTCCTTCTTAGCACTTATAATATTTATATTAGCAACTAATTATTTTCAATTTAGCTTAGGAGTGAAAAAATTGGCTTCACTCTATGAAGCACAACCTATGCCCTTAAAATACCATAATGGCCCTTTACTTGAAGGGCAGCTGCCCGTTTACGTCCTTTGGTACGGAAAGTTCTCCCCTTCTCAAAAAACAATTGTCTCCGACTTCTTTCTCTCTCTTGACCGACCTGCCCGAAAACACGACCGTGTTGTGGGCCCAACAGTGGGCCTATGGTGGCATACCGTGCAAACTAATTACATGAAGAAGGCCGGTAAAGGTAGGCTACATGTTATTTTGTCCAAGCAACATGTTGATGAAGAATGTTCCCTAGGGAAAAATTTAAATAAGTCTCAACTCGCGGAGCTAGCCCGACGAGTGAATTCTAAACCCATTGGGCTAACCCTCGTCCTCACGGCTAATGATGTAGCCGTGGAGGGGTTCTGTGTGAGTAGTTGTGGGTCACACGGGTCTGATCATAAGACAAAGTCAACGTATATATGGGTGGGTAATTCAATAAGTCAATGCCCGGGCCAATGTGCTTGGCCCTTTCATCAGCCCATTTATGGCCCACAAGATACACCATTGGTGGCCCCCAATGCTGACGTGGGGGTAGATGGCATGGTGGTAAATATTGCCAACCTTTTGGCTAATACTGCGACAAACCCGTTTGGGACCGGGTATTACCAAGGTGAAGCAGAAGCTCCGCTTGAGGTAGCTTCTGCTTGCACCGGGGTGTATGGAAAAGGAGCTTACCCGGGTCATGCGGGTGAGCTCCTAATAGATTCGAGTTCAGGTGCAAGTTATAATGCCAATGGACTAGACGGGCGGAAATACCTTTTGCCCGCTTTGTTTGATCCATCTACCTCTACTTGTTGGACCCTTGTGTGAACGTTGGATAAGTAATTAAAGGCAATGGAAGCGTTGAAAGCCATCCAATAAGGAATGAAAATAATAAAGATTGTAATAATGTTGCATGAATGCATGATTACTGATTGGGATGGTTAGCTAGTGTAGTACATAATGTTTTTGTAATTAGACATGTATATTCAAATTTCTAGAATTTTTAATGTTTTTTTTTCCTCCCACAACATACATGAGATGTTGTAATCGAAATTAAATGAATGCATTTGAAGATTTTAAATTTTTTACTTAAACTTGACTCATATTGGAATAATTTTTATTAGCTATGTATGAGAGTGTGGGGTAACTCAAGTGGTTAGAGTTTTCCTCCGGATTTCAAGTGATTTTGGATCCATTTTGATCATCACTCGTCCGTAGCTCTCTTAAAAAAAAGTTATTATATACTCCTCTGTATTCTTTTACTTGCAACATTATATCATGACCCATTGAATTACACTCCTAACAACCACTCATCCCATTTTAAAGTGTATTATATCATGTGAACCCCACATTTCTTAAATACCGTGAAAAAGTGTGTGTTGCATCTAAAAGAAAACGGAGGAAGTACTAAACTTCCAAAGCTGTAACTCAATAGGTTTTTTTTTTTTTTTTTTTTTTTTTTTTTCAAAAAAAAGGTTTTTACTCAATAAGTAGAGTTGAGTTGATATATGCGTAAATGGATTATAATTGAGTATGAGTCAATTTGGCCAGGTTTAAAGTTCTCTCCATAAGCCAGTTGAGATCGTCAGCTCTTTAGTTTTTTGTTGATCAAAATTACATATTCACATTATCATCAGATATTGCAGATTTGCAGCCCACTAAACTACAAGTCTACAGTGATGGGCTTGAATAGAAAAACTTGGGTATTAAATATTAATAAATGGCCCAGTGTAGAAACGTTGTAGGCATTATATTGGGCCGTATGTGATTAATTTGTGCAATGGGTTACAGACGGCAGGCTCATCAACAATAACCAATATCTAGAGCCGTATAAGTTAGTTACTACTTTCTTTAACTTTTAGTTGTAACTTTGAGCTATTATTTGTAAGGTATAAAATAGTTCAAAGTTGCAACTAACAGTTTACAAAGATAGTATATTTTATCGATATAGCATCTTTTTAAGTAAGCAAAAATCTATCTCAATGAGTTAAAAGTAAAATATCAGTGGTATAAAAATTATTTCATTATTTATATATTTTAGAATCATATGGGGTTGATAGTTACCGCAAAGAAGCTAGATTACAAATAAATCCAAATTTGCTAAAATTAATCTAAAATTGTTCAATATGCACTAGTTTTATTGTAAATCGGGTTTATAAAAAAGTTTCTGAATAAAAAAAATAATTGTACTCTTATAAACTAGTGAAGTTATTTTATCAAGGGTAATGTTATATGTAATCCTTAAGGCTACAAATAAACATTTAATATATTTCCTTTTTTTAGTATAAGTTTATAAATGCATGACAATTGTTTAAAAAAAAAATGCATGACAAAATCAGAGTTAAGCACAAATTTGGGTACTCTGACTACAATTTTTCACTATTTAGGTACTCAATTTATTTTCTTCACCGTTTGGGTACTAAGTACCAAATTCTGGCCAAAAAAATTAATTCCCTCTAACAATTGAGTACCCAAGGTTAACTCAATGTGGGGCCCGCCCGAATAAAAAAAAAGGCGCGGGTCAGCAAATTTTTTTTCCTCTTTCTTATTATTTTATTCTTTTATTCCCTCTAAATTCCCCCTTTATTGTTTCCAAATCTAGAAAATAGCAGCGATTTTGGTGAAGAACACGACTAATCATTTGGGCAAATTGGGGGAAAACGACACTTAACACATCTATTTTTTTGAGGTAACCTTCATTACTCATTGTTTTTGTGGTTATTTTGATATAAATTTCGAATATTTTGGCCGATTGATGATCGTATTGTTCTAGTTAGGGTTTATGGTTTTGTGGGTTTTGTTAACAAAATTGATGATGTTGATTTGTTTTTTTTTTTTTTTTTTTTTTTGCCGCATAATTTGTTGTTGTGTTTTTGTTTGTTGATGATATATGTTAGTGTTGTTGATAGATTGTGTTCGCATGTTCACTACTAGAAATTGATGAAATACCGATGGCAATTAAATTCCATCGGTAATACCTTCAATTTCCGATGGTTTACGTGACTATCGGAAATAATTAATTTTACCGATGGTCAACCGATGGCTAAACCATCGGGAATTTATTACCGATGGCTAAACCATCGGGAATTTATTACCGATGGTTTTCTTCCGTCGTAGAATTTTCTTAAAAAAAATTATAACACTCAGTTTTTTACCGATGGTTATAGGCATCGGTAATTTTATAAAAAAAAATTATTTTTTTTTTTCCGATGGCCATTACCATCGGTAAAGCCATCGGTAATATGCTGATATTTTTTTTAAAAAAAAAACCACGACTTAGTTTCAGGTTTTAGATCTATTTTTTTTCAAAGTTCGACCCAAAGGAGAGAAAGAGAGTGCAGGGCGACGACGAAGGGTTCTCGTCAAGGCGGCTGTTCCTGTTCTGGCGCATCATCACTGGTAGCACCGTCGGATTCTTCGCCGGGTCCTGTTCCTCCGGTCGTCGGCCGGTTGTACATGGTAAGTGTCAATTTTTTTTTAATTTTTTTTTGTTAATTAAACATTATTTTTTCACTCAATTATTTACCGACGGATCATAAATCTTTACAGATTCGACAACCTAGTAGTAAGTATACCGACGATCTCCTTCCATAGGTGAGTAATTTGTTTAATTTTCAATTTTTGATGTCAAAACCCTAACTTTATTTTGAGTTAAATTCCCTAAATTTGGTTGTACTAGTTTATATGTGTTAATTATTTAGTTATGCTATATGATAATAACTTAGTTTTTTTAGCACTTAACTTGTTAAGTAAAATATAATAATGTATTAGGATCTTGTTAGTTGGATGTTTAAATACACCTATTTGCTTCATGTTTCATAAATTAAAAAACCAAAAATTTATATGTTTCTAGCTTGATTGATTATGGATTTTGTTGTGAATTAATTGCACATTTTATGTGTTACTTTTTTATGCAATGCTATGTGGATAATGATGTTAATGTCTATAATTTTGTTTCTTGATCTTCATGTACTTGTCTCAATTTTGATTCAACAATTGCATCATCATTTGCCTAGATACCCGTTCAAGACATACACATTAGGTGTATGTCTTGAATAGTCCCCGGTTGGGACTGTTCTTGGACGTTCATTTTCACTGTGGTTATTGTATGCCTTGTTATTGATTCTATGGAAAATTTTGGCTACGTGTTTTCCTAATCTGTTCTCTAGGTACACATATAAGTATACATAACTACTCATATTGTGTACTTGGAGAACTGTAGGGAAATGCTGCCGAATTTTCCATGGAATTGAAAACTTGGCATACAATTACTAGTGGGATTACACGTCCAAGGATGGGTTAGGTTGGAGAGATAAGGACCCTACGATGTCATTAATAACCTTATTGCTTGCTTTACTTGTTCAAACAACATGATTATTTTATTTAGATTGAATATTGTGGTCATTTGGGTGAGATTTGTAGAATTGCAATCATGAAACGAATAGAGCGTAGCTGGATGTATGAAAGGTTGGATGGCCGCAACATTAGACCGGAGTTCGTGAAAAGGGTTGATGAATTCATTAAGTTTTGTAAAGATCATCCAAAAAGCATTAAAGTTGATGAGGTTAGGTGCCCTTGTGTCAAATGTCAGAATCTTCAGCTACATGATTCTGAGACGGTTAAAATGCACTTATATAGAAAGGGTTTTGTGGAGGACTAACATGAATGGTTGTGTTAAGGTGAAGGGTTTCCAATCATCCCACCTCTCCAACCTAATCTATATCGTGACATGATTATGGATGCCCTTGGGAATGACCCACCTAACATGGGTGGTGGAGAAGAGAGTCATTTTGAGGAGGAAAAGCCAAATCCTCAAGCTAAGAAATTCCTTAATTTGTTGGAGGAATCTAAGCGTCCTTTATATGAAGGGAGTTCCATGTCTGTTCTGGAAATTGCATCTAGAATCACAAGTTTGAAGTGTGAGTACAATTTGCCTCACATGTGTGTGGATGGATTTGCTTCTTTGATGAATGAAACAATTCCTGACAATAACAACATGGGAGAGGCATTCTACGAGGTTAAGAAAGTAGTTAACGGGTTAGAGCTTCCTCATGAGAAGATACATGCCTGTCCAAAAGGTTGCATGTTGTTTTGGAAGGATGATGTGAACTTGTCCAACTGCAGAGTGTGTGGTAGCGAAAGGTATAGCAAGACTTCAAAAGGAAGTTCAGTGCCCTTGAAAGTGCTTATTTATTTCCCGATTACACCGAGGTTGCAAAGGTTGTTTGCAACAAAGAACATTTCAGCAGAAATGACATGGCACGCCAGTAATCCTAGAGTTGCAAACACAATGGCTCATCCTTCTGATAGTGATGCTTGGAAACACTTGGACAAGACCTTTCCAGAATTCGCCCCAGAACCTAGAAATGTGAGACTTGGATTGTGCACCGACGAATTTGCTCCTCACGGTAAGTTTGGAGGACAATATTCCTGTTGGCCAGTGATATTGACACCATATAACTTGCCTTCTTCAATGTGCATGAAAAGACAATTCATGTTTTTGTCTCTGCTTGTTCCTGGTCCTAAAAACCCAAAGGGCAACTTGGATGTCTATATGAAACCACTGATTGAAGAACTTAAGCAATTGTGGGATGTTGGGGCAAACACCTTTGATCTTTCTAAGCAGCAAAACTTCATTATGCGGGCTGCCGTACTTTGGACCATTAGCGACTTTCCAGCATATGGTATGCTATCTGGATGGTCAACTGCTGGTAAGAAGGCATGTCCGTACTGCTTAGAAAAATCCAAGGCTTTCTGGCTCGATCATGGTGGCAAAGTTTCGTGGTTTGATTGTCACCGACAATTTCTTGATCTTGATCACCCGTTTCGAAAAAGCAAAATAGCTATTTGTAGGAACAAAGTTGAAAAGGGGTCACCATCGCATATTATGTCTGGGCTAGAATTATGGGAATGTGTTAAGGACCTGGCAAAGGCAACTGATGGTCCTGCTGCTCTGAAATTGCTTAAAAAGGCCAAAAAAGGTTGGTTTAAGCAAAGCACTCTTTGGGAGCTTCCTTATTGGAAGCACTTGCTTATACGTCACAATCTAGATGTAATGCACATCGAAAAAAACTTCTTTGATCAACTCATTCATACGGTGATGGATGTTAAAAAGCAGACTTGTGACACGATCAGTGCTCGAAGAGACATTGCAAAATACTGCAAGAGACCTGGACTTCATGTTGTAACTGATGAAAGAGGTAAAAAGACCAAACCGAAGGCACCATTTTCCCTCGACAAGTCTCAGAAAAAGGTCATGTGCGAATGGATTCGAGAGTTACGGTTTCCTGATGGGTACGCTTTGATTCTAATTTGAGTAGGTGTGTCGATATGCAAGCATGTAGACTTCATGGCTTGAAAAGCCATGACTGCCATGTGTTCATGGAAATATTGCTTCCGATAGCTTTGAAAGAGTTGCTCCCCGCCCATGTTTGGAAATCTATTACTGAAATTAGCCAATTCTTCCGAGATTTGTGTTGCTCCACTATAACACATACTGACATGGAACGTCTGCAAAACAACATTGCTGAGATTCTTTGCAAACTTGAAAAGATCTTCCCCCCTGCTTTCTTCAACTCTATGGAGCACTTGCCTATTCACCTTCCATACGAGGCAAGAGTAGGCGGCCCAGTTCAATATCGTTGGATGTATCCATTCGAGAGGTAATGTGTCTTACGTTTTGTCAATTTCACTTTTTGGAAAAATGTCAGTACAGTACACTTCTAACTAGGATGTCTATGTTTTTAGGTTCTTGAATCATTTGAAACGCAAAATTGGTAACAAGGCTAGAGTAGAAGGATCTATATGCAACGCGTACCTTACGGAGGAAATTGCAAACTTTTGCTCTAATTATTTCCAAGATGGTGTTGATACCAAAACTAGGGATCTTAGTAGAAACGCAAATGTCGCGGTCGACATTAAGATGGAACCTAATAACAAAGTCCTTGAACTCTTCAAGGTTGATTGTGGCCGTGTTCCTAATTCTGGGCGATTGCGTTATCTGGATTCTAAGGAACTTGAAAGGGCACACCTTTATGTCTTATCAAACTGTGGCATTCTAGAGGTGTATGAAAGGTAACCCCAAAATTATCTACTTTAAAGTACCAACTTTGTTATGTAACGGAGTTAGATTATATAGCAAACCATCAATTACTGCTTGTTTGAATTTATTAGGGAGTTTGAGGATCACATTCTTCACACACAACCTAATTTCCGTAGAGAAGATGTGTGGCAACGATTTGAGAAAGAGTTTCCTAATTGGTTTTGTGATAAGGTAATATTTGCTTTTTACTTGTCCAAAGAGATTAAGTGCTAATAACTTGTCTCACGTTATGGAATTATTTGGGTATTCCTTAGGTAATTCGAGATAAGCCAGCAGATGATATCGTGCAGGCATTGTCAATGCGCCCTTTTAGTCAAGTAAGGACTTGGAAGCAAATATTTGTAAACGGCTATAATTTTCAAACAGAGATGACCGGAAGATACAAATCAACAATGAACTATGGTGATTCTATTTCAAATGCATAAGGGGGTCAGTATTTTGGGACCTTAGAGGACATTATTGAACTCGTTTACACAAGTCCTACTAGATCATATAAGACCATTTTGTTTAAATGCAAGTGGATGGATTCTGTCAGGGAGATGATGGTACATGAGGAATACAAGATCATCGATGTCAACCACACCAAGAAATACCCCAAGTACGACCCTTTTGTGTTATCTTATCAGGTTAGTCAAGTGTACTTTGCACCCTACCCGAGTTTGAAAAGAGATCGAGCACAATGGTGGGTTGTGATTAAGACAAAGGCCAGATCAGTTTTTGATGCTCCCGTGGACATGGAATTTTTGCAAGAAACAACTAGTGACACCACCACAATATTATGTGCACCAAATGATATTCCGGACTATGGTGTTGGTACTGAAGAAATAGATGATGATTCAGACAATGAGGATTTGGTTCAAGAAGGTTCATTCTCCAGCGATGATGAGGCAGAGGTTGATTCAAGTGATAGTGAGGATGGCGAGGATGATTGCATTTGGTTATCAAATATTGATGATGAGGACAGTGATGATGATTAATGTAATGATGTCGATGATTGTAATGATAGTTGTGAGGACCAAAATACTTCCAAGTAGGCAAATAAAAGTTCAACTAGAAAACCAAATACATGTCCAAAATAACAGTAACAGTTTCATCAACTAATTTTAGAAGAAATTAACAACATAATCAGGTTTGACTCTCCATGACAGCAGGACTTTCTGGTGCACTTTGTGGAGGGCTGGGACTGGGAGTATCCCCCACATCATCGTTGACTTTCATGGCCATGATTTTTCCACATAAATCTTGCAATTGCGGATCCATATTAGCTACAACCAAAAGAATACATACAAAAGTTAATTTCAGCCTTAAGCATAAATAAAATAGTACACAAAAGAAACAAAAAAAATTGTAATTTTAAATACATAAACTATTTTCATACCTTCACCAAAAGTCCAATCTTTGAGGCAAATGATAGCTTCTGCTGTGTTTGGTTTCAAAGAGCTTCTATAGCAGTCCAAAACTCGACCACCAGTACTGAAGGCAGATTCTGAAGCTACTGTTGAAATAGGGATTGCAAGGATGTCCCTTGCCATCTTTGAAAGAATTGGATACCTCACAACATTTGTTTTCCAATGATATAGAATATTAATGTTGGTTGAACGAGGAATCAATGGCTCTTCCAAGTAGATTTGCAAGTCAGATTTAGCAGCAACATATGATTTGCTAGAAGAGAAGTTACCAAAGTCCTAAAAGATGTTTAAACAAAAATTACAATAAAGCATACAAAAAACAGAATTTAAAGTTGATTATCAAACAAAAAGCAAGTGTTCACAATTACCATCATAAAAGAATCAGAAGCAACATCAACTTGCTCTTCATTAGGCTGTCTAGAAGAACGGCGCCTTGTTCGTGGTGTTGTTGTGGAAGCCTCAGTCACATAAGCACCATATAAATAATCCAACCTTTCCTTAAACTTCACCAACTCATTAGTACCCTCTATTTCCCCATACACCTTCTTAAAAGCCCACTCCACAAACTCATACTTAAATCGAGGGTCTAAAACAACAGCCACAGCCATGATTATGCTAAAGTTGGTCCAATATTTAGCAAATTTCTCATTCATTCTTGCTTCCATCTTATGCATGAAGTTATCAGAATTTTCAAGCTCCTCTTTCAAGAGTAAACGGATTTTCAACAAATTTGGGAAGTATACATTAGCGGTAGGATAATTAGTACCCGAAAAAACATTTGTCACATCAAAAAAGACCTTCAAAAATCTGAATAACTTCTCTATTCTCCCCCACTCCTAATTTGTTGGACAATGAATGTAATTGGCATCAACCTTTTGAAAATGAAGAAAAGCTTTTTTGTAGTACAAAACATTCTCTAACATCAAATAAGTTGAATTCCATATAGTAGGGACATCTTGTCTCAATCCTCTACTTGAGTCTAGTTCAACATGTGCCACACAAGTCAAAAAACGTTGCTTTCTAGCCTGAGACCCTTTACAATACTTCACAGTTTCTCTCACCTTAACAACAGCCTCATTAATTTCTTTTAACCCATCTTGCACAATTAAATTTAGATTATGTGCACAACACCTCACATGGAAATAATCCCCCCCACATACCAAATCAAGTTCATTTTTAATTACATCAGCAAACACATCATTAGAGGAAGCATTATCAAGAGTAATACACATGATTTTCTTTTGGATACCCCACTCTTTAAGCAAATCATAGACATGGTCAGACATATGGACACCGGTGTGAGGTGGAGGCAAAAAACGAAAGTTCAGAATTTTTTTTTTGCAAATTCCATTGATTATCAACAAAATGGGCAGTCAAAGACATGTAACCATCAGTAGTAATTGAAGTCCAACAATCAGATGTAAGAGAAATCCTACCCTTAACTACACTCAACTCCTCCTTAAGTTTATCTTTTTCCCTCTTAAACATTTTCAGAACATCAGCCTTCAAAGTATTTCGAGACACAAGTTTAACATCAGGATTTATGTAATTAATCAACTTCCTAACAGCACTATATTCAACAAACTAAAAAGGCAAATCATGTTTCACCACAGCAATATACAACATCTCACGAACAATATCATAATCAATTGTAGGAACCCTATTCATCATAGAACCAGAACTGCTTGAATCAATAATCATCTGACCCACATCTTTAAAGGTCCTTTTTTTACATTTCTTAATGTGGCGTTTTAAATTACCAGTTCCTTGCCTACTTTCAGCATTATATTTCTGCCCACATTTTTTACACTTGCAAATGATGTTACCTTGTTCGTCAGGTTTATCAAGGAATTCAAAATTTGCCCACACATCTGAAGTGAGCTTTCGTTGGCGCTTGAAATGAATTCCAGGCTTATTCAGCGAGGTGACATTAGAGGTTTTCTTCTTTGATTCCGTTTGATGAGAATCAGAAACTTCATCATCTGAATCAGAATCCGGAAGATCAATGGGTTCATCAGGATTAGGGCTATTAGCCATCTGTGAATAAATTTAAAAAAAAATTTCACTCATGGCATAAAAGATAAAACATGAAAAACAAAAGTATAAACTCATGAGTCATGACATAAAGAATCAAACTCATGAAATTGCAGAGTAAGAAAATCAAATCAGGGCAAAAAATCGCATAAACAAATCGCAAATAATCGCAAAATAAGTAAATAACAAATCAAATGTTCGAAAGAAATTGCAGAGTAAGAAAATAACAAACGAACAACATTAAATGATTAAATCACATAAACAAAGCATACATAAACCATAATAGCAAAAAATCGCATTAAAAAATCAAAGAAATCTGAAAATTGCATAACCAAATCAAGGAAATTGCATAAACAAATGACTCATGAGCAAACAAACTCATAAAAAATCGAATAATAGGATTATTACCTTCAGAATGTTTGAGATGAAGCTTCAAGGTTCAAGAATTTTTATTTCAATCTTCAAGAGTTAGAGAGAGAAAATAGAGGAGAGAAGAGAGATAAACTGAGAAGAGAGAGAGTTTGAGTGAAAGAAAGCGGCGAGAGAAAGAGGGGATTGTTTTAGCCGTTTAGGACTTTAGGTCTTTAGGGAATTAGGGTTAGATAATTTGGGCTTGGCCCATATTTTAAAATTAGGGTTTTAAGTTAAGCGGGTTGGGTTCGGGTTGACCCCGACCTGAAACCGACCCAATTAAATAAACGGGTTTATGCGGGTTGGTTTCGGGTTGGGATTTTCAACCTGAACCCGACCCATTTAATTTCAGGTCGGGTTCGGGTTGACCCAATTACATAAACGGGTTGAAAATCTCTATCAAAACCCATTTATTTCGGGTTGGGTTCGGGTCAGGTTGTCGGGTCGGGTCAGCTTTTGCCAGCCCTAGTTGTGATGAATCACAGTAGTAGTTTGTAATTCATCCTAGTACTGATTCTAATTTGCTAAGTTTTAATATTTGTGATGTCATGAACCATGCATCTTTGAGTAGTAATGGCTATATTGTGTTTTAAATCTGTCCCTGAAACGTTCATGTTATTTTTTTTAATTAGTTTATGGAGACTATTACATGTGATAAAGAATTTGCATATATTTTTAGTGTTTTTTAGATACATGTAATTTTGAGGTTAATTTTTAGTTACATGTATTTTTAATTTGCATAAAATTTTAAGTGTTTTTTGGTTACATGTAATTAACCTACGTGTAGTGTTTGTTTTCGTTATAGGTTAACATGACAGGAAGGGGGAAAAAAGGTAAAGGCAAGGATTCTCGTTCCAAGGTGAATAAATCTCGTCACTTAGAAGATAGTGAAATGCAAGACTCCGAGACGCAGGATGAGGACGAGTCGTATTTGGGACTCAGCAATAACACTCAAGTCCCTCATACGCAGAGCCAGACATAGTTTCAGCAAGGAGAATGCTCACAGCCATCTGGAAAGAAGAGATTACACCCGACCGACTTGTGGTAAAAAACCTATGATTTAAATTTGTATGCATTTAAGTAATCCTAACGACAATACCCTTATTGCTTTTTGGTTTATTTCTAGGTTCGACGACAGTTCGGTTAGTAAGGCCATCTCGAAGTGCATAAAGGGCTATTTTTTATATGGCTGACATAACTACGGAACAGTTGACGATGCCACTAAAGAACATTAGTGGAACTTGTTTACCGTAAGATGTAGTAGATACTCTTGTTTTTTAGTTAGTCTTTAAAATTTGTCCTACTTACTTTGTTGTTGTGAATGCAGAAAAAGTTTGAATAGGATGATGCCATAGATGCCCAAGTAAGAAAAGGATACCACCACAAAGCTGGCTATCGCCTTCGTGACATGTTCAACCAAGTGACCAAAAGAATGAACGGTAAGAAGCCAAAATGGATGAATGAAGAAGCACACAAGACAATGATGGATGTTCCCAACACCAATCAAGAATTCATGGCTAGATCAGAGAAGAACAAGAAGAATAGGAGGGGCGGTTCCCTGTCTAATGAAATTGAACCGTCGCACTTCCAAGGTTCGATATCTGCTTCCCAACATGCAAAGAAGATGGTATGGACAGAATCAGTTTTAGCTTAATTTAATTACATAATTACAAATCCAAAAATTTTCAAATTTCAATACTATGGTACTGTTTTTTATGTTTTATAGGCGAAGGCTAAAGAAGGTGTCTTGCCACACGCAGGAGAAGTTTTCTTGAGCACTCACTTCAAAGAAGTTCCTGGAAAAGGAACAGTTCGTTCCCGCTAGTAAGAAAGCTTTGGAGATTGCGATAATTTAAAATTCCTTAATTTAAAAGTCATAAATGTTATGAATTAAGGTTTATGTGAAGTGTTAGAAAGCTGTAACAGCATGTTTAAGACATGATTCAAGTGTTTATTCAAGCATTTGCATTAGTATGTGGATTATAGGAAAGAAAGTACCAAAATATGCCCATTTTGAACTATTTTCGTGCACATTGAACCTTAAAATTCTTAAATATGCAAAATAATGGTTATGTGAAGTGTTAGAAAGTTGTAAATACATGTTTAACACATGATTCAAGTGTTTATTCAAGCATTTGCATTAGTATGTGGATTATAGGAAAGCAAGTACCAAAATATGCCCATTTTGAACTATTTTCGTGCACATTGAACCTTAAAACTCTTAAATATGCAAAATAATGGTTATGTGAAGTGTTAGAAAGTTGTAAAAACATGTTTAAGACATGATTCAAGAGTTTATTCAAGCATTTCCATGAATATGTGGATTATAGGAAAGCAAGTACCAAAATATGCCCATTTTGAACTATTTTCGTGCACATTGAACCTTAAAACTCTTAAATATGAAAAATAATGGTTTATGTGAAGTGTTAGAAAGTTGTAACAACATGTTTAAGACATGATTCAAGTGTTTATTCAAGCATTTGCTTTAATATGTGGATTATAGGAAATCAAGTACCAAAATATGCCCATTTTGAACTATTTTCGTGCACATTGAACCTTAAAACTCTTAAATATGCAAAATAATGGTTATGTGAAGTGTTATAAAGTTGTAGCTTCATGTTTAAGACATGATTCAAGAGTTTATTCAAGCATTTCCATGAATATGTGGATTATAGGAAAGCAAGTACCAAAATATGCCCATTTTGAACTATTTTCGTGCACATTGAACCTTAAAACTCTTAAATATGCAAAATAATGGTTATGTTAAGTGTTAGAAAGTTGTAACTACATGTTTAAGACATGATTCAAGTGTTTATTCAAGCATTTCCATGAATATGTGGATTATAGGAAAGCAAGTACCAAAATATGCCCATTTTGAACTAGTTTTGTGCACATTGTACCTTAAAACTCTTAAATGTGCAAAATAATGGTTATGTGAAGTGTTAGAAAGTTGTAACTAGTGTGAATTATATGAATTTTTAAAACTTAGATGTTTAGTATACCATGTTATTTCGTTCCTTTAATATAAGCAAACATGTTAATTGCAGGAACGTTTCAAGAAAAGAATGGATGAATCAAGTAGTCAGGGTGTGGCTTGTGATCCCAACCAGGTGTACTTTGAGGCAGCTGGGGGCCGAAACAGGGGTTATGTGAAAGGACTAGGTCAGAATGATCACTTGTACTATGGCACTCCAGCACGACATGGTGCTTCCCAATCATACACACCGTCCATTGTGTCTCAGTTACAGACACAATTTGAAGAGAGGGTGTAAGCAATGCAAACTCAATTCCAAGCCGAGTTCCAGACACAAGTGCAGAATGAGGTGGAGGCACGAGTACAGGCACAAGTTCAGGCACAAGTGGAGAAAGCTTTGGCCGCCAAACGAGCAGAAATGGAGAAGAGACAAGAGTTTTTGCTTGAGGAAATTAGAAGAGGGATGTTGTAGTATAGGTCCCACAACTTTGATACCCCCCCCATTTCCTAGGCAACATCGCGATGATGAACCAGATGTGGGTGGTATTCAGGGGCAGCATGTGTATAGGGTTTCGTATCTAGATTAGCTTGACCTTTTGACTTAGATTAGCATGACCTTTTGACTTAGTATGGTAGTAAGAACTCGGTTGTTTTATATATTTAGTGTATTATGAACTTAGTGTGTATGCATCAACTAAGATATATGTTTCCAAGCACTCTTTGTGTGTACAACTTTGTAGTTTTATATGCATGATCAGGTTTCATTAAAATGCAGGTTCTCAATATGGTACATAACAGGTTTGATAATATCGCCAATAATCAGTAGTACCTATTTTTTTTTTTTTATTTTTTTTAAAAAAAACCAATAACAATTACTGATGGCTTTTTAATTTGTATATGTATAATTACAAATTTTGTATATGTATATGTATAATTACAAATTATTTTACCGATGGTAACACCATCGGAAATTTTCAGATTTTCCGTTGGTTATAGTGCCATCGGTAATTTTTGGAATTATTCCGATGGTTAAAAACCATCGGTGATTTAATAAAACCGATGGCAAAAAACCATCGGAAATTATTACCGATGGAATAAACCATCGGAAAAAAATATAATTTTCCACGATGTGTTTCCCCATCGGTAAAACCATTGGTAATTTTTTTTACCGATGGCTTGTCCATCGGTAAAGTCTGGATAACCGATGTATGGGCTTCCAACGGACAATTACCGATGGTTGCCATCGGTAATTTTGTTTCCGACGGTTTTCTTATTTTTTCCGATGGATTTTGTCCATCGGAATACAGCTTCATTCTTGTAGTGGTTGTATATTTTGCGCAAGTGTTTGATTAAAGTATGTGTTTTGAGAAGTAAAACAGGGGAGGTTTTGCTTCAACTGTGTATGTGTGATTGATGGTGTTATGTGTGTTTTTGTTGTCAATTTGAAGTGCCTAACTTAAAATTATGGTCAGTGTGTTATGTATAGTGGTAGCATTCCATAATTGAGCTGAATGCTTCTGTTTTTGCACTTTGTAAGGGAGGCTTAGTTTCTGTTCTTGTAGCTCTCTTCCAAAAAAATTTCACCTACCTGGATGACACTAGGCTACAGTACAGAGTGGATGAACTGGATGAAGCAGCAGCTATTCCGAATTTTTTTTTCCCTAGAAAAATCGTGGAAGATGAAATTAGCCTAAGAAAACTGGATTTGCTTCTATTTTGTCGTTACTTTGTTGCTGGTGTATTCATGACAATTTTTTGCTTGGTTCAAAACCCTTTAAATAGCCTAATAACGGCTAGTTTTTTTTTGTAGCAACAAAAATATTAATTAATGCTTTTTTTTTTGTAAAAATTAATTTTTAAATAAGGTATGGTTAGTGGTGAGTTAATTAGCCTGAAAATTAGTTAGAGTACTTAAAAGGTGAAGAAAAAAAATTAAGTACCTAAAAGGTGAAAATTTGAAGAATTGAGTACGCCATCCGTCCCTAAATTACATTTCTTTTTCACTCTATTATGTGAGGAATAAATGTTAGAAAGAGGAATGTAATTTAAGGACGGAGGGAGTACCTATTTGTACTCTTAACTCACAAAATTAGGCGCAAAAAGGTGTAATTAATGAATATATTTCATTATTTTATTACTTTTCTTTTTTTACCTTCTTTTGCTTAACCTTTAATGCTATGTATAGCATTTTATTTTTATTAATGGTAAAAATGGAGAAACTAAAATTAGTAAATGAGGTTACTTTTAGTTCATTAATATCTAGCAAACCCAGTTCATCTGCTAGATTAACGATACCTCGTTTATTTGGGAATATTTTCGGCTATTCACTTGGAAGTCAGGGTACATGCATAAAAGTGGTACATACTTCTTTGGATCAATTATAACTTACGTTTGTTGTATTCTTGTACTTCATTCTTCTTCTTCCTCCTCCATTGAAGTTGATTCCTCTTCCTTCCTCTATCTCCACCAACACAACCATTTTCGGCGGCTTTGCTACCGAATAAAACGAAAACCCTTTGAAAAAAAGGAGTAATTAAGGGTTTGGTGAATCCTTAAGGATAGGGTTGGCCTCGTTCTCCATTAATATCCTCCATTAAGGTCCCCCATTGCAATTAATTTTGAGCTTTAATTTTTTTACCCCAAAGCTCGAAATCTGGTTTCTCTATCCTACGCATGGATGACAAATTTATGACATGGATGTTAACGGATGAAAACTTCCGTTATTTGCTATATTGCTTTCATTGTCAACTACACATGCAAGTTGAGTAAACTAAACTTCCAATTATGCAATAATATGAATAAATAAAAAATTATACAACTATATTTATAAGTTTGCCACCAAGATTAACAATCTAATTAAGGGACGGAGAGAGTATTTTTATTAATCATAAATATCTGTATTGGGAATTGAGTTAATTTTAATAAACTGTTGTAAAATAGTTAATGTAATTAATATCGCCCTTAAAAAAACATATTTAATGTCGTATGGTAGCTTTAGCCTTCAATAAATGTGGAAACATACTCCATATTGAATTGAATTAAAGTAAACTGTCCCTTTTATGCATATCCTTTTGACGTTGCATACATAATAATACGATTCTTCCAAACGACAGGGAAGGGGAAGGAAACGACAGGGAAGAGGATGGAGAATTAACTCATATTCAATTCTACTCTAACTCTTACACAACGACTTTACGACTCAACGAGTAATTGACACCAAATAAATGAACAGCATTAGATACATACATGTATTAGACTGACAAATATACGCTTTATTTGATGTAATTTTGTTTAGTATATTCTCAATCATATCGAGAGTGAAGGATAATCACATTAGTTAGAGCTTTCTTTTCGATTTCAGAAAATTTTGGGATTGATTCTCACCCGCTTTTATCTCTCTCTAAACACTAAAAAGATTCTCAATCATACCATTTTCCGAATTTCACTTAATTAATTCCTATTTTAGTTTTTGACTAAGATTATACTCCTTCCATTATTTGGTATTAATCGCAACACTTTGATTTTTGCACTATTTATATGCCTACTTTGATTATACGGAGTATTTTTATATACTTTTTTTTTTAGTATTAAGGGTGCATTCTATTCACTTGATTTTTATTTGATCTCATCCAAACTTATTTGAACTTATTTGATCTTATATGAATTTATTTGAACAATGATGCGTTCTATTCATCTGGTTTTTACTTATCTGATCATATCTGAAGTTATCTGATCTTATCTGAACTTATTAGGTCTTATTAAAACTTATTTTAGTTATAAATTGAAGTTGGGTAACTCTGATTAACCCTTATCACAACACTTATTTTTCCTAAACTTATCTTATACGAAGGGTGTATTATGTTCACCTGATTTTCACTAATCCGAACTTATTTAAACTTACCTGAACTTGAACTTATTAGACCTTATTAAAACTTATTTAAGTTGTAATTTGTACTAGGATAACCCTTATAAAAACTTATTAAACTTATTTTGAACTTATTACACCTAAAATCAGTGAAAATAAGGTGAATTGAACAAATCCTAATTAACCCTTATCTGAACTTATATCTCCTGAAATAAGTGCAAATAAATTGAATAGAACATGACCTTATTAGAACTTATTTTAGTTATAAATTGAACTTGGATAGCCCTAATTAACTTTTATTACAATTTATCTGAACTTTTATTTATTTATTTATGTTATCTGAATTTATTAAACCTTATAGGAACTTATTTTTCCTAAAATAAGTGAAAATAAGATGAATAGAACACGACCTAAGTTGAGAATTTATCGACGATTCACGAGCAAATCGGTGTAATGAATGTTACGGAGTATTTTAATGTCTATTCTTTCCACTTTTAGTTTCTTATATGTAGCCCTTCATATAACTTTTTCCTAATTTAATTTACCAATATATAAAAAAACCCAAAAAAAAAAAAAACTATGTTGACATGTAAAAAAAATTTTGAATTAGTTTTTAAGTATATCTTCATTATATTAATCTTTTATATTTCTCGCTCAATGTTATAGAATTACAAATATTAATGGTCAAAATTGTTCATTAACATATGTGCTGGTCAAAGTGTTGCGATTATTATAAAACGGATGGAGTATATACGAGTATATTTTTATGTTTTTATTTATCTATTTTAATACTAATTTATGCTAGCATAGCTAATTTTTGTGTTATCTCAAAAAAAAAAAAAAAAAGTGCTCTATGTCATTTGCACTTGAAAAAACCTGCTAGGAGAGATAAACAGTACTCTAAAGTCGAAACCAATGTAAAAGATAATTTTAGATTATTCGTCTTATCCATTTTTCTATAGAATAAAAAATCATTGCTCTTATCCTAAGCAATATTATAAAATAATATATCGATTAAAACATTTAGTGGTGTTTGGAGGAAGTTGGCAAGCTACCTAATTCATTTGCATCATTGCTTTCATTATCTGTTATACGTGGACATGGGATATTTTCAGTTTCAAATTAATTATAACAGTTTAATAATGTATAATCCTGTAAAAAGTATATTAAGTTACAAGTATTTGCCTCAAAAAAAAAAAAAAGTTACAAGTATTTTTTTTTTTTTAGTCATTTTTACACATTTAGTAATTTGTAAGATAAATATGTACGTATTAGTGTAACTTATACTTCGTAATAATTAAACATTTGTATTGGATATTTTTAATAAAATCATATCATACGTTGTGATAATTTTTTTATTTGACTTCTTTTAGTCTTGAATTTCAGGTTTAATAACATATAATATAGAGCAATCAAAACTTTTCAAATGTAATACCAATACCCCATGAATATAGTATTTCATTTGGCCAATTGATTTCTTCTATGGGCTCCAGGCCTCTCTCCCTCGTTTTTCACGATTTTCTTTAAACTATTCTCTCTATCTTAGTTTCATGCCCCATGAAGTATGAATGAGTTTGTGTCAATAACCTATAATTTCACTTTGATTTTAAAGATTTTGTGGTGATGTTTTAAAAAGTATTAGATATTAAAGTGAATTATAAGTCTTATGTTCAAATTAATACTTGAAAAAAAGAACAAAACTTGTAGGGGTGTTGAAAGAAAGTTGGCAAATTGCCTACTTCAATATATTTGCATAATTGCTTATATCACATATTATTTGAGTAATGTCTAATTAATTTTTTGCACCGACGTATGTATTCTTCACCGATTCAATGCAATTTTTTTTTCTTTTCTGAAAATTTCTCTGTTTATAACTTTGGTTCTTATTTGAACTGTTTTCTTCAATCACCCTACACATGAAGTCATAAATGTCTTCTACTTCGGTTAGAGCTTAGAGATATGAGACATAGTCAATATTTATAAATATATTTTTGTGATATGGATTGTATATCATATTTCTATTAACGTGTTTACGTAATTGAATGTAATTATAAGAGAATTCATTCGAGGGTAAGACATATAAAACTTATAATGTACCCTCGGGTGCAAGGTGCACCCAATGCTATTGTGCTCATTAAAAAATATCAAACGAGTCAAAGTTGCATATACAAGCGAACTAGTTAAAATGTACAACAACAATTATGTTTCAAATGTAATTAATACGCAGTATTTCATATACAAGTATTAATTTTTACTTGCACCATCACGTTAGGGGTGTTTATAAATTAGTCCGGACCGAACAAATGGATCGGACCACCCTGGACTGAACCGCAGTCTTTGGGTCTAGAAATTTATTTTCCCAATCTTTGGTCTAGTCCGGTCCAAAACCCTATAAAAACTGGTCTTGGACCAGAGCGATTTTTTAAAAAAAAAATATGCGTGAAACCTTAAATAATAATTAACATTATCCTTAATAAGCTTATAATACTTTAATTTTATGAGCTTCTTTGTACTAAACACACACAAAAAAAAGACGTTAAAATATAGTTTTTTTCTTTACTTTTTTTGGAGTTTTTTATTAAATTATAAAAAAATTTAGAATTCTTTTTTTTTAAAATAATTTAAGTCGGTCCAAATCAGTCCGGTTCGGGTTTTTTTTAATCGATTCTTTCGGTCTAGTCCAAGTTTGGTTCCAGCTTAATCGGTCCGGTCATCGATTCTTAAATTTCTAATTTTTGATCCGGTCCGGCTTAGACCAATAAACAACCCTACATCACACACATAAAGTTTAAAGCTTATTAATACATGATATTGGTCATCACAATTGTCTTTTTATAATATTTTATTAATATATGTTAACAATATAAAAAGTTGATCTATTAATTGTACGAAATATATTTTTATACAAATCTAATACTACCTCCGTTACATATTATGTGCAACGATTTGACATAAAGTAGAGAGAGAAAATGTCTAATCATTGCACATAACCTGTAACAGTATATAAAAACCTAAAACATTTTGTTTTCATCATATATCACAGAAACTTGTTAAGAAAAGTGTACAAATAGTGTAAAATTAAAATGTTGTAAGTGAAAATAACCCTATATAAAGTATATACTCGTAGAATCGTAGATTGATCAACATTAAATTTTGAGAAGCTAATTAATCGTCCAACAACAACCGATTATAAATGATGTGATATTTAATCATTGCATACATCAAGATATATATTGACATTTAAAATTAGCAGATAATAAATTGATTAATTTATTTCATTAGATAATACGTACAGAATAGTACCTTTGTATTAGTTAGGTTTCAGTTTTTAGGAACAACATTTGAATGTTGATGTAATTTTCTTTAGTAAAAAAAGTGAAAAATTAAGTAGTCAAACTATAGACTTTGCAATAATCTTATAAGTTTTTTGTATAAGCTAAAATTCTTTTTGGATATGACAATAAAATAAAAAGAAACTTATAGAGCGAGACAGAAAAAGTGAAAAATTATGGAATATAATCATAACAAAATAATCGTCTTCCCAAAATTCAATCAATAAGAAAATAAAACTCCATTCAACTTGATTGCAGACTTTATTGACTGCATTTGAACTCTTCATCCGCCGAACAATCTCGTTCAAGGATCCTACTGTTATTGTGCATCTGACATACTCCGTCCTAATATATAATTATATATTAGATCCTTTGACTCTGTTATATATTATTATAATAATCTCACTGATATGCTGCGTCAAAACTTAAATCGACCAGTACGTAGTACTACCTTCATTAATTATTATGTGTAACTTTTAAGTATTATTTATAATATACCAATTTTTTTAAGGTAGTATAAAAATATAATTGTAATTAAAGGGAACTTTGTTGCAATTGTATAAATGCATGTATTCAAGTAAATTTTAATTTTTTAATCATTAAGAAATGAAAGATTTTATTTTAAATTATTAGTTTAAACGTATCATGGAGATTATACAGTCAAATATAGTAATCAAGTTGTAAAGAAGAAAGTGCTTTAAAATAATTAAATAATAAATGATGTGACCGAATTCTGTCTGAATTATCATGCATTTAAACTAGCCAATTTGGGCGGATGGGAATTATGGGTTGCATATGTGAATGCGTCACGCATTCGGCACTCCTGCCCTATACATACTACGTCCGTTACATATTATTTGCAACGATTTGAAATAAAGTAGAGAGAAAAAATGTCTAATTGTTGCACATAATATGCAACGGAGGTAGTAATACATTTACTATGGCTCGACTAGTCGACTACACTACTATATAAGTCGATCATTTTCTACGTAACATAACATATCTCAACCTCTAAAATTTAAGTCTTAATAATTTAATCACATTCAAATCAAGAAGAATAATTATGGGTTCATTATCAGAAATTAAGATGCGAAAACCACATGCTGTGTGTATCCCTTACCCTGCACAAGGTCACATAAATCCCATGTTACAACTAGCCAAACTCCTTCATTCTAAAGGCTTTCATATTACCTATGTAAACACTGAGTACAATCATAGCCGGTTGATTCGCACCCGCGGGCCATCAGCTGTTGCTGATCGCCCGTCTTTCCGGTTCGAAACAATACCCGATGGGCTGCCCCCGAGTGATGATGTTGACTCCACTCAGGATGTCCCAGCACTTTGTGCTTCTGTTGAGACTAATTGTCTTGGTCCGTTTAGGAGTGTACTCGCCCGTCTCAATGAGACGGCCGATGTGCCTCCTGTGAGTTGTGTAGTGTCTGATGGTGCTATGTTTTTTACGATTGATGCGGCTCAAGAGTTGGGCGTACCAATTGTGTTGCTTTGGACTGCTAGTGTTTGTGGCTTCTTGGGTTATGCTCAGTATGAAAAGCTTGTGGAATTAGGACAAATTCCCTTTAAAGGTAATTTTTATAATTATACTCCGTAGTTGTTTAGTTATTATCTTGCAGTTATATAGTAGTCCTCCTAATAACAATTGTGTATAATATCATAAGTTCATAACAAATGTCTAAATGGAATATTTTTTTGAGAGTTTGGTGACATAATACTTGGATATAATAACTTCAAAAAACAAGCAATGGATCGGAGTATTAAGTATGTTTGTTAAAATGATACGAGTTACAGTATATTTTGTATGAAAAACTAGAAAGTAATGATAGAATGAACTAGTGATTTTTAATTTTCTATAAGTAGTCCATGTTAAAATTACTTTTTTAAAATTTCACAATTTTTTTTTACTACTAATGGTTAAAAGTTAATACAATGTAGAGCTATAATAGTGGTATTTTATACATAATAAATACTACTACCTTATTTTGTTTGCTGCAACACCTACCAGTAATACACCTAGCTAATATGTGGGACTACATACAAAATGCTAAATCTATTTGTACTTTACAATACTAACAAGTTATCGACATTATTTAGGTAATGGGCCCGGAATTTGTGGAAATAATTAATTTATTTTTACTTTACAATATAACAAATACTCGTTATAGTTATAGTTATAGTTATGTGTATGAAATACCCTACATAGATCTTGTGGAACACGTCGTGTGTAATTGTGTATAACATTAGCTAGTATTGTCACTTTGTCAGTAACATTTTACGAGTATTTGTTATATTTTTGTTGAGGGAAAAAAAAAAATAACAAATACTCGTAAAAAGATACTGACAAAGTGAATACTAGCTAATGTTATATACAATTACACACAGCGTGTTCCACGTGATCCATGTAGGGTATTTCATACACATAACTGTATAATATCATACGTAGTAAAAAGTAATGGGAATTTGTAGTTACTACATATAACATAATTAGTATAAGACCCTATTCTCTTTAATTTTTCTTAAAAATAATATACTATTTTTATATTTAATGTTTTTCTAACTTCGAACTACAATGGCAAGTGATGAGAATCGATCTCAAGATTACCTGAAATTGAAAGGGAAGCTTTAACCACTTCACTTTCAATAAATTTTCAATGATTTAGTATAATTATTATGTCTTTATTTGATTGAGGGTTATATTTAATAAATTAATTGTTGCGTGATGTTAGAAGACATCATTAAAAAAAAAAAGTAATTGCCAAATTATCAGTAATTTTTTCAAACTAATCAACAATATCATCTATTTGACTATATGTTAAAGGATTTGTTGTGTAGCACGAAAAAGAAAGAATTTTTTTTAAAACTGCGCAAATTTATCACTGTTATTATGTTGACTAGTGCTTAATTAGTTGCATAAAGTTTTATCTAACGTACCTCTCACTTTCAATAATTAGGACGTGTGAAGGTTCATTCGATATAGAAATTGACGTTAATCATATCATTGTGTTACATTAATTATTATGCAGATGCAAACTTTTCCACAAATGGTGACCTTGAAGCAGTCTTAGATTGGGTACCCGGAATGAAGGACATTCGACTACGTGACATGCCAAGTTTTGTTAGGACCACGGACCCTAACGAACTTATGCTCAATTATGTGCAACGATTAGTCCATAACTCGAAAAGAGCTACCGCGATCCTCTATAATTCCTTTGATGCATTGGAGCACGAAGCTCTCCAATCGTTCTCTTCCGATTTCCCTCCATTTTACGCGTTAGGACCCTTCCAGCTCTTACTCGATTCTCTAGAGGCCGCCAAAAACGAAGAAATTGAATCAATTAGTACAAGTCTATGGAAAGAAGATCCACATTGCCTAGAATGGCTTGACTCCTATGAGCGTAACTCTGTTGTTTACGTTAATTTTGGGAGTATTACTGTTATGACTAATGATCAATTGATAGAATTTGCTTGGGGACTTGCTAATAGTAACCAACCCTTTCTTTGGATTACTCGGCCTGATTTAGTCACAGGAGATTCGGCTGTTCTCCCACCGGAGTTTTTGGAAGAGACGAAAGGCAGGGGACTTATAAGTAGTTGGTGTAATCAAGAGAAAGTTTTAGCACACCCCGCTATAAGAGGGTTTCTGACACATTGTGGTTGGAACTCGACAATAGAGAGTTTAATCAATGGGGTTCCTATCATATGTTGGCCATTTTTCGCCGAGCAACAGACTAATTGTTGGTATTCTTGCACCAAGTGGGGAATTGGAATGGAGATCGATACGAATGTGAAGAGGAGTGAAGTTGAGAGGCAAGTGAGGGAGTTAATGGCAGGGGAAAAAGGGAAGGACATGAAGAGAAATGCTATTGAATGGAAAAGATTGGCTAATGAGGCTATTGCTACTCCAAATGGATCATCTTGCAACAATTTGGACGAGGTCATAAAAGTGCTAGGGTCCCTTTAATAAAAGTTTGATCAAGTTTTGAATTATAGCTATACATCTAGTCGGATGTGATTTGTGCGATTCAGATATTTCTAAATTTCCCCCCATAAATTTGTGTGCGTGTGTTTTTTAATTTTTTTTTTTTTTTTTTTTTAAAAATGTTTGATACAAAAGTATATGTTATTTTGACAATTACCACCTTCTGTTATGTCCATTTTAGCAATTACCACCTTGTATTTTTTTTTTTTTTAAAATTACCACCTTCTACTTTCAAAAACATCAAAAGTTACCACCTTCTTGCCCTCCAACTACCACATGACGTCATTTTGGGCCCATTCTTTCCCTTCCTTCCCTATTTCCCTCACATTTCTCATTCTTATTTGGATTCTCATCTCCCCTTTCACTTTTTTTCCCCCAAACCACCAATAATTGTTCGTCAATTTTGATTTGGAGGAGTGAATTGAAGTGTTTTTGATTGTTTGGGGGAAAAAAGTGAAAGGGGGGATGAGAATCGAGTTAGGAATGAGAAATGTGAGGGAAATAGGGAGGAAAGGGAAAGAATGAGCCCAAAATGATGTCATGTAGTAGTTAGGAGGCAAGAAGGTGGTAACTTTTGATGTTTTTGAAAATAGAAGGTGGTAATTTTCAAAAAAAAAATAAAAAATAGAAGGTGGTAATTACTAAAATGGACTAAACAGAAGGTGGTAATTGTCAAAATTTCCAAAAGTATATTGTAAGAATCTTGGGTTGTTTTGTTTAATTGATTAATATTTTAACATGTAATATTTATATCCACTCCAGGATTAATAGTCATATTCATAATTGCAAAAATTTGTTCAGGATTTCTTTGGTATCATGGTTATGTGAGTGCCTCCTATCTTACCTACATTTGGCTACATATATAGGCCGAGTAATAGAAGGTAGTTTAGCATGAAATAACAGTGTATATGCTTTTCCCACGCATATCAGGAAGATTTAATGCCCTACTAATAAGATCAACTCTGCTGCAAGGCTTTCAATTGTAGGACCGGCAAGAGCTGCCTGCTCGATATTAGTTTCTCGGTCACTTTTTAATCTTTACATTTTACATCTTTTTTTGAGAAATAAATGATCAAATCATAAAGATTAAAAAGTTACAGAGGGAGTAGTTTGTTTTCATTACTCCAACTTACAATACTTTTTTTTAGGGAAAAAAGGACACTTATATTAAAAATTAATCATCCACCACAAGTTTGGAAACCTGCTTAAGCAGTTACAACAAAGCCAAAACAACAAAGAAAAAAACAAAGTCCAAAAGCAACTACTGCCGCAGAAACTAGCACAACAATCTGGGAATAGATAACTCCACCAACTAATAACCTGCTTAATTGTCTCCATCGCTGTTCCTTAAATCCCTCTCATAAGCTGGCCTTGCAGTGGGAGGGACAGCCTCATGAGTTGTAATGTGACCTTCCATTTGAAGAGAGAACTTTTCCAAGTGGTGGGCTACCTCATTAGCCTCCCTTGGGATGTAATTGAACTCAAATTTAGAAGCTCCCTTGAGTAATTCCCCTATATCCTTAAGGATGGCAGCTAGTTCATGAGTGCCACTCTTCCTTAGGTCTTCCAGTATTCCTTTCAAAGATGAAGCATCAGTTTCGATCAAGATCTTCTTGTATCTGGCGTTGATAGCCACGATCATACCTACCTTCATGGCCAAAAGCTCGGCTTCTGATGGCTTTCTAGCAGTAATCTTCCATGAGCATCCTCCTAGCCAACCTCCATCACTGGCTCTGATTGCCGCACCAGCCCCTGCCATCTCCTCGTTTTGCCACGCTACATCGACATTGATTTTAACAGAACCACGAGCAGGCCGAGACCAGACAACCTCCTCCCTGCTTATCCTTGCATCACCTTCAGGTCCCTGAAACACATTAATAGTAGCCACCAAATCGACCATGTATCTGTTAAACAAGGTGACAGGATGAACCATAGCAAGCCTAAAGACGGCCTGATTTCTTATCCTCCAAATATGCCAAAGAGCGACTGTAAAAATGACTTTCCAGTTCATTCCAAGGCTAATGTTGTAACGAACCCAGTCAGACCAGTTGGAGTTGTAAAAGGTATGGAAGTTAAAATCCTTATCTAACCTATTCCCCGTCAAGATTCTTGACTAGAGAACCTTTGAATTAATGCAATCACGAAACAGGTGTATATGGGTCTCATTATCCATTTCGCAACGAGTGCAAACGGAATTAAAATTGGGAATAGTGTTTTGAAGAATAGAGGCAGTGGGAAGAATTTGGTGGCAAGCATTCCAAAGAAACATTTTTTACTTATAGGGGGTTTTAATGTGCCATAACTTGTTCCAATTTAAAGAAGGAAAAGAGGGGTGATTAGTGTAATTGGAACAAAGCTTATACGCACTCCTTATAGAAAACTGACCGTGAGACTCAAGTCTCCAACAAATAGAATCCTTAACGGCAGCAATAGAGGGAAGAGGAGTGAGCTCAATTAATTTGCAAATATGGCTAGGGATAATGTGTTTCACTCTCCTTAAGTCTCACTTACCCCCTCTAATTATGTCACTAACTCTCCAATGGGCTAATCTATCCAGAATGGGGTTTTCGATGATTTTGTAAAAAGGAGCCTCTCCCACCCAATGCTGATACCAAAGACAAATGTCTTCCCCATTTCCAACCCTATAAGCAATTCCTTTCAAGAAAAGATCCTTTCCCCGAAGAATATCTTTCCAAAGGGGAGAGTCGGAAGGGTTAGGAAAACAATTGAGAAATGATGAGTTTTTAAAATAACGTGCTCTAAGGATCCTAACCCAAAGTTTATTAGGATCATTTATAATTTTTCAACACAATTTAGCCATAAAAGCAAGATTCCAATTTCTCAACTTCCTAATTCCTAACCCTCCCAAACCAATAGGCAGACAAATCTTCTCCCAACTTGTTCTAGCTAGGTAGTGAGAGCGATCTACTTTATTCCAAAGGAAGCGCCTACAACTTTTCTCCAAATCATCAAGGATAGTACATGGTAAGAGAGTAGTTTGCATTGCATACAAGGGATAAGAATTGAGCACCGATTTGATTAAGGTAGTCCTTCTCGCCATGTTTAAAAGCTTAGCTTGCCAACCCTTAATTCTATCCTTAGTTTTAATCAAGAGATCGTTATAGTCCGCTTTCCTTAATTTGTTAGGACTAATGTTCACACCCAAATATTTACCAAAGGAAGGAGCGCCCTTAATATTGGAGGATTCAAGAATGGCGATCTTTAATGAAAGACACATTTTTGGGGGGAAGATCACTTTAGATTTTGTAGGACTAATGAAAAGGCCCGATTTATTCCCAAACTCCAAAAGAGTATTTTTGATAGTATTAACATTTTCAATGAAAGCTCTACCAAAAAGAAAAACGTCATCCGCATAAAATAAGTGAGAAATACTTACTTCATCACCTATTTTAATTGGATTCCAATGGCCTTGCCTCACTTTTTGTTCGATCATGATTGAGAGTCTTTCAAGACAAAGAACAAAAATGTAGGAAGACAACGGATCCCCTTGCCTAATTCCCCTTGAAGGAGTGAAACTTTCCGTTATTTCTCCTTTCCAAAGAATGGAAATAGACGGGGTCGTAATACAATTTAGGATGAGTTTGACAAGATTTTCCGGAAAATTAAAACCTAAAAGAGTTTCTCTAATAAATCCCCACTCCAAACTATCGTAGGCTTTAGAGATGTCAATTTTGAAGGCCATAATTTTCTTCTTGCTAGCTTTTTTGAAGAGGTGAGCAATCTCCTTAATGACTAAAATGTTCTCATCAATAGTTCTTCCCTCAATAAAACTAGATTGGACCAGATTAATAAGATCTCCCAACAAGGGCTTGATTCTATTTGAGATGACTTTAGTTATTAGCTTATAGATAGAATTACATAAACCAATAGGTCTAAAATCACTAAGAAGAAGGACAAGCAACTTACAATACAAACTAACCTATTAACATGTATTCCTCTATGTTTTTAGTTTAGTTTGTACCAATTTACTTTTTGTATGTTTTCATTGGACATATTTGAGACCAAAAATATAAAATGCTTGCTGGAAAAAAATTTAAATTATAAGTCAAGACGATACTAACAAGATCTTACATAAGATTTTACTCATTTCTTACATAAAATGGTGATGCTCACAAATAAAATTTCTCTCTTCAAATAAATTTTTTTATACAAGTACTAGTACATTGGACAAACAAAAGAAACTTTACGGAGTATATTACAATCATAGACTGGGCCAAGCCCAGGTAAGATTGGGCTGCAAGGCTGCCTATTGCTGGCTTTAAATTGGGGTACATCAAATTTTTGACTTGTGTTTGGATTTCTCTAACTTCTTATTCATATCGGGTTAGCTGGTCAGGATTGCCAGGTTTACCACATAGTATTTTGTTTTGTTCATGAAAAGAAGGATTGTTTGTTACTACATATAACACCTACTCCATATATGAATGAATATCAAAATGAACAATCTCATTGTACATAAGTCCATTACGAAACATGACAATAAAAATAAAAGCTGGGCTAGGCACGTAAATATGTCACGTCTTGACTCGATGCTTAATATGTGCTTAGAAACCTCTTAAAAAATAGTTGTGAGTTTGTGACGGAAATGTTGAATGTAGTTGGTGAGTTGGGTTATATGTCTAAACTTTGTCAACCCCAAGATAGGTGAATTTAGCACATGTTATGATGTGCTTAGAGTATTTTCCTAACTTGAGAGTATAGAGATGAGACATGAAAATATTTTTTTTTTTACAAGAAAAAGGATTTCTCTAACAGAAGATTGCCAAATGGTACTTACAAGCAAAATCTAGGAAATCTAAAATTCTAACAAAACTTCAAATCACCTTTAGATTAGTTACATCTCATATTCGATCAACTAGCGATTGCCTTAATAAAAAAACTTCTTTCGAAACAATACAATTCTTGAGTTAGCACTAATTCAGCTTGAGATTATAAAATCCTAAATCTTCAATATTCGGTAGACGAACAAAAAAAAGCCTAATACAATAAAAGATACTCGTTTCTACATATTCCATCATCTTAATTGTGAATAATATGTGTATGTAAAATTGTTGTAATTATTCTAAAATGGGTAAGTAAGTTCCAAAAATTCAATGATATTGTAAATCTTATGGTAGCTAAATAACATGAAACGTTACCATCTTTAAAAAAAACGTTTCTGTCTTTAAAAAAACGAAAACGCAACTCCATGATTAGAGATTTGACCTCTAGCTCCTCAGGATGTTGCGAACAATCTCTAGAAACCGTGTATTCAATTTGCTATACACAGCCACAACTCACAAGCTTTATACTTCGTATATGTTTAGAGCTGAGGTGGACCACAACTAGTAACAGAAAAAATTTGTATTGGTAATTAGTAAGAATAAACAAATTTGTTTACTTCCTACACTCACTACTTGCAACACACAATAATTTGAATAATACACATGTTAGTATAAATTTTTTATAATTCAGCAAGTCTTGTGTATGTATGGCTAGCCACATAGTGTGACTACGTTTGTATATAGAATAACTCTTATTCGTAATTCCTAATAACCTCAATGATTTATACGAATAACCTTATTAAGTCAACAACTGTAATCCCAATTTATTACATGACTAACATCCGTTTAAAAAAAAAAAAAACTCATTTGTTAATTTAAGTAACCATTTCTCTACTATTAGAAGAAAGTTTTCTCTTATTTATAAGCGTAACATCAATTTTATGCAGTACCCCCTCACCTGTCAAATGTAAACCTTTTATTTTTTTATTTTTTTTGGTATTTAGAGAGCACAAGGGCAGGTGATGAGAATCGATCTTAAAATTACCTAGAACCGAGAGGGGAGCTCTAACCACTTGAGCTACTCCTCACTCTCAATTTCATTACTTGTTAAGCCCTAATATTGTATTTAGTATTTGGGCCAATATTTAAGGCATAATTTATTTATAAGGCTGTATATATATAACCTTGTCACACAGAAATACAACTGAGGAAAATCAATTCCACACATGATATCAATAATTTAAATTTAAGTTTTTAGGTTTTAGAGTTTTCGAGCATAGAGGCTAGCTTTGATACTATATATTGACGGATTTGATTTTTCTTAATTGTACATCTGTATGACAAGGTTTATAGCCTTAAACATTGGTCAACTATATCTTGAATATGCATATTTTTTACAACTACGTATACAATTTTTTTTGTGCAACTCAAATGAGATGTGCATATTTTTTTAAGCATAATGTGCATAATTTATATACTGAATGGAACAAACATCATATGGGCCTCAACTCAATGCCTCATATGAGTTTATATTATTAAATGAAAAAAACCTTGTATTGAAGAACGAATGGAGAAATAATAATTGATCACTGTACGACATGAATAAACCAATTATGGGCTTACTTTTTAGGTTAGGTTTGTCTTCTAACATCATATCAAACTTATATGCTAGAGCTATAAATCAATTATGAGCTTCAACCAGCTAATTTTTTTGGTTGAGTTGGACCTCTAACATAGTATTGCCAACGTGAAAATTCACTATCCACTTTCAATTGCAAGTGAAATATGTGGCGCTGGATATGAGGGCCAGAAGTCCATACTAAAAGGGGCCTTATAAAGTGCATACACTAATCATTAGATTCAACCATCAACTTAGTTTTTAGGTTAGGTTTGTCTTCTAACATCATATTAAGTAGCCAAATCAATCACATAAACTTTATTATGAACAAGATACACACTTTATTTAACATGAAGACGATACACATCCACTCACTTGCCATCTTGTGCACTGATAATTGATTGGATCCTTAGCTTATTTTTATGGCCAATAAAATAATTAATCACGTGCTCATTGCATGATGACCCCTTCAAATCCTATAAAAGGCAAGGACTTAACATTTGATATCTCCAACCACACTTAAAGCTGAAACTTAAGGGAAAAAAACACATAAAAATGGGTTCAATATCAGAAGCTAAAGGGCAAAAACCACATGCTGTATGCATCCCTTTCCCATTGCAAGGCCACATAAACCCAATGCTACAACTAGCCAAAATCCTCCACTCTAAAGGCTTTCACATCACCTTCGTAAACACCGAGTATATTCACAAACGTCTACTACGAGCCCAAGGGCCGGATGCTGTGGTTGACAGCCCATCCTTTCGGTTTAAAACCATACCGGATGGGCTGCCACCTAGCGACTCCAACTCCTCACAGAATTTGGATTCGCTATGTGAATCCACTGAGAATAAATGCCTCCAACCCTTTAAGGAGCTCATCGCCTGCCTTAATGAGGCAGACGATGTGCCTACTGTAAGTTGTGTGGTTTCTGATGGTATAATGTTTTTTACTATTGATGCAGCTAAGGAGTTTGGTGTTCCTGTGGTTTTGTTTTGGACTGCTAGTGCTTGTGGTCTTCTAGGTTATGCTCAGTACCATAAGCTTGTTGAGTTGGGAATCGTTCCTTTCAAAGGTAATACAAACGTGCCTTTATATTTTGGCTTCAATTCAATTCATAATTTCGACCATGATTTTATCCCAATTAAATACTTCTACTAGTAACATAAATCATAACAACGCATTTTTTGTGTTGTTGATCACACCATGTAGTTGCGCGCTAATAGAAGGACAAAGTAACTCCTATATCACTGACCGAGTAAGTCATGCTACACTTACCAAATAACCCCTATAACATTAACAAAGTAATCTCCATAATGCCTGTCAACACATATAAGAATTTGTAAAATTCTAATTATTCATATCCAAATATTAAATTATAAAAACAAAAATATTTACTATAAGAAAAATGAAATGTAACTTATAATTATACAGGGTGCTTATAATGATTAAGTGGTAAGATTTAGGACTTTTTTTTTTCCTTCAAAAAATACCTATAAAACCCAAATTTTGTGAGAAACTATGTATTAAAAAAATATGTAAGAAACTGCTTGATAAAAGGTAAAATGTTATAAGAAACTACCCATTTAAAGGTAAAATGTTGTAAATAACTACCTTTATCAAATTTGCACCGTTGACCCACCTCAAAATACCCCCAAAACTAATACTACTTTCATCCCCAAAACCATCACAACTTGCTTGAAATTACCTCCACCATGCTGAAACCACCCTCCAACCTCGAAACCACCACCTCTAACCCCAAAAACCAACATCCCGAATTACGAAACTACCTTCACCAACTTGGAATATTCTTCAACCATCCCAAAAATAACCTTACAACCTTAAAAATCAACCCCCTTAGTGGTTTTGAATGTGTATTGAGGTGGGTCAACGCCATAAAATTAGGTCAAGGGTAGAAATTCAGCTGAAGGTAGTAACTTAAAACATTTTATTACCTTTTATGAAGTAGTTACTTACAACATTTTTTTATTAGCTAGTTTATCATAAATTTTAATAAGTTAAGTTCGGATAATATTGTCCCTATTATTATTATTTTTTGAAACAAATCCATTCATTAATAAAAAGCCATCCGACATTTACAAATAAAATCCAAATTAACAAATACATAAAATTGAATCAAATTAGGGTTTTCTTCATCTAAGCTACGATTGTTGAAAAGATCTTGCAATGTGGTACATCTCTCACACACGTCGCTGGAATATACAACATTTTTGGAGAGACGGTCTAACAATTTGTTGTAGCCGTAAAGATGATTTTCATCTGATTTGCTTGAACGCATTTGAAAACTTGACAACTGTTGCGATCCTGAACAAATCTTTACCAAAGAACTGACAATACTGCAAAAGATGCATGATTACCTTTTTTTTATAAACCCTAACACACAAACAAACCCTAAACATAAATGAACAACTAAACTAATTAAAATTAACGACTCTACCATAGGGAGACACTCCACCATACGGAGACGGACGAATATCTACACTACTTGTGTAGATTTATTGAAACCTAAACTGAAAAACTAAATAAAATTAAGGGAAAAATGGTAGAAAATAGTCTAAATTCCGAAGAAATTAGACTATTTACGGCCTAAACGACCAAGATTTTGGAGAAACCCTATTATTAGTTACTCCCTCTGTGTAAAAAATGAAAATCCTACACTCAGGTATGCACATTTGTTGAGACACCAAATTTGACAATCAATATTTTTATTTACTAAAAATTTTATAAAAAAAATAACTAGTTTATGTATAGAAATTGTGACAAATCTATCAACATATACATTATATATTAGTTAAAAAAAAATTAAGTCAAAGGTCACATATAGTGCAAAATCTCAAAAATAACATTTAAAAAATGAAGGGAGTCTTTTGAAAGTACCCTAAGCTATTAATAATATCTTCGCCATTGTAAAAAATAAAAATAAAAATAAAAAAAATAATATCTCCAACATTTCATCAACAGTATATTTTTCGTTATGAATACACATCCGAACATACTCGAGCAAAGAACAAATTTGTGATAGGATGAGGTGATAACTATCTTGCTGACTTGCTGTTAGAGTGAAACTATTATGTATTCTGTTTTTGGAGTGTTGCCAAAAATGTGTTATGACAAATAGAGTATTATCTACTATACTCTAGATGGCCTTTCTCGACGGTTTTATCTTTAACTTTCGTGGACCAAATTGTATCTGGTCCAGGCTGATCTTTGTTTTGGTAAAGTATGTTCAACAAAATCATTGTTTCATTAAATAGTTTTATTTATTTATTTAATTATTTGTAATAGAGATAGGCTTTATTTGCTATCCCAATCAAGACTCGATTGACCTCACGAGAGTTCAAATCTAAGTGGGTCAATCAAGACTCGATTAAACGTCCTCATGAGAGTTCAAATCTAAGTGGGTCACTTGTGTTATTTGCCTAAGCATAAGAACTTGTACACCATACATTCTTAAATATTTATCTTACATATTTGGTCAATATCTAAATATTTGTCTCAACTCATCATTTGATCTACTTGTATGTGAAATCCAGCCAATAATTATTTTACTCTCTCTCTCACTCTCACTCACTTTCTAATATATGTAATGTGGGGCACTCTATTAAACTATGCCTTAACTTTAGGCAAACTTTTAAAAATATCCAGGTATACTATAATCATTGTACACGGCTTGTAATTTACTCTAAAAATGCTATCCTTATGAAACTTACGGTAAGATAAGGAGTAATTAAAAGCTACTCCAATATAAATAGTAAAAAGAGATTTTTTGTCAAAAATTAACTAATACAACCTAAAACTTGTGAGAAACTACCTAATAAAAAAAAATGTAAGAAACTACCTTATAAAAGATAAAATGTTGTAATATACTACATTCGTTTCATATTATTTACAACGAGTTGACATAAAGTAGAGAGGAAAAATGTCTAATCAATGCAAATAATATGTAACGGAAGTAGTACTACCTTAGACCGAAATTCTATCGTTGATTTAATTTTATGATGTTGATCCACCTTAGAACACCCCCAAAACCAGCGTGAGGGTTGGTTTTCAAGGAGGTACGGTTATTTTCGCGGTGGTTGAAGGATATTCCGAGTTGGTCAGGGTAGATTAGTGCTTCAGAATGGTGGTTTTTAGGGTTAGAGGTGGTGTGGTTTTAGGGTTGAAAGGTAGTTTAGATGTGGTGGACACGATTGCAAGCAAGTTGCATGTGTTAGTTTTGGGAATGAAAGCAGTGGTTTTGAGAGTGTTGTGAGGTCGATCAACGGTGAAAATTCAGTATAGGTAGTATTTCAAAACATTTTACCTTTTCTTAGGTAGTTTTTTTTTACAACATTTTACCTTTATTAGGTAGTTTATTACAACATTTTTTTTATAAGGTATTTTCTCGCAAAATATGAGTTTTATTAGATAATTACTCACTTTAAAAGAGCTAGACTCAAATTCCACTGTATTACTCCGTAATAACAAAATGTTATCCTTAATGTTAATTGCTGATTTATAGTGTGTTAATGTGGATAATTATTGTATATGCAGATGCAAATTTCACTACAAATGGTGACCTTAACACGGTCGTAGATTGGGTTCCTGCAATGAAGGGAAGTTGCCAATTAAAGGACATCCCAACTTTTATTAGAACCACTAATCCTGATGATTTTTTTCTCCATTATATTCAACGAATGATCCTCAAGTTGAAACAAGCCTCGTCGATCCTCTTAAACTCTTTCGATGCCTTGGAGCACGATGCCCTCGAAGCTCTCTCCACTGATTTCCCACCCCTCTACACTCTCGGCCCGTTGCAGCTCCTACATGATTCAAGTAAAGGTGGAAATGACGAAGTTGTTAAAACGATTAGCATGAGTTTATGGAAAGAGGACACACGTGGCCTCGAATGGCTTGATTTGTATGAGCCTAATTCTGTTGTGTATGTTAACTTTGGAAGCATTGCTGTTATGACTAATGATCAATTGATGGAATTTGCATGGGGACTTGCTAATAGCAACCAACCCTTTCTTTGGATTGCGCGGCCTGATTTAGTCACAGGTGATTCGGTTAGTCTCCCACCGGAGTTTCTAGAGGAGACGAAAGGAAGAGGACTAATTGCTAGTTGGTGTAACCAAAAGCAAGTGTTGGCTCATCCCGCGGTTGGAGGGTTTTTGACTCATTGTGGTTGGAACTCGACAATTGAGACTTTGATTAGTGGGGTGCCTATTATTTGTTGGCCTTTCTTCGCGGATCAACAGACTAATTGTTGGTTTTCTTGCCACAAGTGGGGGATTGGGATGGAGATCGATGCGAATGTGAAGAGGAGTGAAGTTGAGAGGCAAGTGAGAGAGTTATTGGCAGGAGAGAAAGGGAAGGACATGAAGAGGAATGCTATTGAATGGAAAAGGTTGGCTAGTGAGGCTGTTGCTACTCCAAATGGGTCTTCTTACAACAATTTGGACAAGGTCATCAAAGTGCTAGAGTCCTAGCTATTGTCCTAGGAAAATTTGATCTAAGATCTAGTTATGCGGGTTGTTGGACGAAGTGCTAGTGATTTGTGTGATTCAAATGGTTCTTAAGTGATAAAGTAAGTTGCGCTGATGGTTGAGGCTCAGAAACATGTTTTATACTCTATCATTAAGAATTCAAGTATGTTTTATCTTTGCACCAATTTGTGACCTTATTTTTTGTGTACTTTTATCCTACCAATTGTTTAACTTCATGCATTATTGCACAAGTTGTTTATATGAATTTGTATAATATTGCTATTTTCCTTTCCCTAATAAGAAATGTTAATACTTAAGCTCAAGATATTTGCACCATTGTCATCCTAAAATATATTTATATACTTGGAATACTTGTATATAGCCAATTTAATTTAATTTTAAAAGTCACGTTAAATGCTTGGGCTCCATAAGAAATGATCAAATGAACCTCTAGCCACAAACGAACTCTGGTTTCACTAATCAACAAGCTCGACCATTCGAAGCCCCTTTTATTGAAAATAAAGCAAAGGAAGTGGGAGTAGGTTGAAACTAAAACGGTATAAAACTTAACCGAACTGAACCGCAAACCAAACAAAATAGGTAATGTGGTTCGGGTTTATTATTATTATTTTAATAATATAGTTCGGTGTGGTTTCAGAAATGTAAAAAATGCGATTTGGTTTCAATTTTAAGATTTGGAAAACCGAAATACATACCCATATCTGAATTTTAGCCCAAATCTAATTTTCAGCCCTGCTATATAAGGCTTAAAAACAGGTTAGTTTGTCAGGCCCAAAAAAGTTACCAATTAAAGCCCAAAATACTAAGTCCAAAATATTGCAATGCGGTTTGTTTGTTTGTTTTATTAAAAAATAAAAAAAAAATCAAATTCAAAACGATGTAGTTTGTTTGGACCTAATAATAATATGGTGTGTTAGGGTAGAAAAATCCGAAACCGAATTAATATGGTTTTATTTCGGTTTGAAGTTTCATCCTAAGTAGGAGCAATATTTTCAGAATTTGGTTAGTTCTTATATGTTGATATGTAGTTATTAATATTTGGTTAGTTATTAATATTTTCAAAATTTCATTTTAATCATGTGGGATCTTGTGGGAGCAATATAGTCATGTGGGATCTTGTTAGATTCGTCATGTTATATATTTTCAAAATATCAACTTGACAACTTTTCATAATATTTGCTTATCGATAGTTAAAGATATTAATAATTGAATAAGTGCATTGATAAACGTGAATAAAAGAAAGTATTAACTTATATGTTGTTCATATTATTGTGGTTGCTCAACTTTGAAAGTATTTGCCCATTCTACAACACATCAGGGAAAATAAAATCATTGTGCTTCTGCTTGTAATTTTGTATTGAGTGTGCATCTTTTTACCGGGCCCCATAAAGTTGTATCACTCCTATAATTTTTATTTATTTATATTTTTTTAGAAAGACTCCTATAATTTATACGGAGTAATATATATGTTGTTTTATTTTATTAATACTCTGTAATATCTTAATTATGCAGGAGTAATCATTATCAAATCTAGAAATATTATTAGCTATAAAATCCCTTATTACTTTTTAGTTTACAATATTTTCAACTTTACACTAAATAATCTCAACCATATATATATTGATATATATAACCTCGTGTAACCATCTTTTGTAGCTCATATATAAGAAAATCATGTTCAATCATGTTTTATTGTATAATTTGTCTCGAAATATACATTAGTGCAAAAAAACCAAATTTTCATTTTAATCATATTAACTTATACTCATTTTTGTAAGTTTAATTTTGTAAAGGTCAACCTGTGTACGTATACTCCTCCATATAAGACAGACACAATGTAAAAGAAGGATCAATCACCGAATAAAAAATTTAAGATAAAGTAAAAGAAAATTTTGAAACGTTAGTGTCAAGTTGTCAACCAAATGAGCAGACAATCATTGATTAGAATGAAGTCGTTCATGTGAATTTGTGAAAGCCGACTTTCTTTAAACAAAATTATGCAATAGATCGATAATAGACGACTTCAACATAATTTTACAGGACAGCACATTATTGGAATTGGATTAGCAATATATATGGTAATACTTGTATTATGATGTATGAATCTATCTCACATATGTTAAAAAATAAATACTCCATCCGTGTTATTTTAAGTGTTACACTTACCAAATTTGGCAGTGTTTTAATAAGTGTTACACTTCCTTTTTTGACAAAAAACTACATTAAAATATTATATCACTCTCCTCTCATGATCCCCATCCAAAAACCCACTACTGATTTTTTAAATTATATATATCTCTCCTCTCAAATTTATTATTTTTCAATAAACTATTAACTTCACTATTTTTTTTTACAATTTTTTAATACTCCAACTACCCCACTTACCTCTTATTTTATTTAAGTCAGTTAAATTGCCTAAAACTATGTGTCGGTCAAACTGTAACACTTAAAAAGAACACAGAGAGAGTACATAAATAACTAACATTTCATACACCTCCGTCCATATTAAAATTAAAGCCTTAATGGATGAGTAAAAAAATAAAGTCGAAATCTCAAGAACAAGCCACATGTAGAGGTGTCAAAATCGACCCGACCCGAAAAAAATTTTCCGTTTCGAACTGTAACCGATCCGATTTGATCCGAGAAATTCAAGACTCAAACTCGATCTGTAACCGAACTGAACTCAACCCGAATCCGAACTTGACCCGATCTGAACTTAACCCGACACCGATTTGATCCGACCTGAACTCAACCTGAATCCGATTTGACCCGACCTGAACTCAAACCGAACCAATTTGACCCGACCCGAGCTCAACCCGATCCGAAATTGACCCGAAAAATAACCGGTCTAATCCGATCTGTTTTGACCCGAACTGATATTAACCCGATCCGATTTTAACTCGATTTGATTTTTACCCGATCCGAATTTAACCCGATCATAATTAATTATTTACTAATTATTAATAAGTTAACTTTTTGACTATAAAGAAATAATCCGGAGTCTTAAGTTTACTTCATGTACATATCAATCATATTAATTTACTTTCTAAGCTTTAATAAATGCCACAAGATCTAATAAACCTAAACATTAAGCGGGAGTTAATTGATTTGCTTGTAAAGCTCTAATTAAATGTTGCCTAAAGCCTATTGTCATTTTTAATGAATTTCCTCCCATTCTGTTATATTTTATGAACTAATAATCCTTTTCTCTAACACCTACAACCAATTATATCAATATAAATCACATTACTACTAGTCTGATGCAACCTATAAGAAACAATTATGAAAGCAAAATAAATAAAGTTTTAAAGGATGTCTCAAGCGCTTACATTTTCATTATAATAATTAAATATATTACATATACATAATCCAATGATTCAAACTTAGGTATTTTTCAGTAGTTTCATTTTCATATACAAAATACGTTGCATTTAATATCATTGCAATGTTTCGACTCCAATAATATCTTATGGGTACGACTTCCTCAAAAATAACAAAAGCCTTGCACTTCCAAAAAAAATTCTTGGCTTCACAAAAAATACAAGGCATGAGATTTTAAACAGCTCCATGCTCATTTAGATGGAAAATCATCACTTGAATCCAAATGACATACTTTTTTGTATGTATCACCATATATAACTATTATTCGTCAATATATCACTAGCTCGATCTCACTTCTCACTTATATAGGTATGATAAGTCATCGATAATTATTCAATATCAATTTTCCTCAAAGATAAAAATTACACATAACTTGATCAAATGAGAAAACTAAAACTTCGTGCTTCGTAATTAATAATCATATTGACCCAATAATAAGGTAAAAACTAAACAATATCTCTAGTTTAAAAATAACCTTATTTGGATATGACTTTGGTCAACTCGACCAAAATCCAGCCAAACACAAAAAGGAATTGAACCGAAATTGACCGAACCGAACTTGACCGAACCGAAATCAACCCGATCCAAATTCATCCGACCCGAAGTTACCCGGCTAAACCCGTTTTAAACCCGATCCAAATATATCCGAACCGAAAGTGAATTGATCTGAAATTGACCCGACCCGGACTCGATAGACCATGACCCGAATTTGACCCGACTCGAATTTAATCCGATTCGACCCGATCCGAGTTAAAAGGATAATTTTGTTTCGAACATATCCGACCCGAACAAACCCAACCCGAATAGAACCGACCCAAACTCCATCCGATTATCCAAATTGACACCTCTAGCCACATGTATGTGAGTGTCACTTGTCATATAAACTTGTTTAAAAATGTATTTTTTAAGCATATACTTTATAAATTAAATTATTTGAGGTATAAAATAATTATAAACAATATAATAAAAATTGAAAACAATATATAGGCTAATGAAAAAAACAAACAACTTCAAATCAAAGAAAATATATATTAGCTGAGTATGAAACATAACCAAACCATCCAATAATTAAGATGATACCCAAATAAATACAAAGTATCTTAGTTGGGTATGCATTTCTTATTGGTGTCTACAAACATTTTTAGTGTCATTACAAATAAGGTCATAATTGAGTTTGATTGTTAAGAAATGTCCAAAAAAAAATTTAGTTAAATTATATGTTTGTTGGAAATAAATTATTTGTTTGTTGGTTGCATCTGACAGGCATGAAGCTATGAGATCAAATTTAAATTAGAGTTTCAAATATGACCCGACTTTTTCTTTACCTAACAAATATAAAAATACATTTAATCAATATTGATGACGCCTTCATGCTCACAACATACGTACGTACACTTCCAATGAAAAACGTTACAATAATATATCTTCACCCATATAACTCCTATAAAAGGAGAAAGATCAAACGTAACACAACTTGTCTAATCTTCTTCGATCGATATAAGCTTAAACAATATAACATAGCTTTAATATCAGGAGTTGATGGACAAAAACCCCATGCTGTATGCATCCCATACCCCCTTCAGGGTCACATTAACCCTATGCTACAGCTAACAAAAATCCTCCACTTTAAAGGATTCCACATTACATTCGTAAACACCGAATATAATCACAATCGCCTACTGCGATCCCAGGGACCTGAGTCCCTGGCTGATCGCCCAACATTTCGTTTTAGAACCATACCGGATGGTCTGCCCCCTACTGATGCTGACTCCTCTCAGGATGTCCCTTCTCTGTGTGCCTCCACCGAGACCAACTGCCTTGAACCCTTTAAGGAGCTCATCGCCGGCCTTAATGAGGCCGGTGATGTGCCTCCTGTGAGCTGTATTATATCAGATGGTGCCATGTTTTTTATGGTTGATGCAGCTGTTGAGTTTGGTATTCCTGATGTTTTGTTTTGGACTGCTAGTGCTTGTGGTCTTTTGGGTTATGCTCAGTACCAAAAGCTTATTGACTTGGAACTTACTCCTTTCAAAGGTAATCTAATCAATTAGTTGTTTATATGTATGTGTTGTTAGACCTTCGTATGTACATTATTATTATACAGTCTATAGGAATGGGGTACCTCAATTTGTCCTTGCATATATATCACATGCATATAGATCAATATAAATATATAATAGCTAATCAATTCAAATTATAATACAAAAAGTCAAGCTCACATCTAAAAATAAGTTTAATTGAATTGATTAGGAAAAATCAGTTTATACAAGGCCATATCAGATTAGATCAAATAGTTTATATTCAAAATGCGATTTATTCGTGAGGAAGTACTATTATCATTAATGTTTCGGGTGAAAACAATGGGACCTTGCCGAAGGTCCGCTGAAATGGAGAAGGCTGGATTCGGTCCAAGTTATGTTGGGCCCAAGGTTTCCTGCACAGTAAACACACGTAAACTAGCCTCGGGGGTGTTGCCGAGGAAGGCCCCTCCGATGCTAAAGTCGGTACAATGTGTAAGAAGAGGACACTATGCAAGAGAGTTTGTTGCTTGAGGCTTTTATGGAATATATCAGAATATATGAATGAACATATGAATCTATGAATGAATCAGAATCCCTCCATGAATCAATCAATATGATGGCTTTTATACCTCATCATACATGGAGAGGTTGGGCCTTAGCCAAATTGGCTTGCTTTGTGGGCTGACCTTTGACTTTAGCACAATTGGAGAGTTGAACCTTGACCTTGGGCTTTTAATTGGATCATTTAGTGCTTAGGCCCAATTGGACTAAATTGGACCCAAACAACTTGCCCCCCAGACCCGATTTGGAAGGATGACGGGTCGGGTTTGATTTAATTCAGAAAAGGAGGGAAGTAAATGATTTAATTAATCCAAAAATTTGAATTTAAACCGTAATTAATGAGATAACAACGGTTAAGGCAGTTGATTGTGGAAGTTGGACGGATAATGGGCAGTTTAATCACAAGATCATGTGTTTAACGGTTACTTAGTGGAGTATTTAAGAGAAATTAAAACGCAGACTCCTCGTATCCCATACCTGGAGATATAAACAGAGGCGCGTCATCTCTCCTCACTTATTCACCAACACAAACCCAGAATTCTCGAGAGAGAAACCAAGAACCCGCATCAAAACTTCGCAAATTCCCCGAGCATTAAGCTTAGAAACTGAGACTTGCCACTACGAACTCGTAAATCGGCAACTTTCGCTTCAGATTAAGGTAAATTCCTTTGATTTTAGTTTATTTTTCTTCGAATTCGAACTCCTTCCCCTTTTCTTTCGACTTTTTTCTTCGAAATAATCAATGGCAAGAGGAGTTAGAGGTAGAGCCCGTGCTCCAAGAAGAGCAAGGCCGATTCCCGATCCTAGGAACAGGATTGGGACCTGGAATGGACAAAGGCCAGAGTCTGACCCTGCTGAAGGGATTAGGGCGACTCCCCTTTCCTCGGCTCCTCCTCAGAGAACGGAGGAGCCGAGCGCTTCTGGACGGGATGATGAAGTTCCCGCTGTCCTTTGGGATATCCTCCCCGGGTTTTCAGAATGGGAGAATGCCGAAGTTGCTTCGGCCATGATAAAGAACCGCCCCTACCCATGGTGGGTGGAGAATGCCGATCAATATCGATTTGCCGAGCAAATTGAGTTGCATTACGGCATTTTTGAAGCTGATGGGTATTGGTGTCGAATGCCCTCGGCATCCGATAGAATCCATCGTCCACCCCCGGGGTATGTGGGGGTGTACACAAGACAGCTTCAGTACGGGCTGAGGTTCCCTTTGGACGTATTCGTCCGAGACTTGCTGATCCATTACAACATCTCTCTATGTCAGTGAACTCCCACCAGCATCCGAAGGGTGATGACATACTTATGGGTCTGCAAGTTCTTCAAGTATGTGCCGAACCTGCACTGCTTCAAAAAGCTCCATCGGCTAGTGCCAAATATTCAAAGTGGGCACGGAAGCCATGGTTCTGGGTGGTACCGGATTGAGTCCCGGCCCCAATACCTAACCATGTGGCCAAACGACTCTTCAGACAAGGACTGGAGAGGTCAATGGATTTGGGTTAGGGCACCCACAGATCCGGGCCACCCTTGCGTCTTCAGCGCTCCCCGGTACCTCGCTGAGCCTGATCCCGAAATGGGAAGTCTAGGTCCCCCCGCAGATAACGGGGTGGATCCGAACCTTGATCAGCAACATATCTTCGGCAAGCTGCCGAACCGGGGGGGCAGTGGCCGAATGCAGCATATCCCGGAGACTTGGCTCCCCGATACGCATTACGTTTTCCAAGAGAACATGCTAGCAGCTGTTGGCCTCAGCCGAAAGTTTAAGGATGGTAAGCTTCTTCGGCTGGGGCCGAGGCTTTTTAACTATCTCTTTTTCTTCTCTCGCTTCGCTTTTTCATGCTGTGCCAACCTATCTGAACTAACCTTTCCCCTTTCCTTTTTCAGAGCGGGACGAGACCAACGTTGGCATTAACTACGCTCGTCTTGGTGTCAACCGAGAACGAGTTGTAACTGAACGGGCCCCGTCTATCACTGAGCCGAGGCATAGGGAAGTTCATCTAAACTCTTCCCACTTCCATATTGAGGCTGTTGCTCTGTATCAGAGGCAGAAGCCTTGGTGGAAGAAGAGAGACCCCTGGTTTCAGCTGCTGGACGAAGAAGCTGAAGCTGCCCGTACAGCCGAAGAGGTTGCACGGTTTCTCGAAGCTTGCGAAGGAGGAGAAGGGTCCTCCAGAGCTGCTGAAGCAGAAGCTGCAGCTAGAGCAGCTGAAGAAGACGAGGCTTTGCTGAAGACCTCGGTGAGTTTTCAGACAACTTTGTCTTTCTTTTTTCTTTCTTTTTTTTTTTTTTTTACTCACATTCTTCCTCCCCCTGTCTGTTACAGTCTGAAGAGAGTAACAGGCATAGAGAAGGGAAAGCTCCTGTTCGTCCCGAAGACCAAATACAAAGAGAGTCTTCAGACTCAGATATGGACGAGCAGCCCCTTCTGAAAAGGCGCCGAAGGATGGCCATCATCGGCCCTCATGACTTTCAGCGGAGGCCGATGACCATCGGCGTTGCAATAAGGGAACCCGAGGAAGGCAATGGATCGCCGAGGGTTCCCCGGCCACCACCCCAATCACCTCAAAAGACCCCTCCGCCACCTCCTGAGATGGAGGTGGATCAGAGAACTCCCGAATCTAAGGGAGCGGTCCAAGAAGAAATTAAGGCGAGTGCTGCTGAGCACGAAAACAAGGATGCCGTGATGTCCAGTGCTGAGGGCTTCACGGCGGACATCGCAAGAGAGGTTGAGGCTTTCGTCCTCACCCCTGAAAAAGAGGAGGTCATAGTAATTGACTCCTCTGAGAAGGATGATGCTGAGCCATCCAAAGCTAATCAAGCTCCATCGTCATCCTTCCCTTCCTCCCAGACTCTGCAATCTGGAGAAATGGGTTTCTCGGCCCCCCGAATTCCAATCCCAGACCACATCTGGGACCTCATATGGGGTCAGAACCGAGAAGGAGCTGCAGCCTACTTCGGCGATTTTGCTGGCATGTCCGAAGTAGATAGGGCAAGGATCTGGTCGCTGAAGGCCACTGCTGGGATGGGCGAATCCAGCAGATCAGTTCCTGACCCAGCCAGGTCTAACCAACTGCTGATGATGCAGGTAATTTTCCTTGCCTTCATTTCCTCTGAAATTCAGCTCTATTTTTTTTATTTATTATTATATTTTTTTTTTTTGTCTTCCTGTTTTCAGTTCGTACACAAGCAGACTCTCACTGTAGAGCTGATAGATACCCTACAAGATAGGGTAGACGCTGCTGTGCACGACAAGAAGGTAACTCGATAGTTGATAGGACGTCGTCAACCTATCAAGAAATAAGACCTAACTTGATCCTACTCAACTAGTAGCAAGGGCAAGAAAGGGTCGAACCCATGAGAGGCGTTGAATCAACCACCAAATGTTATTGTTTAAACAAGCTAGATTAAGTCGGGGGTTTTAAGTTGGTATTATGTCACACTATTCTAATTCAAATCAACTAATTCTAAGAGGTGATTAACAATATTAAGAAGGCCTAGGGCATGGGTTACACCACTAAACTTCATCACGGACCACAAGTAGCATGCATAGAAATGGTGATTTAGGGGATAAATTAGGGGAAGTTATCAAATGCACCCAACTACTCTCTCAAGCTAGAGGGATTACTTGACATCAAAACCATAACCTACTCTCGTGATTATGGGCAAGAAACAAGTGTTAAAACATCCTCACGATAACATGCAAATTCCCTTGACTAGAAATTCCTATTCTCATGGCAAATCAAGTCAATCAAGCATAAGGGAGCTTCCTCAAGTTCATCTCTCGATCCTTCGTTGAGGAAGCTAGATAAATAATTCAAGCAATGGCCAATTACAAGAATTAACAATGAAACCTCTTAAACTCAACTAATTAACACCCCACAATTAACAAATTAGTTCATGCAACAAGTGTTGGTGATTACATTGAGGGTTCACCCAAACCCTAGAAATTAGACTACTCACAATCCATGGAGGTTAAAGCAATTAAAGATTTCAAGGAATTCATGAACAAATTAAAACTAAGAATTAAGTAGAATCTAACAATTAAACATGCAAAGAACAACCAAACAATTAATAAAAAGCAAGAATTAAAGATAGAAGAGAGAAAGAAAGAGTAAGAAAAAATTACTAGAAGCTTCAATAATTGACTAACAATGGTGGAACTTGTCTTCTACAATGATTGGATTGAAAAACCTTCAAAACAAGAACTAAAATCTATGCTAATTTGAGGATTTTTGTGTTTCAAACTAAGAGGAGTATGAAAATCTGGAAAAATTGGGAACCCCTCTAAAATGGTCCAAAGGGGCTATTTATATTACCCCCTAAAATAAGAGGACGGTGAAAACAAGAAACGGGTAAACTGTAGGTCTGCACGGACGTGCTGAAGTTGGCACGTCCGTGCAGACCAAGGCAGAAACTCAGTTTAAGACGACCTGCTGCAGCACGGGCGTGCACCTTTGGCACGTCTGTGCTGCATCATCTGCACGGACGTGCCAAACAATTTGGCGCCGTCTGTGGGGAAGGCTGGATTCGGTCCAAGTTATGTTGGGCCCAAGGTTTCCTGCACAGTAAACACACGTAAACTAGCCTCGGGGGTGTTGCCGAGGAAGGCCCCTCCGATGCTAAAGTCAGTACAATGTGTAAGAAGAGGACACTATGCAAGAGAGTTTGTTGCTTGAGGCTTTTATGGAATATATCAGAATATATGAATGAACATATGAATCTATGAATGAATCAGAATCCCTCCATGAATCAATCAATATGATGGCTTTTATACCTCATCATACATGGAGAGGTTGGGCCTTAGCCCAATTGGCTTGCTTTGTGGGCTGACCTTTGACTTTAGCACAATTGGAGAGTTGAACCTTGACCTTGGGCTTTTAATTGGATCATTTAGTGCTTAGGCCCAATTGGACTAAATTGGACCCAAACAACTAATATAACTGTGAGAGTAAGGGATAACTTGATTGCTTAGAGTTATTCTCCGATTCCAGGAAATTATAGGATTGATTTTCATTACCCACTATACATTGCATTGTAGCTCTCTAACACCACACACAAAAAAAAAAAAAAAAAAAAAAAATGATACAATTGTGTCTCTATGAGGTTGCATTTGTTTGTTTCGTAATTATGTGCTTAACGTATTATTCACCATTATTCACAAGGTAAAAGAATAGATACTGTAATCGTAGTTTGTAGTATAGATATTAGAAAAAATATTATCATGTTTGTATTTTAGTGGAGTATGAAGTTTCTAAAATGAGTTTTAATATACGGAGTACTGAGTACTCCCTCCGTTTTTAAATACGTGCTCCATTTCTCCATGCACGGAGTTTTAGGAGAAATTGGAGGAAGTAATAATATATGAAGGTAGTGGGGTAGTTGAGAGAATAAAAAATTGTAAAAAACAAAAGTAGTGGAAGAATAGGAGGAGAGAGAGTATTACGTTTGGTCCACTAAGTATGAGAAATGAATTAAATATTGTAAAAGCTTTCTAAAAAAGGAAATGGAGCAAGTATTTAAAAACGGACAGAAAAAAAAAGTGGAACAAGTATTTAAAAACGGAGGGAGTATTTCTTTGCCCATTAACATGCCTACGTATGTATTTTTGAAAAATGCATAAAACTAATAATTTGAAAATAATTAAGGAGATGAATCAAATAAGACATTGCATGAATCAAACAAAACATTGGACTTGGATCACCACTTTGATGGAATTGGATCTCCTTTAATTTTAATAAAATGCTCTATTGTTTCAAAAAAAAAATTAAATAAGACATTGCATGAATCAAACAAGACATTATCCTTTAATAATGTAATAAAAATTTCATTTCTTCTTCAAAAATAAATGTAAATTAAAATTCATTGTTTAATTTGACTTTCCAAATTAAAAAAAAAAAACAAAAAATTATCATTATATGTTTAAGGAAAAAGTTATATGCAGCCCTTAAGCTAAAAATGGAAAGAATGAATATACATTAAATAAACACTTATTACACCAAATTACTCATGAATTGTCAATAAATTCCCAACTTAGGACTACATATAGGATTATCCTTAAAGCAAATAGCAACAAATTCTAGTATAATTTTTAACTTTAATGGTGAAAAACAAAAGTTACATTTGTAGATTTAGATTTGAGTATGAAAATTTCAAATCCATGAATCTGGATCCACTTGTAGACAATGAATTCGGACTAGATCTAGTCCAACCCATTTTTAACTCTAGTCATTGTAGTCAATAAGTGATGAAATTATAATTACGAAACATAATTTAAATAATGCATGGGGAGTGATATCGTGCCGTCGTGGTAGTAGTGATATTTAGAATGTTCAAGTATGTCTTGTAGTGGTATATTTACTCGACTATATAATACAGAGTAGTTGTCAATATAATAGTTGCATGCCAAAGTACATTAAAAATTTCACCTTATGCAACCAAGTTGCTGTCATTTGTTGTAACTCTACGCAATTTGTCAAACTATAGCCTATAGGGTTTTGATTTCCTCGATCAATATCTAAATTATATAATTATGTTGACATTAAATTTGATTAGCTATACAGGGTCCGATCTTGACAAATGACGATACACATATCATGTATTGTTAGACGCCTAATTAATTTAATGTATTGTTAGATGGAGAATTAAGAGTCTGTTCTCATACGATTATTTTCAGTTCTGTTTAGTTTAGCTCCTAATTTCCTTCTCTTATAAAATATTCATTTTAGTTCAATTCAGTTTAGTTTAGTTTAGTTTAGTTCAGTTCAATTCAGTTCAGCTCCTAATTTCCTTCTCTTATAAAATATTCATTTCAGTTTAGTTTAGTTTAGTTTAGTTCAGTTCAATTCAGTTCAGCTCCTAATTTCCTTCTCTTATAAAATATTCATTTCATTTCAGTTCAGTTTAGTTTAGTTTAGTTTAGTTTAGTTCAGTTCAATTCAGTTCAGTTCAGTCAATGAGAACAGACCCTAAGTAATTACTTTTGTACGTGTTTATTTAAGGTTCGTTTATCTTTCAAAAGTGTCTAATTTAGTGTATCTACAATGAAAATTATTATGTAGACGAAAACTTTGCTACAAATGGAGATCTCCAAACAGTCTTAGATTGGGTACCTGCAATGAAGGACATCCGAATGCAAGACCTCCCAAGTTTCGTAAGAAGTACTGATCCTAATGACCTTATGGTTAGTTATATTCCACGACTAGTTAACGGGATCAAAAGAGGAACCGCGATCATCTTTAACTCTTATGATGTGTTGGAACACGATGTCCTTGAAGCTCTCTCCTCCGATTTCCCTCCCCTTTACACCGTCGGTCCATTGCAACTCCTCCTCGAAAACATTGAAAGTTGCAATGAAGATGAAACTAAAGAAATATGTACGAGTTTATGGAAAGAGGACACACGTTGCGTCGAATGGCTCGACTCTTATGAGCCTAACTCTGTTGTGTATGTTAACTTTGGAAGTGTTACTGTTATGACTAATGATCAATTGATTGAATTTGCTTGGGGACTTGCTAATAGTGAAAAACCTTTCCTTTGGATTACTCGGCCTGATTTAGTCATTGGAGATTCAGCTGTTCTACCACCGGAGTTTCTAGAAAAGACGAAAGATAAGGGACTTATTACAAGCTGGTGTGATCAAAAGCAAGTTATGACTCACCCCGCGATTGGAGGGTTTTTGACTCATTGTGGTTGGAACTCGACAATAGAGACTTTGATCAATGGGGTGCCTATTGTTTGTTGGCCATTCTTCGCGGAGCAACAGACTAATTGTTGGTTTTCTTGCAACGGTTGGGGGATCGGGATGGAAATTGATGTGAATGTGAAGAGGAGTGAAGTTGAGGGACAAGTGAGAGAGTTGATGGATGGAGAGAAAGGGAAGGAGATGAAGGAAAAGGTGATGGAGTGGAAAAGACTAGCTCATGAGGCTGTTACTGCTCCAAATGGATCTTCTTACAACAATTTGGACAAGGTTATCGATGTCCTTCAATCTTCACAATATAAATTTGATTGAACTCTACAACTTGTTAAAGGACTTTTTTTATTGAAGAATTTGAATTACTAGCATTTGTTTGTATTTCATTTTTATTTTTGGTGAACATTTGTTTGTATTTTCTGTCTAGTGTGTATTGCCTACATAACACACAATTTGAAGAGTTCATTTTCTTATTTTAAAATGAGAAAGTACAAATTTCTATCATTGATAAACAAAAATTGGAACAGACTCTTTGAAGATACTAGTAGTATGATACGTAGTATAAATTTCGATGATAAATTTTGTAGTGATTTATGAGAGCTTTGGGCCCGCCAATGTTGCCCAAAGCTCCAAATACAAGGATGCCAAAGCCGAAATTGGAATCAGTCCAAAAGTGAAAAATTGGGCCAAAATAACGTTTTAATTAGACGAAAAACGTTAGTGGGTAATGTTATCCAAACTTTTTCAAACTTGCGGGTAGTTCTAAACAAATAAAAAAAATTTTGGGTAGTTGTTCACAAATGACCCTATCTTTAGGGTTATTCTACACAAAATTTCCTAATTTAATCGCTAATAACTCATGGTCTAGGTTTTATTGACAAATCCACATAAATTTCAATTAATTCATAGCATAGATAATGTTTTCGATTTAACTTTACCTCATTGTTTGGAAAAGGACGATATACTAAAACTAAATCTCATAATGAAATAAGACCAAATCAACCTTATATTAGTTTAGTCACTATCTTGAAGAAGGTTAGTGTTATATTTGTAATTTCGACACTAACCTCTACAACATGCGATGTCATAGGGTCAAGAAACTCTTATTACTTCTATTGATTTATCTTTTTTATTTTTAAGACATCAATATCAAATTATCAATTGCATGTATGTAATCCCATCACCCCACTAGTATCTATTGATTTTCCTTTCGCATGGGTGAAAGGAGAGCTTTCAAATACTAGTCTACTACACCAATCTTGATTATTGTTATCAATCAAATAGATATAAATTGAGTGGCATTAATTGACGTAGTGGCTCGAGCTAGTAACTAGATTACGTTCTTACTAGTCAATGGCAGCTAACTATCCATATTAATAGCCACAACTTTTGTGGAGGTGTTGTCGAAAGGGGATGGCATCATATGGCCGGTCCATTCAAATTAGCAGTGTACGTATTAGGGGTTGAGTAAAAAAATCATGGTGCCCTGAATCGGAACCGTAACTTGTTAGGAACCTGTGCAAGAGGTTTCGATTCCGGGTAGCAAAATATGGAGAACTTGTTGTAGCAGGTTTCGGTTCCGATTCGGGTTCTCAATTTTGGAATTGAAATCTGTAGGGTACTTTGTAACCTGATAAAAGTATCATTTAATTTTAAATTATACACCAATTCTAACTTATTTTTTAAAATAATTAATTACAATTATAAATACTCCTCTGTTTTCTTTTATTTGCATCAGTTTGACTGTCACTTGCCAAGACGCAACTTTGACCATAATATCTTTAATTGTTAATTTGTAATAATTATAACAAAATTATATTATGAAACTAGACATTATGACGAATCTAATGATATATTATATAATAACATTTTTTTTTATAGATGTGAAAAAATCAAGTTAATCATGGTATGTGAATAGTGCAAAAATCAAATTTGTTAGACAACTACTATTAATTTGTTTTATTTGCGAGTTGTAAACATTATAAATTAGTGACCAAAAATTTTGTTAAAAAATATGCAAAAAGTTAGTATTTTACAAGACAGGATACCCTCCGGTTCAGTTGGTTCCCAATTTTCAGAAACGGTTCTGATTCTCATTTTGGAAAATCTGGTTCTGGTTCCAGGAATTTTAATAGGGTCCCCTATTATGCTCACCCCTAGTACGTATATACTACTCCATCCGTCCCTAAAATACATTTCTATTTCTCTCTATTATTATGTGAGAAATAAATGCTAGAAGTAGAAATGTAATTTAGGTATGGAAGGAGTAGACGTTAAAATTTTTATGGCTTAGAAATTGAATGGAGTACAAGAGATTAAGACAGGACACATACTATAGATATTTTTGTTAGAAAGTATGGAATACAAGGGATTTTTTTATTGGATTTGAAATTGTAATTTGTAAATACTACGGCAAGGAATTTCAAAACTAGTCAATTTATTGAGTGTTCAATTTTATATATATAAAGCTACTTCCTCCGTTGTTAAATACTTGCTCCATTTCTATTTTTTACACTATTCATTTGTCCTACTTTGACTAATATTTGTGATTTATACATAGGAAAAAAAATATAGTCTTATGGGTACTTGTTGGAATTATCTCGATAAATAGATTATTAATTTTCAATCTTGAGAATTTATATTTATTGATAATTAAAGATATTAGTGATCAAAGATTAGCATCGTCATGCGTGTCCAAGAAAAATGGAGCAAGTATTTAAAAACAGAGGGAGTATAATGGTAAACAGCCTCTAGCAAACAACCCTACACAAACATTTCCATCATTCCTTTATAATATAACCTCTTCATTTAATTTCTAGGACTTCTAGTATTCCATTTATTTTAAACTTTTGTTTAAATCTATACTAATCTATTAAAAAGCGTTCTTAAAAAAAGTTTATGTGTCACATACACCCTTTATTACGCCACATCATCCACTCATGTTCTTATTCCGCCATGTCACCCACTCAACGCCATATGGTTCTTCCTTCCATATGTTTCTCATTGTATGTCAGAATTTAGTTATTTACTTCCTCTGTTTTTTTAGTTGACACCTTTATATTATCACGTTTGCCAAGCCATGTTTTTAACGACTAATATCTCTAATTATTAATATTGTAAAATTATAAAAAGTATATATTAATAAAATATACATTGAAACGATTTAATTTCATTTAAACAAGATCCCACATGAATATGTTTTATCGTATCTATAAACCTCAACAGCGAGTTAAAGCGTGTTGTGTGAATAGTGTAAAAATCAAACGGTGTCAATTAAAAAAAACGGAGGAAGTATAGTTTTTTTTGAAAAAGTGCTCTTCACAAAATTTTAACACAAAACCTCTAATTCTAGAGGTTTGAGCATATTACCACCAAGATATGAGATGTTTTATGTTACCTTTTGATACAAAATATTAATATGTATAACGAATAAATTTATCATCAAGGAAAAATGTAATGACTCGGGCCGGGCATCGCCTAGACTCAAATACTAGTTACATTATAAATTATTCAAAGTTACTGTAATTAATTATAGCTAAATAAATTTGGATTGGAAGTAAAATAGAGATGGATTTTTGTACTCCCTATATTGTTTTGCAAAACTTAATATAACATATAAAACTATTGCATATTTGCATACATATATTATGTTGAATATATATGAGTATTATAAAGTCTGTAAGAAATTGCTTGATCTAAATTCTTTAATTTGAATATAAATTATATGGGGATATTATAATCCAAATTACACACTAAAAAAAGGTATGGAGTAAAGGGATTTTATCATGGTTCAATAGAAAATTTCCTTAGCTAGTTCAGAATTTATGAATAGTCATGTTGGTAAATACTTTTGCTAAATTAACCATTTCAGTAAAAGGGTTATCAACAGACATACATAAATACAGAACGTTCTCGGTTAATTCAATGCAAGTGTCTTTCCAAAAAAAAATTCAATACAAGTGAAATATAAACAGTAAATGCAATTTCTTTATAAATGGATCTTGTTTCATCAACTAGTACATCATAACAACCACACCAATAGCTAGAGTATAGCTCTCCCTAGTGAAAGTGCTTAGTCAAACTACTTAACAAAAAATGGGCTCATTAATTGAAGTAAAAAATGAGGCTAAGGTTCATGTAGTTTGTGTCCCATTTCCCGCACAAGGTCACATAAGCCCCATGTTAAACCTAGCCAAATTACTCCATACCAAAGGCATCCATATAACCTTTGTCAATACCGAGTTTAACCATAGTCGGTTTCTAAGGTCAAGGGGTCCGAACTTCCTAGATGGCCTCCCATCGTCTTTTCGATTTGAGGCCATCCCAGATGGCATACCACCCTCGGACCCCGATGCAACCCAAGATGTCCCAGCCATGTTCCATGCTGTTTTAAATTATTGTCTTGAGCCTTTCAAGAAACTTCTAGTAAGGCTTAATGATGAAGAAGGTACACCTCGTGTCACGTATATTTTATCGGATTGTATCATGCCTTTCACTCAAGATGCCGCACGAGAGGTTGGGGATTTGCCTGTGGTTCTTCTATGGACTGCTAGCGCTTGTGGGTTCTTGGGTTATGCTCAATATCGACCTCTTCTTGAGAAGGGCATTGTGCCTTTCAAAGGTTTTATTTCCTTGTTCCTTAATTTATCTACGATTACTATGAATTCGATTTGCTAGCTTGTTAATTGTAAGTAGTCCGTATCATTAATTTAACTTTTATATTTATCCACTATACTTGCTACTTTGTACATTAATTAATAAATTACACCTGTCAATTCAGGTCAATGCTCGAGTTAAATTTCAGGTCATGCTAAAAATATAAATTCTATCTCAAATAGTGTAAAAACATGACATTACAAAATATGATAAATGGATCAAATTGGGTCAAGTTCAGGTCGTTTGATTTGGGTTGAGTTGTGTCGGGTTAGGTTCAGGTTCTTTCTCAATAACTTTGGATTCAGATTCGGGTCGGATCGAGTTCTTTTTCAGTAATTTCCAATTTGAATTTAGGTCGAGTTATTGAGTTGGGTCAGGAATTTGACAACTTTAAATGGCACGCATGTTAAAAAAAGCTAGGGTGAGAAACTAATTATGGACCTTTTTTTGTGATCAATCATTCAGTCCCACACATATGGGCTTTGTTAGGCAATTACAATTGGTTTTTTTACTAGTTTTAACTGGTTTGACTAGCTGTTTGTATTGCCATTTTTCTTGGGTTTTATTCACTTTTTTAAAACTTGTTTGGTATAATTTGTGCCTTATTTTATTATAAATTTTGATATCTAAAAGGCAATAGCTGCTCCAAATAGCTTTTTCATTTTGACATAAAAAGCTTTGTTTTTAGCTAGCTAAAAAGCCATTTACTAAACTATTTTTTTGGCTATTTGACTAAATGAAAAAACTTAAAGCCAAAAATCAATGAAAAGCCACTTCCCAAACAAGTCCCATATATAATGTTAAGTTACTCCATGCGAACTTGAAATATTGTAAATTTAGTGATTTTATGTGGTTGTTAAAGAAAATAAGATAGTAAAAAGTAATAATTAGACATCATATAATCAATTATTAAGGCATTAAAGTCGCCAATAGAAATAGGAATGTTTATGTTGGGGTTTAGTAAAAAAAAAAAAAAAATACTCCGTAATAATAATAAAAGTCATCTATAGTATACTTCCTCTGTCCCCACTGTCACGTACTAATTTAATTAACTTTTGCAGATCCTAATTTCCTAACAAACGGCTGCTTGGACACGATTGTTAATTGGGTCCCTAGCATGGAAGGCATACGGTTAAAAGATATCCCAAGCTTCATTAGAACCATGAAAGAAGATGATATATTGCTTTATCTCTTGATGATTTCTGTAGAAAAATCTTGCAAATCTTCATCACCAGTAATTTTCAATACTTTTGATGCATTGGAACAAGATGTTCTCAACGACATATCCAAAATAATGGTTGGTCCTACGTACACCATTGGACCGTTACATTTTCTAATAAAACAAAATATAAACCAACTTGAAAATAATAATGGTGATTGTGGGATCAAGTCTCTAAGGTCTAATCTTTGGAAAGAGGACAAGCATTGCCTTCAATGGCTCGATTCGATGAAGCCAAATTCCGTGCTGTATGTAAGTTTTGGGAGCATCACAACCATGACAAATGAAAATCTAGTAGAATTCGCGTGGGGGCTAGCAAATAGCAAACACCCGTTTCTATGGATAGTTAGACCGGATATTGTAACAGGTGATTCCGCAATTCTTCCATCAGATTTTTTAGTTGAAACGAAAGATAGGGGGATGTTAGCTAGTTGGTGTGATCAAGAAAAGGTGTTAAACCACCAAGCCACGGGTGCTTTCTTAACACATTGTGGATGGAACTCGACTCTTGATACTATATGTGGAGGAAAGCCTGTGCTTTGTTGGCCATTTTTCGCCGAGCAACAAACTAATTGTTGGTATTTTTGCAACAAATGGGGCATGGGCATGGAGATAAACAAAGATGTTAAGAGGGATGAGGTTGAGAGGCAAGTGATTGAGTTAATGGAAGGTAAAAAGGGTGAAGAAATGTGTAAGAATGCATTGAAGTGGAAAAAATTGGCAGAAGAATCAACAATGCCTACTGGTTCATCATGCTTGAATCTGGAACAATTGATGAATCAAGTGTTTATTCCACTGAAAAACTGAAAAAATGACCCTGATTAGATTTATGAAAGTATTACTTCTAGTTCTTTATCTTATTTTTATGATATTGTATTAAGGTATGCTTGGATTAGAGGTAATTTAATGAATTGTGTGTTTGTATGTAGAGGTGTCAATTCGGATAATCGGATGGAGTTTGGGTCGGGTCTATTCGGGTCGGGTCTGTTCGGGTCGGATATGTTCGGATCAAAATTATCCTTTTAACTCGGATCGGGTCAAATTCGGGTCATGGTCTATTGAGTCCGGGTCAGATACGGGTCGAGTCAACTTCAGATCGATTCACTTTCGGTTCGGATATATTTGGATCGGGTTTAAAACGGGTTTAGCCGGGTAACTTCGGGTCGGATGAATTTGGGTCGGGTTGATTTCGGTTCGGATGATTTCGATTCGGTCAAGTTCGGTTCGGTCAATTTCGGTTCAATTTCTTTTTGTGTTTGGTTGGATTTTGGTTGAGTTGACCAAATTCATATCCAAATAAGGTTATTTTTAAACTAGAGGTATTGTTTAGGTTTATTAGATCTTGTGGCATTTATTAAAGCTTAGAAAGTAAATTAATATAATTGATATGTACATGAAGTAAACTTAAGACTCCAGATTATTTCTTTGTAGTCAAAAAGTTAACTTATTAATAATTAGTAAATATATAGTATAACAACTTGAATAAAAAAGTAAATAATTAATTATGATCGGGTTAAATTCGGATCGGGTAAAAATCAAATCGAGTTAAAATCGGATCGGGTTAATATCAGTTCGGGTCAAAACAGGTCGGATTAGATCAGTTATTTTTTGGGTCAATTTCGAGTCGGGTTGAGCTCGGGTCGGGTCAAATTGGTTCGGTTTGAATTCAGGTCGGGTCAAATCGGATTCGGGTTGAGTTCAGGTCAGATCAAATCGGTGCCGGGTTAAGTTCAGATCGGGTCAAGTTCAGATTCGGGTTCAGTTCGGTTACGGATCGGGTTTGGGTCTTGAATTTCTCGAATCAAATCGGATTGGTTACAGTTCGAAACGGATAATTTTTTTCGGGTCGGTTCGGTTTTGACACCTCTATTTGTATGAGTGGGTCAAGTAAAAAATATGTCATAACAAGCAAGTAGGCCTAATATGTTTGGTGAATAATGGGCTTGTTGGGCTTTGGCAGCATGTTTTGATGTCAAAAATTATGGAACCAGTTTCGTGAGGACCCATCTTCTATTCTTCTTCAAAAGTCCAAAAGCACAAAGCAACATAATCAATAACAAGAAAAACTTAAAATTATTGATGGAGAAATCATGAACCCTAGGCAATTTGGTGGAGAAATTGAGAAGAGAACCAAGGTTTGTCATTTTAAATACCTCAAGTTCATAGTTGAATTAAGTTAAAACAACATAGGAAACTTCAAAAGCAATGAAAAAAATAGCGACTAATAATGTTAACTATTAATAGAAGATAAGGGAGATTTCGAGTTAAGAGGTGATCTATTTAGGGTTAATAGGCTAACATTATTATCTTTGTTAGACATATCACTAATCATGCATCAATTAGTACTTATGAAAACTCCCACGGACGTTATTATTGTGAAAAGAATTGAATAAAAAGCCAAAGTTATACGGTGAAAAAATAAATAAAATTATTTGGTACGTACTCCACAGCATATAATTGAAAGGTAATTGTAATAAAACTTAATGAAATGATTAATTCACGGACCGAACAATATTGCTTTGTTAATAAGTAAATGTATGTAGATTATAAAAGCTACTGTAATTAGTAATAACTTGTCAAAGTATTGTAAATTATTTGCATCACAAGTTAGCATTTCTTTGGAATTGCCACTGAGACTACTATAATTAAGAACATGACCAGATCACGTTAAAATATAAAACAAATAAAATAAAAAATGGGCTATTCACAGTTTCATACAAAGTTGACCAAAGTTTAATAGCAAATCACCATGTTTAATTTATTAATCAAAAGCAGATATGCAAGATCATTGTGAATCACATATTCGCATGGGTTTTAGTTGAATATAGTATGTCATTTTTGTTTATTCTCTTTATAATTCGGGCCCAAGATCTTCCAAGATAACCATTCGGAGCTTAATCTCCTTGTCTTAGGGAATATGTATGGCTACTTTCAATTGATTATTGATACTTATCAATTATCAATTATGAAGTAAATGATTATTAAATATACTCCATAATAATTTTGTGGTTACTTAATGTAGCAAAACCCTAAAGATGTCAAAAAATAATCTGACTCGATTTAAAAGTGGCCCAATGATTTAGCATGACTAGACGCAATCACTCAATCGAACCAAAATCAGTCGTCCAAATTGAAAGCTTTATGGGTTTGTTCTATTCAGCTTATTTTCAGTTTAGTTCAGTTCAGCTCCAATCAGTTCAGTTCTTAATTTCCTTCTCTCATAAAATATTCATTTAGTTCAGTTCAGTTCAGCTTCAATAAGTTCAATTCAGTTCAGCTCATTTCAGTAAATCAGAACAGACCCTTAATGTAGCGGACTATAATCTTGATGTATATAGCTATACGTACAACACTATTCGAAAAACTCAGCGGAGAAAAGATTATTAACTCCTAAAAAAAACTCTTAATGACAATATTCTTGAATTCATACTAATTTATTGAAAAAAAAAATATTACAAAAATATACACCTCGAAGGGTAGCTCAAATGATACACATATTCATACACCAACAAAAATTATTGAAAATATACTCAAAGACAAAAAATAAATAAATAAATAGATAGATAAATAATTGAATCATACTATTTCCTGGTTATTGAGTATTCCGTATTTCTCAATTATTTTATTAGTATAAGGTATAATTTGAACCATGTGTTGTATACATAGTTTGTATATTTTTTATAATAAAGTTATTATCTTTGATTATTGTGAGCTCCAATAAGCTAATTAAGCTACTATATATAGCCATAACTCTTTAATTAAAATCATATCCCAATCATAGAAATTTCTTACAAACTCTTCCACTTATATCAAAGATTCTATAAACAAAAAAAATATGGGTAGTATTGAAGGAGAGAAACAAGCTAAGATACACATACTATGCATACCATATCCAGCACAAGGCCATATAAGTCCTATGCTTAAACTAGCCAAACTCCTCCATTCTAAAGGTAACCACATTACTTTTGTCAACACTGAGTACAACCATCGTCGTCTACTCCGTGCTAGGGGACCTAACTCCCTTGAAGCTCTTTCGTCCTTTCGATTCGAGTCCATCCCTGACGGTCTCCCTCCCTCTGATGCCGATGCCACCCAAGATATCCCCACCCTATGTCATGCTGTTATGAACTACTTCCTTGAGCCCTTTAAGGAGCTTGTTTCGAGGCTTACTAATGATCCTTCCCCGGGTTCTCCACCAGTCACGTTGATCATATCGGATTGTGTCATGCCTTTCACTCTTGATTCTTCACAACAACTTGGTGGTATCCCGTTGGTATGGTTGTGGACTGCTAGTGCAAATGGTTTTTTGGGATATTCTCAGTATGGTACACTTATTGATAAGGGAATCGTGCCCTTTAAAGGTACGATTTATATATATTACCCCTTTGTTACAGTTTTATTGACGTTATTTGGTACTAAATTACTAATTAATCTCTTCATTTCATAATTCGTGTCTATATATATATAATCTAGCAGGATGTGTTTTGGTGTATAGTGTAAAAATTGACAAGAAATAGTCATTAATATCGAACGCATTATTGCTTAACTACTTTAATTATGAAATAAGAGAAGTTATAAGAAGAAAAATAATAATCAACAAATGAAGTGAATATATTAACGAAGACATACAAGCAATTTAAAAGGAGTACTTCATATAAAGAAAACAAACGGAGAAACACTAAGGGTATGTTCTCATTGACTGAACTGAATTGAACTGAGCTGAGCTGAGCTGAACTGAACTGAACTAAAATGAATATTTTATAAGAGAAGGAAATTAGGAGCTGAACTGAACTGAACTGAGCTAAACTGAACTGAACTTAACTGAATTTCAACGTATGAAAACAGGCCCTAAGTGATACTTGAGCTATAAATAAATATTTACGGAGTATATGATAGTATTTCATATAAATATTATTTGTAGATCTCTAGAATCATTACATATTAACATAATACGTAATTATTCTAGAGATCTACGAATAATATTTATATGACATTATTTCAATGTAAAGAGGGAGAGTAGGAGCTGTCACGAGGCAATGTCTTAACAATCAATACCTCCACTAAATTTACCTACTAAAATATTAACATCCATATAAGAGATATTATTTAATAATTTAATTAAAAATAGCATTGAAGCTAAAAAAGGATATCTAGATATGTTTAAAAAGTTATTCAGCCCAACACAGACATTTATATTGGCTGATCAAACCAGTATGAGGGTTACTTCAGTAGTGTTACAGGGGTTACTCAATTAATACTCGTATTACATATGTTAGTTCGCTAGTGTTCATGTTAAACGAATCACTTAGTTATTATTACAAGAATTCCTTTGTCAATGTTACAAAAGTTAATTTATTTTTTACAAGCGATCACATTCGTTGTTAACCAAATATATATATATACAATATATATGATTTATTTTGGGTGAGGGGAGGAGGTGCTACAATGTTTATGATTAAGTGATACAGAGTATTTAATTACAAACTTAAACATCAAAATTAAAGTAGAGCACTAATATGTGGGAAAAGGGCATATTAAATATTAATTACTTGTATGTGATTTATGTCGATTGTGATTTATGAGTACTTTGTATATGATTGCAAACTTAGACATAAACCGATGGATAGGGGGAAAGCATGAGCAATTTTTTGTCATTTGCGACATTAAGTTCCAAAATAAAAAAAAAAAGTTAAATTGATTCTAGCTAGGACCAATACGTGTACTGTATTTTGAAAGCTAAAATAAAATACTCATATTGCTAATGATATATATGGCCCGTGTTTAAAGTGGAAAAGTTTTGTCATTGTTAGTCAAGCTTGGTGGCAAATTTAAGTATTAATGTACTGTATTATATTAATTATGTTGAAAGTTTTTTTGCCATTGTTAGTCAAGTTTAGTGGCAAATTACAGCACTAATGTACTATATTATATTATTAATTATGTTATAGGATAGGAAGATTTGAATAAATGGAAAGTAGTGTAAAATGATAAAATTGAGTTAATATTTCATGGGATCAAGAAAGGATAGAAATTTAAAATAATGATCTATACGGTGTTTAGGTTGTAAAAAAACACAAAGTTTTATGTTGGCGGGGTTCTTATTTAGAACTTATTCGGTCAATTAATTAGAGGTTAATCAGTTAAGAGTTACTCAATTGGTTAGGGGTTACTCAGTTAAGAGTTATTCAATCAGTTAGGAATTTCCCGTTTAGTGTTTTAGTGTGTGTCAGCTTGCCACAAAGAAAACGCGCCTAATATTGTATCATACGAGTAAAATAATTTAAACAAAACAAATTTAAGAGATTTTTTTTTATTGATACTGAATCTATATAGGATTGAACGGATAAAACAAGTATTGATCAACATAAATAATATTTAATGAATCTAATAAATATAATACAACAAAAATTTACATGAAAATTGATACTATCATTATATATATATACTTTGTACTTGCCAATATTCTACTCTATTGTTTGGAAGCAAATCACCCCAAATCAGGACACCAATAAAATTGGTTACAATATAGATGATACGTAATACTTCGTATTAGAGATATTAAGCATGTTTATTTTATTACTTGATCCTAATTATGCTTTAATTTGCCTTTAAAGCAGATTCCAATTTCGCAACAGACGGCTCCTTAGACATGGTCGTGGATTGGGTGCCTAGCTTGAGAGGTATACAATTAAAATATATTCCAACCTTTATCCGTACCACAAACAAAGATGACATTATGTTAAATTTCCTAAAATTCACAACTGAAAGAGCTGCTAAATCTTCAGCACCAATTATTTTTAACTCATTTGATGCATTGGAGCATGATGTTCTTGAGGATATATCGAAAATAGTAGTTGGTCCGATATACAACATCGGACCAATGCAATTGCAACTAAATAATGTGTCTGATGATGTCGCGGTCAAGTCCTTAGGGTCTAACCTATGGAAGGAGGATTCGACTTGCTTTGAGTGGCTTGACTCAAAGAAGCCAAAATCTGTTGTTTATGTAAGTTTCGGGAGTATCACAACTATGACAAATGAAAATCTTATTGAATTTGCATGGGGTCTTGCCAATAGTAAGCACCCCTTTTTGTGGATTCTTAGGCCAGATATTGTAACTGGTGATTCCGCTGTTATACCACCTGAATTCCTAGCTGAAACAAAAGATCGAGGTCTAGTGACTAGTTGGTGTGACCAAGAAAAAATCTTATACCATCCATCAATTGGCTCATTTTTGACACATTGTGGGTGGAACTCGACACTAGATACTATATGTAGCGGGGTGCCTATTATGTGTTGGCCTTTCTTCGCGGAACAACAAACCAATTGTTGGTTTAGTTTCGAGAAATGGGGTATAGGCATGGAGATCGACAACGATGTTAGGAGAAGTGAGGTTGAGAGACAAGTGAGAGAGCTTATGGAGGACAAAAGGGGGGAAGAAATGGCAAGTAAAGCATTGGAGTGGAAAAAATTAGCTGAAGAAGCATTAGCAACTCCAAGTGGTTCATCCTACTTAGACTTTGAAAAATTAGTCAACCAAGAGGTTCTTTCTCTCAAAAAAATCAAGTAGCAAATCCTAGCAATCATAAAATTGAGCAAGCAAGCTCATATGCCTAGTTGATTATTGGATGAATTAAATGAATAAATTATGTTTCTGTTATCTTTGATACAGCTATTTCTTTGGAGGCAAACTTGTGCCAATTTGTTTTATTTCAAAAAAGTATCTAATGAGATTCGTTTATGGAGTTGTAAGGTTTGATCTGAATTTAATTTAAGGTATTATGTGACGTGGTCCAAACATAATATTATGAACTTATACATAAACTTCCTTCTGTTACGTTTATACTTATAATATTGGCAAGTTGCAACTTAATTTTTTTTACCTTCTTTCCCATGCATTTTTGTGCATCCACTGCAATCAAAGCCCAAAATAATCCCCGCTCTACGAATCTATGGTCCATTCCGCTTGCACCTTTGCTCCTACATGGACAAACGCGCTATTCTTACCCTATGAATCTATGATCGCCCAAAGGATGATTTGTGTTCAAATCCGAACACCAATACAAATTAAGTGGTCTTCAACTAGCCCTATGTATACATGTATGTACTCAAAATCATACTTCGTCATTTCTTAACACTTATAACATTTTGACTTTTACATTATTCACACAATTTAGGGGCTCAATGTATCAAATTAAAACATCAAATTTGTTATAACTTTGAATTATTTAGACAAAGATATCGATAGTTGAAATTAAACATTGACAAACTCATATGTAAAAGTATTAATTATTAAAGCTCAAAGAAAGCAAAAAATAGAACTCGTGAAAGAAATTGTGTTTAAAATTTTTGGGATGAAAAAGTTTATACTTCGTCTATCATTATATCGACTTGTAGAACAATAACTAACATGTCACATGAAGATCCATTACTATCTTAGCCACAACCATTTTTACCTATCATATTGTTTAAACAAACAAAACACTATCACTATAACATCAACTATAGTAGCTGCATGGTATCAAAGGAAGGAGGGAAAGGAGCATGGCCAGACCCAAAAGCGCGAATGTGATCCTTAAGTGACCTCTTATGCTTAAAGTCGGAACCACATAGACAAAGCCAACGCTTGCCACAATTTTTTTCGTGTGTGCGCCAATCGCCTTTGACAGCCAACGACTTGCCGCACTTGCGGCAGCTAAAAGGCTTGTGACCGTGCTTGCGCTTGTAGTGAGTTTGTAGTGTGCGGAAATCCTTCAAAGGCTTAGATTTTGGGTGGTTGATGTTGTTTTTGCACCCTTCCTCACAGCAATAGCATGGCACACTTAGTATGGCTCGTGGTTGGGCTCCTTTTAAGGAGTCTGGGCCTTTTCGGTACTGTGATCCGTGGCCCCACATGTGCATCTGTGGCCCAATAGATAAAATAAAAATGGTAAGTTTTTGGATACTATAGAGCCCAAAGAGTTAAGCTTCAGAATTAAGCCCAACATCAATAAGTCTATTATGCACCCTGGATAGCTGGACCATAGGCGATTATTCAGATTTTATTACCAAATGTTCAAAAGTATGGACGTGGTGCAGTGTTCGGATTTTTGTACAAAATGTTCAAAATTTGCAATTGTTCAAATTTTTTTACAAAATGTTTAATAGTATAGGCATACACTGAGATTATTTAGATATTTTTACTAAATGTTCAAAATTTGCAAGGTTCAGATTTTTTTACTTAATGTTTAAATTTTGCAATTGTCCAGAGTTTTTTACTAAATGTTCAAAAGTATAGGCGTGGTCATTGCGATCGTTCAGATATTTTTACTAAATCTTCAAAATTTGCGATGTTCGGATTTTTTTTACTAAATGTTCAAAATTTGCAATTGTTCAAACCTTTTTACTGAATGTTCAAAAGTATAAGCGTGGTACATTTCGATTGTTTAGATATTTTCACTAAATGTTCAAAAATTTTGATGTTCATTTTTTTTTTTTTTATGTTCAAAATTTGCAATTGTTCAGATTTTGCTTACTAAATGTTCAAAAGTATCAGGTAATAGATAATAATAGATATGAATTGAATTGATTGATCGATTAACTTCAACAAATTCAATTGATATTAGAACAATGATTTCATCTACAAATTCATCTTAAAATCAATAAAATACATACAAATTAATGAGAACTGTAAAAACAATCAGGTAATCGATTACAAATTGAAATCAATCAAATTCGCTTTCACAAATTCAATTAATATTAAAATAATTAATTCATCCACAAATTCATCTCAAAATCAAAAAATAAATTAATATTGATCACAATGAGTTCATAATAACAAACCTTGATTGATATCTTTGGGAATTTAAAATTGTTCCATCACGTTAAATACAGAAATTTAATGGAGAAAAATCAAAGAATAGAGGAGAGAGAAAAAAAGAATTTGGAAAAAAAAATGAAGTAAATTCAATAGAGAAATAAAAAGTGATTGGATTAAAAAAAAAAAGAGAGAGAGAGAGAGAGAGAGAGTTTCTGTAAAAAAAAAAGAAAAGAAACAAAATTTTGTAAAGATGGTGAGAAAAAGAAGAAGAAAATGAAGTTCTGTTTCATTTATATAAGGTTGAGTTTTAATAAGGGTCTAGCTATTTTAGATGGAATAGGGTCCATAGAAGAATTTGTAGCCCAATATTATTTTTATTTTGAAATAATTAAGCCTAACTTTGATATTATGGTTTTGGGCTTTTTTTCCGCTAAGAAGAAGGGCCTTCAACTAGTTTTTTTTTTTTTTTTTTTTTTGGGTGATGCAACAGAGTTCCATTGCCTCCAATCAGTCAATAAATATTAAATCTACCGTATATAGCATATTAAATAAAAGTTAAATTCCCTGAAATTATAAAGAAACTGATGGTCATTTCATCATATTAATGTGTAAATTAGACCTAATTTTGCGTTATAAAATCAAAACAACATCACTAGTCAATAGATTAAATTTGTATGATGTCGCTATGCAATATGAATGCAATAATAAGAAAATTTAACTAACTTCTTAAAATGTGTGAAAATGGGTACTTTGTAAAATGATAGCTAATCAACTATCGAGAATCTATGTTTTACAATGTGTTAGGTCGATGTTTATTTCAAGGCAAAAGCTAACGAACGCCCAACTAATAGGATTGGGTTTTAAAAATACTTACTTTCAATATAAATTTCTAGTAACACGAAGTGATCGTGAAGTGATCAAGTTTGGAGCCACATTTGATGAATTTCATGAATACACATGCCTTACATATGTATATCTTTTAAAAAATAAAATAAACTTGGTCGATTCAATGCCTTACTATTTTAGTGAATCTCCAATGCAAATAATGAACATACATAATACATATACATTAAAGTATGAAATTATTATACAGTGATAAATCCTAATACTATAGAATTTAAATTCCAATATGTGCAATTAGAAAACAAGTAAACAAGTTACAATTTTTTTAAAAAAACAACCATGGAATAAGCTTTTTATATGCACTAAAATGCAATAAACGAAAAAGGAACAATTACCTGAAGATTATTGTAACGGTTGAAGGTCTTACTACAAAGGTGGCAAGAAAAATGGGTGAACCCTGCTAGAATTTGAACATCACTTGGTATCCAATAATTATTAGTCATCATTCGAAGTTGATTATTATTATTATCACCAACATTATTTCCATTTCCCTTCCTTACCAAGTTATCATGATTAGGTAACCCGATGTGCAAGGCAACTGTAACACCATCATTATCATCATCTTCTCCTCCTTTTTCATTGTTGTTAAACTTCTTCGCGTTGTTAAAATCCTTAACACTCGAGAAGCTCTCAGCTTTGCCCGGAAAAAGGTTGAGAGGTTCGATTCTCTTATCATCATCTTTGTTACTAAAACTACCTAATGAAGAAGTGCAAGAGAATGTCGTAAATGGTTTCATGAATGATGAATCTATAAAGGAATTCTAGGCTATAATCTATGTCTATAGCATGAAATTTTTGAATTGATAGATTTGTACGTAGATCCCTACCACCATAATTTATATACACCCTTTGTATAGCTAGAATTAGCAAATTTAGGGTAAATGGTCCCGTACTAACCTTATGTAATTCTAGATATGAACAGGTTTTACCAAATATCCATTATACTCATATTAGGTATACATACACTTTTTATTACCATTGCATCCCGCATACGTAAGGACTTAACCTTGTGCTTTGATATTTAAAAGTGGAGAAATGGTAATTAAAAGAAATTACACTTTACACACGATTTTAATTACAAACTAAGTAGTCCTAGTTTTTATTTTTTAAATGCCCCAATTGACGTACTTGGCACATTTGTCAACATGAAACTTTAACTAATTATCTCTTTCATTATCAATAAATATACAAATATATTATATATAATATACATGCTGATATTCAAAATATTTACGTATATTATTAAAACAGTTTAACAAATACCTATAAACGGAGTAACTGTGCTTAATCTTATTTGTAAACATCTCTATGGATTAAAGTGGTGTATGTGAATAGTGCATAATGTAAATTAGGGCACTTAATAAAAAAATACAGGGGAGTTGTAAACATCAATTTTGATATGTAAAATAAGTAACTATATATACATGAGGAATTGAATTAAATAATTGCATGCATTAATTTGAATTGTATAATATACTAGTATGCATTATACTTTAAATCCCCATACTCTACTAGGGCTTGTTCTCATTGACTGAACTCAGCTGAACTGAACTGAACTGAAATGAATATTTTATAAGAGAAGAAAATTAGGAGTTGAACTGAACTAAACCAAACTTATTAGAACTGAACTGAACTGAAAATAAAAACCGGAAAAATAAAGCCATAAAAACACCTTGAAAATTAACAGGCCCTAAGTTTAATGTATGATTATTCACTTTTACTGTATAGAATAATCGATCCGTACGTTATAATACTTACATTATTTATTCACTTATTCTCTTATATATGTCATAATGTAACCTTAGCTTAACAAGGGTATAATAAAAGTTCAATAATCTAAAACTACAACTTATTTTAAAGTCTAAGATTTTGAAACTTGTACAACCTTTTCGTACATCTTAAAGTAACATAAACGACAATTAGTTCTAGACAGAGATAGTATATATACTATAAAATTCGGACTAGGGGAGGTTTGTAAGTACCTAAGAGTTGGGAAATTTGTTATACAATCATGAATGTTAACGGTAAAATTAAATACAAAGAAGACTTTTAAGGTGGTATGATATTAGGTAGGCAGCTGGAGTATGAATCTTGGTGAATAAAACAACAATCTTTAGGAATTATTATTTTATAAATGGGTTTTTAATTTATATCTTAATGTAGGTATGCACTTTTAATCTCTTCTGTATGTTCTCATTTCCTGGTATTGGATTCGAAAACGAAATGAATTAATTTTGGTAGCCCTAAGTTGTGTAATTTTAGCAAATTTTCATTGCAGAAAGCTTGATTATGTAAAGCAATATAAAGGGTTTTTGTGCACTATACCAAGCAAAATTTGGTGAAAGAAAAGGAGTGAAGTCCAAAAAAAAATTTATTTTATTTTATTTTTGTTTTTTCATCTTTTATTCATTTTATTTTTATACATGATGAGAAGAATGTTATTGATTTTTGTATATTTGAGTTGTTGTTGGACCTACCTTATTGGTGTGTATGTTAGAGGTAATAAATTGAATTAGATACATGAAGTAAATTCCTTCAATTCCTTGATGAATCCACAAGCAACTGCAGCATATGATAACACACGCAAATGCAGATTATGGCCTCTTTTTTTTGGGTTACTGCAATGCTGCAGGAATAAATCTGGCATTTGACGGGCTGAATTAATTTTTATTTTATTTTGAGCTCATGCTTTAGTATATACCTCGTATTTAAAATGGTATATTTTCTTTATGGTAAGAGAGTTATAATGGATAAAGTATTTATATAAGTTTTGTAGTACCACCTCTAATATATTATAGTAATTAACTTAATAATGAATAAATTACTTGATAATAAAATTCAAATAAGTTCTATTAAGTCATGAAGGGAATTCTAATTTTTTATTTTGGTATTCTTTTATATAAAATAAAATAAAATAAAATAAAATAAAATAAAATAAATCCTCTTTATTTTTATACTTGAGCATTATATTATCTATTTAATATTGTATAAAACAAATCTATCCGTAAATTGAGTGGTACGTTTAACCCCTTGTATTAAACAGTAGGACATAACTTATTAGAAAGAAGACCACTTGAATATGTTGGACGTTTAGAAAATCGTCTCATCACAAACTATCACTTTTTTTTTGAAACCTCACAAACTATCACTTAGGGCATGTTCTCATTGACTGAACTGAACTGAACTGAACTGAATTGAATATTTTATAAGAGAAGGAAATTAGGAGTTGAGCTGAGCTGAACTGAACTGAATTGAACTGAACTGAACTGAATTTCAACGTAAGAGAACAGTTGGGCCATGTTCTGTTCACCTTATTTTCATTTATTTCATGGTTAATGAGTTCATATACGGGTTAATAAGTTCAGATAAGATAAATTCAGGAAAAATAAGTTCAGATATGTTGTGATAAGAATTAATCAGGGCTACGACCCAATTAAATTTATAACTAAAATAAGTTTTAATAAGGGCTAATAAGTTCATATAAGTAAAAATCAGGTGAATAAAATGCACCCTTAATTAATTAATATTTACTAACTATTAAACTAATAACTCCACTTGTATATTATGAGAATTTCTAATATTTCATTGTAGTTTTCTCTCATCCATATAGGTAATCTCATTTTTTTGAATAAATTATCTTTATAGTAACCCACATTACTTGATTAATTACTTACATGTGAATTGATCACATCGTCAACAAATGATTTACAGTTGACTACATATAAGAATTTATGTTCTTTCCTACAAGAGATCCATTCAACATGGTTATGATAGTAGGAATCCAACATATACATACATGATCACATGCATATCGGATAAGTTTTTCGCTGCATGAAAGTATATAACAATTATTTCACATGGGAATAGTAGTTCTTGTTCTTCCTATAATAAAAAAAACTCGAGCTACAAAATATAATAATTATCCAAGACTTCTCTAAACAGACAACTTTACTCTGGCCAATCTGTTACTAATATAAGTAGAGTAAGGGACAAGGTTCTAATTTTATGGACCAAATAGAAGAATCCAATTCATCATATGTTATCTTTAAAAATATCTAGCTCTTTCAATATAATTTATCACTTTCATAATCTAATCGAATATATACTTATATCTTGTTCATCCTATTTGTAATAATAGATCTTTAATTTCATTATGAACTTTTTTTTCTGTCAAAATCCACCTTTTAAATTCTTATTTTTGTGAAAAAAATCACCTTTTTTAAAAAAAAAAAAAATTATTATCCAATTTAAAATTTTTTATTGTAAATCAACACCTAGTGCAGGAAAATGAGCTTTGACTACTAATGATTCAATCTTGTTGGGGGAAAATTACAACAAAATTTTTATATTGGGTTGTTATTTACAACATTTTTTAAAATATAGTTTTTTCACTAAAATAAGGGTTTTAAAGGGTGGTTTTGACAAAATTTTCAAAAAAAAAAAATTATTCTACCATACATCTATTATACGGAGTAATAGAAAAGTAAAAGAAGTTTATTACACAATAAGTAATTCTAGACATTTATGTATTGGTTCTTTTCCACAAAGCTTGATAATCTTGGCGGATATTATTATGATATAATAAAAGCCCAATAAACCTTTCTTTCAAACAAAAAAAAATATCTAAAAAGATCATATGTCAACTAATTTGATTGTGACCCATATATATTTGAGGCGAAAGGATCACAATTTATCAAGAATCTAAATCCTCAAGAAGACACACATATGCTCTCAATTAATGTTTTAAATCATCAAGACTCAAGATCAAGAAACACAAATTATATGTTCTAGAGTCTAGATACCACCAACATGGAATCTAAGAAGACTCAGTAAGAACCAATTACATACTTGATATATAAAAATTAGTTGAGTGTATCCAAGAATTATATAAATTGAAATTGATGTATTAACATAAATTTATTATTCAAAAGGGTCCTTTTTCTCATACATTAGTAAATTGTTAAGCTTTTGCGCTTAGTATTCAACAACATAGTCAATTGACAAGATATGAGAAAAAGAGGTAAAAAAAAGAAAAGAATAATTCACAAAGAATTATTTTCCAAGGGAAAAAAAAATGAATAAGTGAGTTTTGCATGAAGTAAAATATAGTAATAGTAATAATAGTAGTAATAATAATAATAATATTGGTCAGTCCATAGCTTGTGCCATTGACATGCTCTTTGTTGGTTGAAAATCCATTTGTTGACCCGAATGTAACAGCTTAGGACCCGGAAAAATTATACTTATAAATTTGTTTGTTATGGTGGGTAAAAAAAAAATCAGGAGCATGAATTTTTTTGTTAAAAGATTATACAATTGTGAACATGGATCCTTCTCAATTGCTTGGACCCTCAGAATGGATCACTGCAGTATCCGTCTCTACAGAGCTGTTTTGTTGAGCTTGTGATTCCTCTGTTGATTAAAAGAGTTGCATTTAATAGGCAAATTTAAACATCTAAAAACCATGCAAAATTATATTTATTTATAGTAGCAATACAATCACAACAAGTATGACAAATCAATATGTTTTGTGTTTATAACAATAAACAAAAGTTGCGTGATACAAAACATCCGATTACATGTTTATAACATAATCATACAAATTAAAATACATGTGTTATATACTACCTCCGATTACTTTTATATGCAACTTTGGAATATTTTATATCTCATAAATAGTACTGCAAAGTTGCATATAAAAGTAATTGGAGGTAGTATATTGATACATAAATAAGAGGCGCTTTCTCAATATTTTGAGGTAAGGGGAAAGAATTTAAACTAGAGACAATTGGTTTGGAAATGAAAGGAGCTTTCAAGTTAGTTACCATATCAATTCTTAGCTTGAATTAGCATGTAATGTTACAAAGACACAAGTTACCCTTATTTCAATATTTACTAGCCATCATTTGGACCCCAAATGGTGCTACCTCCACTTTAAAGATAATAGCCCACATGTTTCTTTTTTGAGCATTGAAAAAACCCACTTTTCAATCATCATATATCATCTTAAGATCCTTATCAAGTTTTGTTACAAATGGCTCCTCCAATATTTTATTTGATATTACTCTATATTGTAAAAGATATAGTTTTTTTATATTAGACAAATGGATTATTTATTCAATCATACAACTATTACCTCGAGTAAATCTTTCCATGAAATTAAATTATTGATACTTTGCAAACTTAAAGCAAAATTTCAAATATCTAAAATTTAGAATCCTTAACTATATTCTCACTTTAAAACCATAATATAATTACTACGTTACTTAGTATAATTGTCTTCGGCTAGTTTTAACCTTATTGATTTGAAGGTATAGGATCAAATTCCGTCTATTTTATAAGGAAGCCCCAGATAAAGTGGGTCAAGGATGGGCAAAGAAGAAGTAAAAGCAAAATATGAAAGACTTTAAAAGAGTAACCTGGAAATCTGACAGAAGAAATAGACATTACCCTAGGTGAATCTAGTTTTTTCACCCACGGTTTGCAGAGAAATATGCAAACCAGTAAGGCAGCATCAATCTATCTATCTTAGATGAAGTGGGCCATTTGGCCCACTGGGCCTATTTATGTACACTAACGTACATTTACTGCTTTTTGCAGACAAGCATTACAAAAGAGAGAAAATTAAGGCCTTAAAAAGTTGTCATTGTTACTAGTGAAATTGGAACCACACATGTACAGTATTATTTTCCATTTCATTTGTTGTCAAAAAATGACTTAGAAAAATCACTTTTGGTTCATGTAGCCGATCCCATTTATAAGATTAAAGTTTTGATTGATTGATTTGTTGCCAAAAAATATTTTTTCCATTTTATAAACAAAATATTAAAAAATTTCATGTTTATTAATCCATATAAATTGAATTAAATTTAATAAGATTTCACGAGACTGCTTTCAATTCGAAAATTCTACCAAACATAAATAATGTCTATTAAGCAATGTAAAATTAAAATTGATTATCTACAAAAATCGAGGAAGCAATAATAAAAAGAAAAGATTATTGGGTGATTTTTTTTTTTTTTTTTTAAATAAGGGAAAAACAGCTATTGTTGGTATCAATTCATGGCGTCCAATATCCCAAAAGTGGGATCTTTCTCTGTCACTATCAATTGGGTTCTTAGGGTCCCCCCTCTAAAGTTAGTCATACCTTGTTGGAGATGGGAAGGACTAATGGAAGATAGAGAAACTTTTGTTCTTTGTTCAACTACATTCACCTCCTTCTCTGCAATATACTGTAGTACTAAATATTGTAGATACGAACGTACATGATCATATTGACCCATCGATATTTCTAATCTAGAGCAAATCACGGAAATTAATCCAGCCACTCTAAAAATTGATTTTGACACGATTTCAATTTGACACTGTGGTGGTTATCTATGTCTGCTGATATAAGTTTTTACGTTTTTAATGGCTTCCTTAATCCTTATATAGTGTAACATGCACAAAAATGATTACAGTCAAAGGTTAATAAGACCTTGCACATTGTAAAGAGGTCCACATGCAAAGGTATAACATATGAGATGATGGTTATTGGCCTGGTTAGTGGTTGCTATGGCCACTTGACAATAATTATCTCTCAAACTCAATCTCGATCACTTTCCAGATAGAATTACTAACAAAAGCATTCATTTTTTAATAGTTATGTCACATATAATATAACATACACATAATGCGTAAAGATTAAAGTAGAAACTTAATATCACGTTATTTTAAACAGATATTTTCTAGCTAGTATGCTATCTTCATAGTAGTAGTTGAATCATTTCAAATTATATATTCTCATACTTCGTATAAAAAGGAGTATCGAGAATACAAAAATACCTGTAGAGGACGCAGGGACTTGTAGGGTTGTGTCATTTGACGAAGGAAGTTGTGATCCGGAAGAGGGAAGAGTCGTCGTAGAAGGAGCAGAAGTAAAAGCAGGAGCAGCATAAGGACTATAGGCAGCAGGAGCAGCAGCAGCACCTTCGAGCTGCGGCGTAGGGTAGTAAAGATAAGAGGGAGCGGCCATACAATGCGCCGCCGGAGTGGTGGAAGAGAAGGCAGCAGTTCTAGGAGTGGGAGTAGTAGGCAAAGAATAACCACCATAATAAAAGGGAGGGCCTAAGGATGAATTAGAAGGGGACCCACCAGCAGCAGCACCATAGAATTGTGCATAGTACTGCTGTGATTGTTGCTGCACTTGTTGTGGGTTGTATACACCCTGCATGTTTTCAATCACCTCATGTCAATATTATTGTTTTACAACCACTGTTTTTGTCTCTTCAATTATTTTTTCTAATCACATATATAGGTAATTTTTTCAATTACTTATTAAATTAACCAGACTAGCTTAATATTCGATATGATGAACAATCATTTTTTTTCTCATTTCTGTTACGACGTAAAAGTTGATAGATAGATACAGTTGTACAAACAGTTTTAACAATCATATAAAAGCATAATTAAACTATATTGATTATGCTCTAAGATGAGATTATGTAGGTATATTGATTAAGATGAGCTTTATTCTTTCCACACATTAATTTTCTAATCTGAACTTATTGACCCGTGTAATCGTGTATACATGTATTTGTATTCATTGGTCCTAAAGCGACAATTACAAAAAGTTTACTTCCTTTGTTCTTAATTATAAAGTGGTGAATAAAGGAGGACAAAATTAAAGAAAGGCTTACTTGGTAACTATAGGCTGTATAAGGGTACCTGCATGAACAAAAGAGCATTTAGTTTGACATTATTATGTAGGTGAATGCACACATTAACTACCCAAAAATAATTACTTTCATTAATTTCTTCTCTTTCAGAAGAAACTACCCAAAACTAGTAATCTTACCCTCCTGAGTAATTACTTGTATATGTTAAAATTATAAAATACAAATATATTTTAGTGGTCCCCACTAGCATTTACTCAATTAGACACCAGAAAAAGGTTTGACTAACCCATCATTAAGTTTTGACACACAGTATTTCAAGTGCACATATTATGGAATTTATCGTAGTATTACTGTATGAAATACATTGGTTATCATCATATTTTTCTGGAGAATAAGTATCAACTTCACATGATTATATTTCTTAGGACACTGTGTCCTCTAATAAGTCAAACATTTTTCTTATAGCTATTTCAATATCTAAACCAAACTCGCCGTGACACTTTTAACTCGCAGAATTAGAAAATCGATATAGACATGCAGCCATCTAAACCAACACTAAATATATAATCAGCTATCGCTATATGGTAAATTTTGAAGTGGATAGGAAGTACTAAAAGCAAATCAAATAAGTATATACAATAAGATCAAAAAATGAGGTGAGAATAAGAGAGTTCCTGTAGTAGATAAAAATAGGACCACTATACTAATATATGCATTGAGAAGTCACTATAATTGATGCTTCAAATGCAGAAGTAATGTACACCCTTGGATGGGGTAGACAACAAGTGTAGGTCGGCCATACTTGGTTGCACGCACTAGATTAAAAAATGTGGTAAATAGTCATATTATTATTTAGGACATTATATAGGAGAATATATACATGACCATTTTTACTCATATAAAATCGTAGAGTACCAGTAAAAATCTTCATTTTTGGCTCAAGAAATGAAACATTGTACTTTTTTGTTCCGGATGCATCAATCATAGTACATTTCACATCTACCCTTGAAATAAATTTTACATAGGTTTTTTTAAAAGGTGAATCCTTGATCATATCATGCACAATAACCCCGGGTTACTTTGTTTTTTTTATGTCACTTCAATGTATGTACGTTTGTACATATGTACTACTAGGTTAACAGTGTGTGTGGATAATGACCGGGTGATGGATTATTAATAGGGTAATAGGAGTTAGATAAATAGGTTGTGAATAAATGAAGGCGGTCGTGTTGTTACTTGTTAGTATACGATAAATCGAAGAGTGAATAGGAAATAAAAGGCTAGTAATAATTTTCTTATTGTTTTCTGTTCCTATAATCTATTACTTGATTAATTTGACCTTATTACTAGCTTGCTCTATCAAATAGGTTTGCTCATTTCAAATTAGATCTATACCATACATTTGGATGACCTTAAAATTTGAAAAGCCTCACTTATAAAGCTAGAAATGATAACATAGAATAATCTAAAATTCAAAAGACTTGTCAGAGATGTTAAAGCTTAATTAATTAATAAATGACGTACTTAAAAGTTGAACAATCTCTAAAATATATTTGAAATACTACTGGCTAAAAAAAAGTCTTTGCAACTGCTGAGTTGACTTTTTTAAAAAAAAAAAAAAATTGGCCTAATTTTGAGCTGACCTTCTCAAATAGGGAAGACTTTCCCTTATTTTACTCCAATAAAAATGCCTCATGAAATTGAAAAAGACCAACATATACAGATCTTCCATTAATTAGCCGTTTCTTCTAGTATTAATACTTATGAAGGTAGAAACTAAGGTACGTGATGCCATGCTGGCAACACAATAATAAAATCAAATCAAATAAATGAATGAATGAAGAAGAGGATGGCATGTAGTATAAAGTTTTACAGGGTGTCATTATACATACCAGCTGTACTCTTCACCATATTCAACTTACTCTCTTCCAACTCCTAAGATTATTACACACACTGACACATACTCGACATACACCCGTATACTTATTTTGTGACATGACACGCTTAAGTGGCGCATTCTGTAGTCCCGATAAATTTATTATTCTCTATATCGATAGTTTTATGTCCCTTGATTGATCCCATGTATCATAACCCTAGCTTTTATGTTGTATTCATCATTAATATAAATAATAAGGTACATTATATGTGATCATGTATCATTATTGATCATATGCCAATGCCAACTATATATCAAACATAAGAGAAATTAAGTTGGCATCAAATGCATCATTTATGTATGCTGCTACTATCTTCCTATCTTCCTATATTTGTTAACTGTTGTATGGACCATTTTCTTTTATTGCAAAACCCCCTATTTGCTTCTTGTACACATTTATCTCATTTAACTTTCTTATTAACAATATAGGGGCAAGCTAACTAAGGTTACTAATAAGATCATAATAAAAACCTATGGTGGGGGATCGATCCCTCGGTCGATAAGTGGGGAGAACCAAAAATGAAGGGGAGAATAGAAGATTATTGGATGGAGTAGTAAGTACCACTAGTAAATGTAAAGTGTCCTCACCCATAAGGATAAAAATATGGTGTTGGCAATGTCTGTTGTGGCGTTGGCATTCCACTATACGACGACGACGATGCCTGTCCTTGTACTGCTACTCCTCCTTGATTACTTCTACCTACATACATTCATCATATCAATATTGTCCAACATTAAGCAACCAAATATGTATACATACATAATGTTGTATGCTTCAAATTTCCTAGGATTGATTTTTCATGTAGATATTAATAAGCGTAAACCAATTGATTAAGACACGCTCATAATGTATACAAAAAGATACCGCATATGCTTGTTGTACAAAAACATGAGATAACGGCTCAATTGTTGTAGGAGCCATGGAGTAAATACGCGCTATGTATACAAAATTACATTTATATCCTTTTTACAAAAGTTGTAATTAGAAAAGTTAATGATGGTGGTTAAGAATTAAGAAAGAAATTAAATTAAAACCTCTTGGTGGTGAAGGCCTAGGGCGACCAAATGAAGCAATGTTGCAATTAGCTCGTCGTCCGTCAATCATTGGATTAGCATCTAAGCACGCCCTTGCTGCAGCTGCTGGCTCTCGGAATGTTACCTGTATGTTTTAAATTTTTCATAATGCGATGAAATATAATTAATTATTTTGGGACTAAGTCTTTGTTGTCATTGTAAAAAAAAAATATAATAATAATTAATCAGTTGATCATTAATCATAAAACTAACCAATTTTAACATAGTGATCAACGTTATTGTTAGAAAAAAAAAAAACAAGAAATTATAAAAATCGGTAAAAATTAAAAGTTTCATATTTAAAAAAAGAAAAAAAAATAATAATTTAAAAAAAAAAAACTTACAAAACCATAGCCTTTGGACTTGCCAGTGTTCTTATCAGTGATGATGACGGCTTCAAGGATCTCACCGAATTGCTCGAAATAAGCGCGCATTTTTTCGGTAGGAGTCTCCCATGCTAAGCCTCCGACGAAGACTTTGGTGTACGTGGTGTCGCCGAAGGGTGATCGGTATTGATGATGCACATGGTAATGAGCCATAGTAACAGCAGCTTATAATATATGGTTGATCAAACTATATATTATAACCAAAGAAAAAAAAAATTAATAACGACTCCTCCTCCTCCTTTAAATTTGCATATGATGGAATTGAATTTATAAGTTGCTCATAAACTTAATTGAAAACGACAGGAATTGAATCCTTTGATTGTCGTCATCATCATGATCTTTATAGGTTTCGAAGGCGGTATCGAGTTTTGGACTTGAGCCTAGGCCCCTTGTTCTAACAAGCTCAAACTCTATGGCTCAAAGATCATAGAGAGAGAAAGAGGGAGATGGGGTGTAGAGAGAGAAAGAGGGAAAGGGGAGAAGGGTGGTTAGGTTAAGAGGGAAAAGAAGAGAGGAGAGAGAAAGAAAGAAAGAAAATTAGGGACAGTTGCAAACTCTAATTTGCTGTCAAGTAAGAGAGAAAAAGAGGAAAGGGTTTGAAGAAGGGATTTTGTATATCCAGAAAGAAAAATGACAGCTGCTTGACTATGTAATTGACTAGGTCTTTTTTGTCAATTCATCATTACTTTTATTATTTTTATTACATTATTATTCATTCTACTTTATTACAAATGGCACTAGTAGTAGTAGTAGTCCTACCCCTCCTCAATCAATTTTTCTTATTCCTCTCTTATCAATCTCTATTTGCCAGCCTATATCACTGTAAAGCTATGTGTTTTCTGTGCCACCAACTCAAATCCGTCTCTAGCCCGGGTTCGATTAGCCAAGCTCAACTGAATCGAACTAAATTGATCTTTCTGGTACCTGAAAGTGGATGGTGGAAACTGGGAAGTGATCTGAATAAAGGTTCGTTGGAATTGACTTGTTTCGAACCGAGTTGATTAGGACTACTTAGAGTAATATATTGTGTCTATAATAAGCTTATTAGCAATAGACATGAAATTTACTACCTTTTTAGAACCCAAACTGAATTACTTCGTACTAACTCAATTGACTTGCGTACAAAAATAGATATTTAGTGACCAATTATCATGATTAATTACTAACAGATTATATCTCCAAAATATAACTTGTGATGTTGAGATCAATAATGGACTTAATGATGAATCATATTTCGACAACCAAGCAATTTCATATATGTGTCTAATTAAAGAATGTTTATATAAGTTCTACTCGTACCACGAGCATATAATTAATTATAAGAATTACTAAAGTGAAATCTAGCATTCGTATAGCAATGTCTTGTGTGCAAGATATAAAATTGGTGAATGAATTTTGAGTGGAATTAATTCACTGATCAGTGACTACATATATGTGTGAGAAGTTTAATCATGGTAAAGATTTAATAGCATAACTTCTCTTATTATTGGATAAATCATCAAGCAGTTATACAAGAGATCCTAGCTACTTTCAGTTATTACTATTAGAAAACCATGTAACACCTTAAATATCCTATAGATGTAACTAATCCTATACCTATAACTTTCCTAATATCAATACGGAAATTATGTATCTCACGAATATATTTTTTCAATACATCTCCATCTGTAATTGTAATGACAATAAGCGAACATTATAATTTCTTATCAATGCTTAAGTCGAGATGCACAAATCCAATAATGTGTACAATCTAAGATGTAAACTATCCTCGATATCATGAAAAAAAGTAGGTTTCAAAATCTCACAATAATCTCTTTAATTAAAAATCACCATCTAACGCAACAATCCTAGTCCCCTTATCGAAGGCTAGGATTGTAACATTTGGAATATTAATAATCTATCCTAAATTATATATATTATGAAAGCTCAAACTCTTTTATCTTCATCCAACTAGTAAAATATAAGAGGATAAATACGATAGAATATAGGATTATTATTCTAGATATTCTGTTATCGTTGGATATATTTTGTATATTTTGTGTAATTATCTTTTTAGATTTCCTAACGTGATTAGGACTCACACTTGTAACCCTATATATTGAGATCAATGGAATCGACTCCAAGCTGAGGAGTTTCATATTATCTAACATGGTATCAGAGCCAACATGACACAAAGGTCACGGGTTCGAATCTCATCCACCCCCCATTTTCAAGTGGAATATTAAGCGCTGGGTATGAGGAGGGCCCATGTTGCATCCACACTTCTAGCCCAATGGGCTCTCATGTGAGGGGGCGTGATAGAGTATAATACATATTCATGGACCTCAACTATTAGCTTAACCATTCGATCCCCACTTCCTAAAAATCACAAACAAGCCCTTTCCGACCCAAATTGGAATGTTGCGATGCGTGATGAATATAGTGCTTTAATTGAAACAGGGACATGGGATTTGGTTCCAAGGCCTACGGGGGTGAACATTGTTAATTGTATGTGGTTATTTCGTCATAAATTAAAAGCTAATGGTGATCTTGAAAGACACAAAGCTCGTTTAGTTTGTGATGGCAGGTCTTAAATTGAAGGTGTTGACTGTGATGAAACGTTTAGTCCGGTTGTTAAGCCTGCCACTATTCGAACGGCGTTGAGCTTGGCTATGGCTCGTAAGTGGTCTATTCACCAACTTGATGTGAAAAATGCTTTTTTTGCATGGTGAATTGAATGAGTGTGTGTATATGCATCAACCCCCTGGGTTTGTTGATAAGAGATTTCCAGGATATGTTTGCAGACTTCGCAAAGCTCTATATGGCCTCAAACAAGCTCCAAGGGCTTGGTACCAGCGTTTTGCTAACTATCTTTTGCAGATGGGGTTTGTCATTGCTAAAATGGATAATTCTTTATTCATCTTCCGGCATGGGAGTGATATGGCATATTTGTTGCTATATGTTGACGATATTGTGTTGGTTACTTCCTCAGATAAACTACGTGAGAATATTATTTCTCATCTACGGAACGGGTTTCCGATGACTGACTTAGGTCCTTTGAATTATTTTTTGGGTATTGCTGTTACACGTACACCTTCATATTTGTTTCTGTCACAGCAAAAATATGCACAAGAAATTCTTGAACGTGCAGGTATGAGCAGTTGCAAACCTGCACAAACTCCAGTGGATACTCAATCCAAACTAAGTGCAGATGCTGGACCCCAGTTTCATGATCCAACACTCTATCGCAGTCTTGCAGGTGCCTTACAGTACCTCACTTTTACTCGCCCTGATATAACTTATGCAGTTCAGCAGGTCTGTTTAGTCATGCATGATCCTAGAGTGGCTCATTATGATGCATTGAAGTGAATTCTGCGATACATTCAGGGTACCATTGATCATGGGTTACATTTATATCCTTCGGCTCCTAAAAACTTGATTACATATACTGATGCAGATTGGGGCGGGTGTCCAGACACTCGTCGCTCCACTTTCGGTTACTGTTGTTTTTTGGGTGACAACCTTATTTCTTGGTCATCTAAGCGTCAGCATACTCTCTCCAAATCAAGTGCAGAGGCAGAATACAGGGGCGTCGCAAATGTTGTTTCTGAGGCATGTTGGTTCCGCAACCTTCTTTTAGAGCTACATTGTCCTCTCCGGCAGGCTACTCTTGTTTATTGTGACAATGTCAGTGCAATCTATTTATCTCACAACCCCGTACAACACCAACGCACCAAGCACGTCGAAATGGACATTCATTTCGTTCGGGAAAAGGTGGCGTTGGGGCATGTACGGGTATTACACGTTCCTTCTCGGTATCAGTTTGCAGACATTTTCACGAAAGGCCTACCCCGACAACTATTTATGGATTTCAGGTCCAGTCTCAGCGTACGTCCTCCTCCCGCTATGACTGTGGGGGTGTGATAGAATATAGGATTATTATTCTAGATATTCTGTTATCGTTGGATATATTTTGTATATTTTGTGTAATTATCTTTTGAGATTTCCTAACGTGATTAGGACTCACACTTGTAACCCTATATATTGAGATCAATGGAATCGACTCCAAGCTGAGGAGTTTCATATTATCTAACAAAATATATAACTCAGTTAGAATCACAGCGGGCCTTTAAAATTGCTAGATCCAAACTCTTTTTGACAAGAACTACTCAAACACATGGAAATTCAATAAGTGTTTTGTCTAATACATTGAAAAGTCTCTGTTGTGAACTAATTCACTTTCAAATTTAGGAAATATTTCAATACTCCCAATCTTTTAATTTTAAGCACTTGCCAAATTAAAGTGTGCCTTAAAATTGAATAAAGTTATGCAAAATTTTCATTCTTTGCACGAGTTAATATGTTAACAAGTTTAACTGCAATACATTTGTCTTAAACAAATAATAATCTGAAATACCATATTTTTCAAAGATGTCTGACACACTTACAAACTAATTTGTTTTAAATCATAGGATAATTTTTTTCATTTTAAAACAAACAAACATATAGTTCTATTTCAAATCTTCAAATAAGATAAACCCATTATTTAGTGTTAATTTCTGATTTCTTTTAATTTTTGCTTATTAAAATGTGAAACTAATTCTGTTAAGCTAGAATCAGAGGAAAAATGAGACATGTAAAGTTAATTAGGGAAATTTTATTATGAGAAAATCTAAAAGAAATTACAGCAGAAAAGATATATATATTTAGTTACAAATTCTAACTAACTTTACAAATAGGACAGAAAATATAAATATCTAATGTTGAGTTGTACAATATAACTTTCCAGAAACAAAAGCTTCTTTTCTGATCATCATCCCCCTCGAGCTGGAATTAGGGTGGCAGGCTAATCAGGTACCACAATTAGGGGTGAGCATGGGACGGGTACCCGTACCGTTAGTACTAACAGTTCGGGTACCCGATAACCAATATCACTAAAAGTGATATCCATAACCCGAACCGATAAGTTCGGGTACCCGGAATTCCGGTACCCGAATTTTCGGAACGGTTATCGGGTGCCCTATAAAGTATCCAATAGTGATAATTAAACTTAAAAAAATTAATTATTATGATATTTTTTTAACTCTAATTAACAACAATACCACACGATCTTGACCAAATTATTAATAACATTACTAATTATTGATATTTATAGTGATTATGAAGTAATGTAAGAGTTTAAATATTGAAAAGATAGATTTAAGTAGGAAAAAAACAAAATAATTGCTTATCGGAACGGAACGGGTACCCGTTAATTTTAAAATGATACCCAAAAACCATACCCGATTACAAATTATCGGAACGGGTACCCGAACCGTTATGGTTATCGGATCGGGTACCCTAATTTTCGGAACGGTAACGGAACGGGTTTTCGGGTTTTCGGTTTTTCGGGTAGTTTTGCTCAGCCCTAACCACAATGCTAAGCTTGAGAACCAATGTCTGATGTTGAGAGGCTCCTAGAGGCTTAGTCATGATATCAGCTTACTGCATGTTTGAACTAACATGCTCAAGGGTAATGAACCCTGATTCCACATTCTGCCTGACATAATGTACATCTATTTTAAGATGTTTAAAAATTTCACGCATATAGGGATTCTCTGCAATATGTTGAGAAGATATGTTGTCACTAAGTAAGGTGATTGGTTTAGGAGGATGAATATAAAGGTCAGAAAGTAAAGTGTGCATCCAAGTCAACTCACTTGTTGTTTGACTCATATTGCGATATTCTCCTTCAGTTGAACTCTTTGAAACCACCTGTTGCTTCTTAGTCTTCCAAGAAATCAAGGAATATCCCAAAAAGATACAATAGTAAGAGATCTGGCTGAATAAGCACAAGTGCCCCAATCTTCATCACAATAAGCTTGGAGCTTCAAGTTTGTGTTATCTGAATAAAACAAACCATGCTGCAAAGTGCCTTTCAAATACTTCAGAACATGTTGTGCGGCTGAAAAATGTGGCAGTCTTGGATCTCCAAAGAACTGACTCAGCTGTTGTACAGCATAAGAAATGTCAGGCCTGGTCATATTCAAATATAGAAGCTTCCCAATAATCCTTCTATACATCTCTGGATCAGAAAACTTATCACCAGTGTCTTTGTGAAACTTTAAACCCTTTGGAAAAGGAAAATCATCCACCTTGCAGTCTGTCATGGCAGTATTTTCTAGCAAATCCAAAATGTATTTCCTTTGGTTAGAGAAGAATTTCTAATGACCTCAATTCCAAGGAAATACTTCGGCCCTGTTTGGTAAATAGCTTAAAGCTGAAAGCTGAAGCTGATTATGTTAGCTGATTTTGACTAGCTGATTGTATTAACTGATTTGATTAACTTATTTTATTAGCTGATTGTATAAAAGTGTTTGGTAAATAGCTGATAGCTTAAAGGTGATTAAGTATGTGAAATGACCAATAAGCTAATTGTAGGGTAGGTAGTTTAGATAGGATTTTAAATTAAATGAGGTTATAAGTGTCATTTCACAATAATTAATGAATAAGCTAATTGAAAAAGCTCCTAAAATGAGCTTTTTCAAAAAGAGCTTATTTAGTGGAATAAGCTATTTCAATAAACTTACTACCAAACACTTGTATTAGCTTGTTTGACTAGTCAATCAACTAAAGTTAGTCAAATAAGTTAATATACCCCCAATAAGCTTACTATCAAACAGGGCCTTCAAAGGATCCAAATCCTTAATTAATAGTGAATTGAGTGTATAATTTGTCCTTTTTCTGTTGTATCAACTATCCAATCTGATGTTTGAAAACATGTCAAAGCAGAATTAGCAGTTGAAGTAGAAATAATACCTGCAAAATTCATAGAAGTGCTGCAAGGATCAACCACATCTTGTTGTTGTCCCTGCCTTCCTTTCATGCATCATCTTCATCATTTCTTTTGCAACAGCACCAACTAGAGCAGAATCAATCTGAGGATCCTTGCCCTTGGAAGAGTAATCATCGAAATCCAAAGGTGAATCATTCACTTCCACCTCACAAACATTTGCAACCATCTTAAAGGAAATTTCTAAACCACCACCAGACTGCTTATTGCGTATAGCAACATACCAGTCAGGAAATCCATGGAGTTTAAAAGAACCATCAATAGTATGACCTGAATCAACTTCTCTTGCAGTGATCACACTTGCGATCAGACTTATCAAGTTTGAGACATTTGACGTCTCGTTTAGAAGATTGTCTAGATTGAGGTACCTGATTATTCTTATAGGTAGCAAATGCACTACTCTTAGGGCTGGCAAAAACTGACCCGACCCGAACCCGACCTGAAAATAGCGGGTTTGGGTTGAGATTTCTGACCCGAAAACTTAAATGGGTCGACACGAACCCGATCTGATAATTAAATGGGTTTGGTTAAGGTTGAAATTTTCAATCCGAAAATGAACCATCTAACCCGGGAAAAAAAAAAACACGGAGATCACTCTTAAGCCCAAGCCCAAAAATCCACCTACTAAAAGAGAAAACCCCTAAAACCCTCACATTCTCCTTCTCAAACAGGCAAACAGTCGTTTTTCTCTCTCTCCTTGTCTCATTGCCTCACTTGTGTCTCCTTCACTCCTTTCCTTCAGTCCTACAATCATTCCTTTAACCTTCTCCTTCATCTCAAGGTAATTTTTCTCTTGAATTTATTTACATGCTTTCGATTTTTTTTTTTTCGTTTTTAGCATGTTAATTTTTGTTTAATTTCGAAGTCATTTGCTCTTTATATTCAAATTCATCATCAGTTATTAATTTTTTTTACATATATATGTTCTTAGCTTGTATTTTAATATCTAAATCTACTTGTTTGATTTGATATTTCTTATTTTAAGATGGCTATTTATTAAATTGTGAAAATTGCATCTACTTTCTACTACTTTGCCGTAGTGTTTATGGTTTGATTTGTTTTGGAATTAAATATACATATTATTAAAGTTGATTTTGTATTTTATATAATCTAAATTGATGACTTGAATATTTATTAATGTGTTTTTGTTATTGTTTGCAGGAAAGAACGAACAACAAACCAGCATGTGAAGGATTTTGAGAAGTTAAAATTATGTTGTAAATTTAAGTTTCAAATCCCTTTAATAGGAAGTTTTGGTTGTAGATTTAATACATTTAAATTCATTTATGATTTACAGATTTAAAGTTGAAATTCAACTTGTATTGATTTCTTTTTGTTTTTAAGATTTTTATTGGTAATAAATTTTTCTTTAATCTACCCAAAAAAAATCATGTTAAATAAGGTCAACTTCGGGTTGACCCGAACCTGAAAAAATCAGGTTAGGGTCAAGAACTTCGACCCGAAATGCTAAACAGTTCAGGTCAGGGGGTTTCAACCCGAACCCGAAATGACCCGAACACGAAAATGACCCGACCTAATCCGTTTGCCACCCCTAACTACTCTGAGAAGATAAATCCACTTTCTCATTCAATTTATGTTGCCTTTCAATTTGTATAAGCATGTAATATGCTCTATTAAAAGTATGAAGAGGATCCATATTGATTATGTTAGTCTTAGCAGCATCATAATCTCTGTTTAATCGAGCAAGAAGCTAAATCAACTTCTGCTTCTGATCAACAGCTAAAATCTTCCTTAATATTCCACAAGTACAACCAGCCAAAGCACCACAATCACAATCTGGAAAACCTTCCAATAACTGGATTTCATCCCAAACTCTCTTCAACTTAGAGTAATATTGAACAATTAAATCAGATTCTCGTTCAATTGAAATCAACTTCTTATGTAAATCAAACAATTGAGGTGCATTGGATTGACCATACCTCTCAAAAATTTCGTCATATAGCTATTGTGCAGACTGTTGAAGAATAAAACCTTCAGAAATCAGCTTATCCACTGAATTCAACAACCAGGATTGCACCATATAATCGTTGTGTATCCATTTCCAAAGATCAGGAGAATTAGAAGCAGGTCTTCTGCAAATGCCATCAATGAAGCAGAGCTTATTCTTAGCTCCAAGAGCAAGTCGAATTGATCGATTCCAGGTGAGAGAATTATCTCCATTAAACTTGTGAGCTCCAAGATGTTGATCAGGTTGGTCACCGAATCCAAGAAAATACTTATCAATATATCCAGCAGTAATAGAGTGTTGATTTTGAGGTTGAGAGTCTTGAGCCGCCATTAAAATGATCGAAAGATGTAATCGAAGAAGCAAATTCAATCAAACAAAACAAGCGACAAAAGTAGAACAACGAAGAACACAATCGATGAAACAAGTTCAATCGATCAAAATATACCTCAATTTTCAAGAAATTGAGCAAAATCAAGAAATCCAGCAAGAATTTTAAAAGAAATTTCAGCAAATTGCTGAAGAATATCAATCAAAATCAAGCGAAAAACAATCAGAATCGAGCGTTTAGCTCTGATACCATGTGAAACTAATTCTGTTAAGCTAGAATCAGAGGAAAAATCAGAGAGAAAATGTGAAGTTAATTTGGGAAATTTTATCATGAGAAAATCTAAAAGAAATTACAGCAGAAAAAATATATATAGCAAGTTACAGATTCTAACTAACTTTACAACTAGAACAGAAAATATAAATATCTAATGATGAGCTGTAAAATATAACTTTCCAGAAACAGAAGCTTCTCTCTGTTGAGTTTTTGTTTATGTTGGTAACACGATTGAACTTAAGATGATTCAGTTGAGATATATTTACAAGCATCAGACAAACTGTGTTTACCAATCTTTTTAGACTCTCATTGGGATTCGGGTTCCAATTCCAGTGTCTATTACAGGCAGGCTATGTGTTGTTATTTGGTGGTTCACCTATTTCTTGAAAGTACAAGAAACACAACACATTACAACATACATATCATGGTCGATAATCAATCAACCCTGCACTTGGCCAAGGATATAATGCTCCATGAGAGAACGAAACACATTAAAATAGATTGTTATTTTACTCGATACAAAATCCATTGCTTGTAATATATATACAGCTGAAATAATTATTATTCACATATATATAGAAATACAACTCCTACTTCTATTTAGCTTGGCGTTCTTCATTTTTCTCTCATGATTTTTCCATAAAATTTTGTTTAATTCTATCATAATTTTATCTATGATTAATTAAAGCTTTTACAATTTACCTTTTTAAATGTTGTTTATGATTTGTTTAAAAGGTTTATTTAATCATTCATATTTAGTTTATAATTTTATATTGAAAATATAAATTTGTAACCATTATTATAAACTTGCTTTTACTTGAATCATTCATTTTTAAGAATCACATATAAATATATAATAGCATAACCACTAATAATACAAATAATTCAAGTAAGACAAGACACCAACTAAGAATGTTGGCAATGTAAGTTACCCACAAATTGTAATGCGGAAGAGACCAAATTACTCGTTCTCCCGCATGTAACCCTTTCAACGGGGTCCATGTGACGTGCGAGTTTATTACACTAAAGGATGATTTATTGATTATCATCCACATGACTAGTTACGACTATGGGATTCATCTAATCATTTTCTTCAATTCTACTTTTTTTTAATCTTCTTTCTTTTGGCCTGTTTACCGTTATTAAGGATTGCATAGATTGATTATAAATTCACTATTATTTAATTACCTTGTGATTCTATCTAAGAAATATATAATACTCCGTCTCTCCATTTATGTGTATATATGATTATGAATTTATCTCATTTTGAAGAGGGAATTGAAGTAATTAATTATGGATTTAGTTAAATTCATCTTAATGTGTAGTTTTCACAATATTATATTTTTCATAAGTTTTAATAATATGTAAACGGCTTGGTTGTTACCTAGCTGATGATTGACTTGCATGGTTTCCAAGGCTTTGATTAAGATTATAAATTGAAAATAAAACTTTATTGATATATTCATATATCATGTGAACAATGATTAACTTTTACGACATGTTTATTAGGCGATAAGGATAATGAATTAAAAGACATTTTGTAGGGAAAGTGCATGTCAATGTCCCTATAATTAACACAATTTCTATGAACGTGTATATTTCATCATAAATGTTCACTAATACATTAGATATGGTGATGACTGGTACTATAAAATTCATATTGAAAGAGGATGTTTAATAAAGGGTTGGACATGTAACTCATTACCATAATTTCTCTGTTTATTATCATTTACCTGCTCCAAACAAGTCTTTCGGATCTCTCTTGATCATCGTAATTGGTCAACTAATTAATTAACAACATTATAAAATATGCATAGTAATCGACAACATCATAAAATATGTGGGATACTTCATATTTTTGCATTGTAACTTCTATGTATTATCATTTCTCAATCCTCTCTCTAAAATTATTATAATATGACACTTTTCAACCGATACTACTTATGATATTTGTCGATTCTTAGAATCAACCAATTATTTTACCTTACTCTCTTCCTTTAAGTTACTTTTACAATAAAACCAAAACGCATACTTCCGAGTGCATTTAATAACTCAGCAATAATGTCTTCAAGCTTATATATCTACACCAATCTTGACCCATTTGCCAAATCAACCAAGTTTTTTATGATAAAGCTTCAATTCATACTAATTTCACATGATTACATGCTTCTAGAAAAATCTAATTATATAGATCATTATAAAAACTAAAATAAGTGCTAAATATGAGCTTAATGAAAAGAAATAACAACATAACAGATTAACATTTGGGGTTTTGCATTTGTTAAATCCCACCATAACCAAAAAAACATGTACTACATTATCATTGGACGGCAGAATGAAGTAGTTTGATGAGGTACCCAAAAAATGTTTAATAATAAACTCCTTTGTACAATCCATTAATAAATAATATCCATATACTAATTCTAATTCATTCATTCCTTAATTAGTTTATTAACACAGCCAAGCTTATTCTTCTGCTAGCTAGCTAAGCTAATAATCCTAATGGAGGCCATGAATAATATACTAGACTTCCTGGCTTTAGGGTGTTAACAGTACAATAATATAATTATTGTGACTTCGGAAGAATTCTAATCAACCAATACGTTATAGTATAAACAAATCTTTCGCCAAATAAGCTAAGAGACGAACTACCACTAGATACAACCAAGTTAGCTTTTAGCTTAGCCTTGTATGATGACACGTATACAACTGTATACCCTGTTAATTGTGTTATTGTTACTCCGTATATATCATTATGTACTCAGATCACAATATAGTACATGTTAGACCCTAGTTAGACACTTAGACCGACCTAGCTAGTATGGGTGCAGTGTATGGCACGTATGCTCCTTATTAGTTGTATAACTGTTAGACGATCAACGACTTATGGTCTTATTCTGATTTACTAAACCGAGCTGAAGTGAACTGATTGGAGCTGAACTGAATTGAAACAATCTGAAGTGAATTGAACCGATCCGAACTAAACTAAACTGAATTGTTTATGAGAAAAGATACTAAACTGATTGGAGTTGAACTGAACTGAACTGAAATTAAGCTGAAGAAAACAAACCCTTAGCATACCAATTGGATGTTAGTGAGTTAGTGTAGTGGTGATTAGGACTACACTTGATAAGGAGGACTGCGTGTCGATCTCCCACAACAATTAGGAGGGAACTGGAACCTAACTATTTAAAACTGATTCCCCCGAAAAGGTGAATTGGGTGGAACCCAAAAAAAACTTAGCATGGATTTGTATAGTTATACTTCGTATATATTAGTGTAAAATGTAATATGGATGTAATGCAAGCCATGGTAGTTAGTTATAAATTTAATTTAACTTAATTAAAAAATAAAAAAAAAAGGATAAGGAAAAAAGGGGAATAAAATGTTATAAGTTGAAGTGGATATTAAAGGAGAGAGAAAAAGGTGGTGGGGAAGGAAATCCAGCTCATAGTGGTGAAGGAGTTGATACTGACCCCACGTGGAGAGGTGCTACCAGTTCATGGAGTACAAACACAATTGTAAAGATTTCTCAATTATAAATTATAATTACAATTACGAATTTTTTAGGAGACCTTCAGAGCTGTCTCACAGCTCAGTTATATGGACTCCCTCTAACTATAAACTATACCCTACATGCACCCTGCCCTTGTAAAAGACTAAAAGTTTTTGGTTATTTTTTTTATTTTTTTTTTTAATGCTTCGATTTCTAAATACTACGTAAATGTCTTAGTGTACTTATTTTAGATGGTAGAATTCGATTGATTAATACGAAGTACAATAGTATTTATAGAAAATTGGATACAAAAGTTTGATAAATTAAAAAGTTACTGTAATAAAATAAGTTGATTTATCTAAGAATAAGATTTTTTGGTGAAATGAAATTGTGATTTAGAGATCAGAACATATAAGCTATAAAGTATGGAAGTACTTAGTAATGATTATTGTGATTAGATTTAAGGGATTTATATAATGTTGAGTTGGATATTTGGAGCGTTTGCTTTTCTTTTAAACATTCTCTCTTTTTCATGAGAGCTAAGTGTAGCTCCCTTTCAATCTAAAAGGACACCCTTTTGCTTTGACTTGGGTACGTAGAAAAGGACTTTTTAAAGAAGCATGGTTTCCAACTTTTAAAGGGCTATCCATGTATTGTCACATTTGATTATGCTACATATATATATGTTGTTGGCTTTTAAATTAGTTCAACTTGCTTGAGAATGATCATTATTAATCCATCGCTCTCTACATCTCGAAGAATAAAGTGGCCTTTAGTCTCTACTATATTATGGAGTACTTGATTACTTTGTTTGTGCAGTGGAAGGTATTTGAGGGTATCTCTTTATAAATTCGGAGTTTATATGATTTTAATTAATCTAAACTCAAGTCAGGTTAGGCTTCTAATAGGGAAAGCTCTCTTAATAGCATACATAAATTATACCTTTTAAGTACTCAAACCTAAAACCTCTTATTAAGTTGGAACAAGTCTTTCATCAACTGATCCTACTTCAAGTCGAAGAAAAAATTATACTTCTTATTAGATATTTAATTCCAACCCAATAACACTGTTTTTATTTATTTATTTATACATAATTACAAAATCATCATATCACTTTGCAAAGTAATTCAAATGCCAAAAGGCTAAATTTAATATTGGTGCACCTCTCAACTTATTATTTGATTTATTTAAGTTTCAAACTTAACTTATCTAAAACTAACTTATCTAAATAGATTTAGAATTATATAAACATATTTGTATCTATTTTGTCTATAATAAATACTTTGGGAATGTGTCTAGATTAATTATATAACATTATATGTATATGAACCAAACTAATTTGTCTAAACTTATCATATTATGTGTAAACTTGCTTCTTAATCAAATTTAACTCGTTTATGACAAATAATAAGTGATGCTCAAAGTCTTTCAAAATAAATCATGTAAAACACATGAAAGAGTAACATGATCAAGACAAGTCACAAGAGGCCAAGAGGTTACAAAAGGGTCATTTACTTTGGGTTTGGGTTGATTCATATTTGGGTAATTAAGGATGTTTTTCATTCATGATATAGATCATGTCACTCTATCAAGTGAGGAGATCTTTAATTCTTAACAAGTCTTGGTGGATGAGTGGATTCATTTAGGTCGAGTCTCTCAGAGCATGAATTACTCCTATTAGTCCCATACCACATAATCCACATTAACCTAGTTGGGTGAGGTATCAAGTCAGGAAATTGGGTTGGCTATGAGTCTATAACAAGTCCGAATTAAGCCAGGTCTATTTTATTGATGAGTTATGCTAATTTTTATGTTTATATGAATCGAAATTTAAATTGGCGTTATTTTTTTGGATCAAATCGGGTCGGTTGAATCACTATTTGCCACCTCTTGGCTAGCAAAGTTAAGTCGAAAATACTTTGGTGAGACTCACAACACAACTTCTAAGCAGAATCGCAGCTTCATACTTCCTGTTCACCGGCGTTTTGCGGCCGCTTGAAGGCCGTAGCTCTCTCGCCTCGCTATTTACCTACACTCATTTCCGTCTCTCTCATCTGAGGCTGCGTTCTCTCTGCTTTATCAAGGTATTTTTTGTCAATTTTTTTTGGTTAATTTGTGTTCTTGAGAAAGTCCGAAAAAAAAACTGATTCTCTGAACAATGAACAGTATATGTTAATTTTTCGTTAATTTCATTTAATTTGCATTTTTTGATGCCATTTTTAATTTCATGAGTTTAATAAGCTTGTTTTCAGATTATATTTGTTCAATAGCTGGGTTAATTTGGGCTAAAAGCCTAATATCTACTGATTTTCTGCGAATTAGGGTTTTTCGTTTACTCTTCATAGCTAATTTGCTTGTAATTTGATATTGTTGTGCATTCTTTCACTTTATGTAATGACCTTGAGCGATATTAGGTGCAATTGAGGTGTATAGTGTAATAGACTAGATTGGATTGTTTAATTGTTGCAATGTAATAATTCAATTTATGGAAGAAGGGCAGATTTTTCATACGATTAATCAAAGGTTACAAGGATAGTTAGTAGCTTGAGGCTACAAGTCTCTAAGCCACTTTAGGTAGCCACTCTCTTGTGTTTGCCTTACAAATTTCTGGATGAAACTATTACAAGATTCAACTATCATACTTAAACTAATGGTCAAGGCTGACCTTAGGGAGAGTACATGTGACTACTTAGCTAATTAAGAAAAACCATAAATGAACATAACAAAAGATGGTTGCCCTTCTTTCCTTCAATCTCCTTAATTGTTTTTGGCCTTTAGTAAAGAAATGCCTTCCCTATGCTCCGATGGCTGCTGCCCTTTTCTTGCGCCTCGAATACACCATCAACGGTTGACTTGAGTCCATTACATATAGTGGATGAAACATTGGATAAATGTTAGTTCTTCAAGATGAATGTGCTATTTGTACTACATTGCGCTTTATGTTTTGTTAAATTTGGAAGTTGTAGAAGATGATTACTCGATTTTGGGCTTCGGCATTTGGCAGTTGCTCCACATTAGTTTATATTTCTGTAGTTGGTTGAATATGTTCTGTATCAATATTTTCGAAACAAGAGTTGTTGGTTTGGCAAGTTGGCAACATTAGGCATGGTGTGCTAGAAATTGTGGTTTGTTTTGCGCAGGGGTAATTGTAGCTTATGAATTTAATCGGGTTTATCATTGACACTTCTGAAATATTGAAGATGTTTAGAGTCGTCTGATATACGATACGAAGTATTATTGAGTAGCAATGTAGCATGACTTAGTGTGGTAATTTGCGGATTGGGTTTAAGGTTTTGTCCCTTTAGCAAAACTTGTAAACGTAGATATTTGTAGTTTCGTTGTTCTTGTAACAGGGTACACACTACACAGTTTCGAGCTGTAAGCTAAGTGTCTGCGGGTTATCTTTTTCTATATTGTATACCGTAAAAATGTGTTTTTTTTTTTTTTTGTAAGAATTTGTCATGGATGTGTAAAACTGTGAAAGTACTTCTGAAATAACTAGGCAGCTTATTTTCTAAAATTTGAAGCAGGAAACATGTCTGTTAGAATTTTATTTTGGTCTCACAAGGATAGTGGTTTGGTTTTGGTTCTTAGGCATATTGTAATAAACATGGAAGAGCTCCTAATCATAAATGAAGCTCTATGAAGCCCTCTTACTATTATTTTTTCTAAAATATTTGCATTCTTAAAGATTAGAAAGAAAATGGCAGCATATTTATTAAGTTCCATATTTTTGCTTTATCTGTTTTTAAATGGGGAATAACATGGGTTAAATAGGTCGATTAAGTGCTAGTAAATACTTCTTTAACATATAAAATTTGCTTCAATTCTGCCAGATATATGTATCGTCTCTGGAAGAATCAGACAAGTATGTATGTCTTCACTGCTTATCTCTCACTACTAGAAAATTTTTGGGCTGATGAAGGTGATATTGAATCTGCCTCACACCTGCTTTCAGATCATCTTGGGGAGACTTTTTTTACTTTGGGTGAATAAGAAGACATTAGCTCTGCTTTTTTGGAACTTCAGTTATCCTTGTTGGGATTCAAAGGAGACTACCATGCATCGTCATCTTGGATATTTACTTACAATTTGCAGAGTTATTCAACAAGATCTCAAATGTAAGCTAGGGGCAGTACCCAATAATCAGTTTCTCAATTCTCTTCACATCTGCCCTCCATGTTTTCCCTCCAACCTGGTCAAGTTTCGTGCTTTTCACCTTGAAGAAGACTCAGTTTTATGTAATCAAAGAGTAGAGCTTCATGAACTTCATAAGAATTCTGAAGAGCTACCAATGAACTTTGATATGACTGCTCTCAAGGTTCAAAATTTGCTTAAAGATTTCTCAAATAGTTCATATGAAGAGCTTGTTAAAGCTCTTGATAATTGTGGACTGACTTTAAGTGAGGATTTGGTGCTTGATGTGCTTATACGATTTCATTCAGATTGGAAAATGGCATTTTTGTTCTTCAAATGGGTGTCTAATAATCCAAGTGGTTATTTTCCAGGATCTAGGGTTTACAATGAACTACTTGGGATATTGGGGAAGGCCAAGCGCTTTCAGGAACTCAGTCAAGTTTTTGACGAAATGTCGAAGAGAGGAACCATGAATGAGAGATCGTATGGGATTGTGGTTCATAGGTATGCTGCTGCTCATAGGATTGATGATGCAATTGAATTTTTCGATAAGAGGAGGCAGTTTGGCCTTCCGAATGATTTAATTGCTTTCCAAACGCTTTTGATGTCTTTGTGTCGGTACAAACATGTTGAGGCTGCTGAATTTTTGTTCCATTCAAAGAAATGTGAGTTTCAGTATGATATCAAGACTTGGAATATTATCCTTAATGGTTGGTGTGTGCTAGGCAGTCTACGGGAAACAAAGAGATTTTGGAATGATATTATCCGCTCTAGATGTAAACTTGACAAAATTACGTATGGGATTTTCATAAATGCACTATGCAAGTCAGGGAAAATTAGTACGGCAGTAAAGTTGTTACATGCTATGTGGGAGAAGGGTTGCACTCCAGACGTGGTAATTTGCAACAGTATCATTGACGGGCTGTGTTTTAAGAAGAGAATTCCTGAAGCCTTCAAAATATTGAGGGAGATGAATGAGAAAGACTGTGAGCCTGATGTGGTGACTTACAACTGTCTTATTAAGCACATGTGTAAGATTCAGAGGACAGAGGCAGTCTTCCAATTATTGGATGAAATGATGCAGAAGGGTGGAAATTGTTCCCCGAATTCTAGGACTTATTGTCACTTGTTAACATCAACAAAAACACCAGAGGAAGTTCAGACTTTGCTTGAAAGAATGAAATCTAATGGATGTGAGATGACAGGAGACTCGTATAATTTGCTGCTGAAGTTGTACATGAATTGGAATTGTGAAGAAAATGTTCAATCAACTTGGGCTGAAATGTTGAGAGACGGCATGGGACCTGATCAGCGATCTTACACGGTCATGATCCATGGGAGGTATGACCAAGGAAGAATAGAAGATGCTTTGGATTATGTCGAAGAAATGACATCGAAGGGAATGGTGTTAGAGCCCAGGACAAAATTGTTGGTTGACGCCATGAACATCAAGATGAAAGAGAAAGGTATAGAAATAAACGATACTAAACAGTCTAGCTATGCGCATAGGAGAGAGAGAGCAGATACATTTCTCTCTCATCAATGAAGCTTTGGCAATGCTGAACTTTTCTTTGGTTGCGTCTATTAATTCTCCGATATAATACTATATAGGAATTTCTCTATATTAACATGAACCTCAGGTGCATGGATTTTATTTTTTTTAGATTCATCTTTGGGTTTTTTTTTTTTTTTTTTTTTTTGTTTGTGGAAGATCTCAACCTAAAGTTAATACAAATTATGGATCAAATAAATTAGTACTCTCCCTGTCTCTATTTTATTGTCCCATTTGACTATGCACAGTCTAAAAATGACAATGATGCAAAATAAAGGGACGAAGGGAATATTTTTGTATGTGAAACTCTAGTAGCCACCCTTTCCCCTTTCCCCTTTCTCTTCATGTCTCATTTTAATACTTGAGACTAAATTCTCAACACCCTTGGAATCTTTCCAAAATTATTCTATTTCGTAATAGAGACTAATATCTACGAAGTATATATACTTCATTCGTACTTTTAATATTGTACCACTTGTCTTTTAAAAAAAGTTTTATAAATATTGCATAGTTTTTATTTTAGGATAAAAAATCTTTGTTCACACTGCAGATACCCAACATACATCTTACTTTCTCACACTTAATTTTTTTGTTTATGTTTATATCACATGGACAGTTTTATATTTTTACCTTTCTCTCTCTCTCCTTTTTTCTCTTTTTTCCCACTATCAAATGTGTCCAACCTATATGGTGCAATAAAAAAAAACCAGAGATGGGAGTAATATACAATTGGTTGCAAAATGTACTCAATGGTAGTTTTCTATCTCATTGGGTGCACCTATATAGTATATATATGTGCATGCAAATGTATCTAAAAGGTACCTAAATTTTCTTTTATAAGGGTGTGGTGCTAGGGCACATAAACTACCGACTGCAACTAGGAGATTAGGAGATGACCTACACCCCTTGTTATTAAAATCCCGATTTATATCTTAAAATCTTACGATTTTACGATTCTTGTATATCATACGATTCGATTTACGATTCTACCCGATTTTACATATTTTTCTGAACTAGTGAAATCCTTACAAGTAACAAACATGTTTATACAGGTTTTTATAAATATATATTGTCAAGTATTGATTTCTTAATGGGTAAATAAGTATTATCTATCAATAATTAGGTTTCAAACTCATAATTTCAATATATTTAATTATATTTATATTTGACGTCTTGATTATGCATGTCGGTAGAATCTTACGATTCTACGATTCGATTCTGATAGCCCCTTCCGATTCAAAGTAGAATCCCGATTTTAATAAGTTTGCCTACACCATTGTGTTTGTTCTACAACTACCCAAAAACAAAACAACTCCTTTATTTTCTTTGCCGTCTAGTTAAAGCCTTCTTTACTCCGCCTTTTAAAAAAAAAGCAATAAAAAAATATTCAGTTCAATATATATAATGCTAGTTTAGTAAATATAAGTTTAATTTTAAAAAATCAGCTAGTTCTAATATATTATACTAAGCAACCAATTCGAGGAAAAAATAGTTTTTTTCTTCCTACTTTTGATGTATTCCTTTATTGTGTTTGTATTCGAATAAGAGGATCTTCGATTTGAGCACATATGCCACTCACACTCAGCCAATTTTGAATCGATTGGGTGAGCTTTGACTCATTGGTTGTTTGGTTTAGGTTAGGCTAGTTTGAAGTTAAATAAGATTTCTGATTATCTTATAATAGATAAATTTCATATTTAGGTGAAGCTCGTTAGGTCATAATCAAATACAATTGTATAGAAACTTGATACTCAATGCGCACGAGACAATCTCTTTTAGATTGTCTATGATGTATAACAATAACCATATACTTCCTCCGTTCTATTAATATTGCAACAATGAACTTTTTGCACTATTCATCACTCTTGTTTGACCATATAATATGAGTTATACGTTAAGCAAAATATGGTTAAGTGGGATCTTGTTGGATTCGTCTCATAAAATACTTCCACAATATCAATTTTTTATAATTTTTACTCTTACACAATTATAGATATTTAGCATATAAAAGGTGTTTCGGGATGCGTAATTTTCTCCTTGTTGCAATATTAACAGAACGGAGGAAGTATAATAAAAGAATAATTTTTGTATACATCTGGTGTACCGTAATTTATTGTACATCGGAGGTCATTTTTACAATTTTTTGGGTAACTTTTATTAATAAAGCATAAATATTTTGTAATTTTTATTTATGTCATGGTAACTTTTATTCATATTAAGGTAACTTTTGCTCATTTTAGAGTAAACAATACGGAGTATTTATTATACATCCGATTTATTTAAAAGTTTGTCATAATATCATTTTTTATTTTGTATAATATTATTTTGGGTTTTTCTACACAGTATCCCTAAGGTATTCACTTTTCTAAGTTGTACCCACCCATTTTCAAAATTTCACATTGTAACCCCAAGGTACCTTTAGTGTGTACGATGTAATCCCCCACTAATCCTAAAGTTAACATCGTTAACTTTTGTTAAAAAATCCGTTTAAATTTTTTTTTTTTAAAAAAAAAAAAACCCTCCCTCCTGCAAAACCACCCACGTACCACCAACGCTTCCCTCCTCCAAACTCACCCGCCCAACAAACCACCCACCGGACTTCACCCCAGCCACTGGACTTCACCCAAGCCACCGCAGCCACCCTATGAACCGCACCCACCCTACAAACCGCAGCCAGCCCAATGCACCGCCGAAACAACAACAACAATTCGCCGCCGATTCAACCACCAAAAATCTGATGCTTGAACCCTAATGGACGAAAAACTCCAATCCTTTACCCTTTCACCCTCAAATTAACCGGAATCGACCATTGAAACCCTGAATGGTCGATTTGGCCGTTTAAAGGGTGAGGGAAAAGGGGAGTGGTTTTACGCGGTAGTGGTTGGGCCTGAGGTGTTTTGGGTTGGGCTAGGGTGGTGCATCAGCTACGGAGTTTGGGGTTAGGCTAAGGTGGTGCATCGGCCGGGGTAGGTCGGGATGGGAGTGCCGGTAGCTGTTGCCGGCAGTGGCAGTGATGGTGGTGGGGCTAGTTAGGGTTAGGGATGGGTTCAATTTTCTTCATGGTGGTTTGTGTGTGGCTGTTGTGCTAGGTGTGGTGGTTACTAAGTGTGGGTGTTAGGGTGGTTAGGACTGGGTCGTGAAGGTTGGTTTTTGGTGGTGAGGCAACATAAAACTAACGACAATAGCTAACGACAACTTAACGGTAGTGTTACATCGTACTCACTAAACGTACCTTGTGGTTACAGCGTGGAATTTTGAAAATAGGTGGGCACAACTTAGACTGGTGCATACCTTAGACCACTCTCACTCATGGTCAAAAAAATAAAATGTCATTCTCTCTCTACCCACTTTCTTACTCCTCTTTTCCCACTTTTTTCATGGGCGTTTTTTTTATACAAGTCCTCACATATTCATGGGCTAAAATAAACCCACAACAAAAGTAAAATTTTAGTAATAACAAATTAAGTAGAAAAATGTGATTTTTCGAAGTGCACAAAAATATAACAAAATGGGTGTCTACTTATAGATAAAAATAAATTATGAACATTGATAATTTTTATTTTTGTTTTTAAATATGTTAAATTGGTCAAAATAGCTATTTTTATATTTAATTAGTGGGTACACAAGTTACTGTAGCATTACAAAAATGTCATGGCCTTGGGCATTTCTGATTTTCCTCGTGGGCATTTATTTTTTTGCCCATGAGTGGGATACATGTTTTTTGATTTTTACCTTGAATTTCTCCTCATAAGCATATTTTTTACTATGAGTGAGAGTGCTCTTAGGAGTACTGTGTAAAAAAACCTTTATTTTGTTTTTACAAATCTAACCTAATCAAAGAATAAAACGTTGCAACTAAAAAACAATGGCGTGACACAAAAAATTGACACGCATACGCTAATTTGTGATAGAAGAAGTTGAAGGCAACTCCGTAGTAAACCTCTAAAAAACATGAGCAAAAAGAAGACTGCTACTTAAACAAAACCCTAGCAGACCTCACAAACCAGTAAGGAGAAAACGCCTCTTTCTCCTCTCACAAACTCTCGCAACCAATCGCAGCTTCATACTTCTTCTTCACCAAAGCTTCAACTTCTTACCTTTTACGCTTCCTTCTTTGCCTGCTTTCTCTTCCTTCTATCTCCACTTTTGCTGCGATCTCTCTGCTTTCAATCAAGGTATTTTTTTCTCTATTTTTTTTTGTTAATTTGTTTTTGTTGTTATGTTTTATGATATGAACGATTTATATTTTGGTTTTTTTGATGATTTAAGTTCAATTTTTATGTTTTGATTACTGTAAGGTCGAATTCGGAGATTTTTTGGGTATTTTGTGTTTAATTTGGCTAAAATCTGGTGATTTTTTTTTTTGGCGTATTAGGGTTTTTCATGTACCAATCAAGCCAATTTGTTTGTAATTAAATTGATTTATACATCCTCTTACCATAGTTGCCGACATAGAGCGAAAATATTGGAAGAATTATAGTTCTTCGAGATGAATATATTTGTACAGTATACTATATGTTTTATTGCGCTGTGTTTTGTTAAGATTTGTCAGTTGTATGAAGAGGTACTTGATTTTAGGATTCGGCGTGGGGCGGTTGCTCCATATCCGATTTAATTTTTGTAGCTGTTTGTGTTTGTTCTGTTTCTAATTTTCTATAGAATGTTAGTATGGCGGTTTAATCTTCGAAGTGAGATTTGCTGGGTTGACAGCATTAGGTTTGATGTGTTAGATATTGTGCTTTGTTTTGCGCGGTGGTAATTGTTGCTGGTGGTTGTAATCAGGTTGATTATAGACATTTCTGAAAATTGAAGATGTTTAGACTAAGGATACTTGATGTGGTAAATTACATATTGTGATGATTAAGGATTTTGTTCTTTAAGTGAATCTTCTTTTGTTTGTGAGAGTAATTGTATATATATGTAGTTTAGTAGGTATTGTAACAGGCTAAATGGTATCAAGCTTTTGAATCAGTGTCTGAGACTCTGAGGTTGCCTTTCCTAATGTTAGAGAAGCATGTGTTTTACCATAAGAATTCTTCATGGGTGTGGGAAACATACTCTAAATAATATGGCAGCTTACCTTTTAAATTATGAAGCAGGAAACATTTTGGCTAGAATTTTAATTTAGTGTCAGATGGGATAGTGATCAGGCCCTTAGGCATATTGTAATTGACCGGGAAGGCAGGAAGAGCTCTTATTTTTAAAGAGAGTTTATGAACCCTCCTACCATTCTTTTTAACCTGGAATCCCGAAGATAGAAAGGAGATGGCAGAAAATGTCTTTCTTGTTGTTTCTCCTTTAAATTGTTAGGAAAGCCTGGGAAAGTTGCGAAGTTAAGACGGCAATGAATTGTCAGCAAGTCAATGTCTTTTAGGTTGTACTGCGCAACAATGGAGGGATAATATTACTAACAAATTGCCACAATGATAATCAAAGTTATTAACTCTCTCTGATGATCATAATGTGTGATTCTATGCAATACTGCCATGAGGAATGAATGAGAAATTGAGAAAATTAATTAAATAAGTATCAGGAAACATGATAGCTAATAATCTGATCCTAATCCACCTAATCACCTTATCCCACTTTGATTCCAGTATAGTGAGAATCTTTGGAGGAAAAATTATTGACGGGCATTTGTTGATGTTGCAATTCTTTTTTTTATAATTATTTTCTTTGGAGTAGTTAGACGAGGGAGAGTGAGACCAAAAATGACTTGATTGGAAGGAGTTAAGAATATGAAGTATATGAATTTGCTTGAGGATGAGACATTGGATCGCAAGGGATGGAGGAGGAAGATTTTGGTCGATGACTACACAGAATTATTAAATTTGTTTCATATAGCCGACTTTACTTATGGGATTAAGGATTTGATTGATAGATTGATTTTCTTTCAAGTAATTTGGTTAGTTGGGCATTATCCATTATTCCTTGATGAATCAATCTTCCACGAATCTTGGTGAGCTTGTATTTAAAATAATAAAACATGGGATTGTTTATGTACACTTACGTGGCAAAAAGGTTACTCTATATGCATGTCTTTTTTTCCTATTATTATTTACTAAATATTACTAATAATATACTAGAAACAAGTAGTATATAATGATAGATAAAAAATCATTTTGGGACTAAGGCTTTGTTGTTGTTGTTGTTGTTGTTGTAGTATTAGATGCTTAGTTGTATAATTGAATTTTAGCTTCCCACTATGTATCATAGCCTTTTACCTTCCCGAGAGCCCTTTTTTTTTTTTTTTCTTTTCTTTTCTTGCATATACAGGCTTCAGAATCAATATATGCTCAATTAGCTGAAAAAGATATGCATATTCAATGAAAATGTTGCATACCAATCCTCATTTTAAGAATCTTCTCGTTGAATCCCAATATATGTTAGAAGGAGCTTTGGGATAGATAACTATAAACTTAATGTTTTAAATGGGACTCTGAGTGAACTGCAGCACTGTTGATTGTGTGCCTGTGTTCATATCTTTGAACTCCAAAAGGGATTTTACATAAGAAAGTAATTTGATCGTTTTAAACTTTTTTTTTTTTTTTTTTTTTTTTTTTTTTGTGATTCTGTAGCTCCAATAACTTCAGTTAGACTTTTACTGCGATAGCGTCGATTTGTGCAGTATAAGGTTATCTCATTGAGCACATAAGAAAGTAATTTGATCGTTTTAAACTTTTTTTTTTTTTTTGTGCAGTATAAGGTTATCTCATTGAGCAAAAGCATTTTACTCAAATATTATGTTCAATGGATAATCCAAGTCTTACCCCTGCCTTGTTTATTGGATGATTCATAGTGGCTCTTTAAGTTTTCAGTGAAGGTGCCTTAAAAAGTATACAGCATAGTTTTTTAGTTTATTTTATTTTTTGGGTTAGTGGGGTGATGCAGGAGTTTTAGAGAGTCAAATTGGTCAAGCGGTCAATAAGGCTATATCTCTTACATGTCATCCAAGTAGGCTTCTATTATCGTTGGATTGGATTGTGGCCTACTCGGAGGGTCGTTTTGGGCTAGAGTAGGAACGGATCTTAATTTGGTAGTACTCCAATGGGACGACATTGGCGAGAAGGTAGACTAAATTAGAGTAGTAGTTTTAGCTTACTTTTAATTAATTATTTAAGAAATATAGAAAGTTAATTCCTATTTGGTTTCTTAGTAATACATTGGCAGCTTGTTGCCTACTAGCTATATGGTCCTAGTTATATTGGGTTTATAATTGGTGTTTAGTCTAGTTGTCCTATTAGGAGTAGGAATCTTATGTCGGTTACTCTAGTCTATAAAAGGCCATTAGTTTGTAATTTTTATTCATAGTTGAAATAATAGTTTTCTTGAGTTTATTATTGCAGACTTACGAATTAAGTTTGTTTGTTCGATCCATTTGATTGAGCAAGCTTGGTTTTGTTCCGATTGATCAAAATCTAGCATAGGTTTGTGTTAGCTCCGTTTGAGTTTAACATTGACCAAAAGAAAACCCTCAGCGTTTGGGTATAAACGCATCATGGGGGCCTGGGGGGGGGGGCAAAGGTAGAAGATTAAATTCCTTTTTATGCAGCTTAGGCATGGGTAGGCCTGACTGCCTGATAGTCTTCAACAGAAGGTGAAATTTGGGTTGTTGGTTTGATCATGGATCACTATACATTGGGACTGTAGCTTATGTACTAGGTTGATAATTCCTATTTTTCCTTCCATTGAAAATAAATTATGTTCAGTGCTGAACTCAGTGATTGAAAAAAAAAATGAATAATGTCTGTAGACAAAAAGAATGATTTACAACAAAGCAACTAACATTGCATAGTTAATATGGATTTTTACTAGTATTGAAATTGTACGATGCTCAGTTATAGAAGATTGTGCATCAATTAGTGCTTTGGAATCTTACTTGAAACTGAGATAAAATATTGGAAAATTATTTTGTCTGTCATTGTGCTCTCTGAAACCCATCTTCGTTATTCAATGTAGCCATCTTTGCCACAGTTATCTTCCTGTTACCCCCCCCCCCCCCCAATGCTTTGTAACCTGTTACTTTGTGTTCCTGCTACCCTTTCTTATGGACTTTGTTCATTTTAACATTTTTTGGTTGGCTGATAGTATTTCTTTTTATCTTCCTTTTTGTTCCAATTTTATACTTGATTGGTTTTAGTGATATTATCTGATAATTGTATCAGGGAGGAGATTTGAGTGTTATGCATTTGTGTGCAGCTAAGATTTTTACCTTGGTTAGAAAAGATATAAATATATGTTTTTTTTTTTTCCAGATTGTGCTAACTGGAAACGTGCCCTTGTTCTTTGGAATTCTTTGTTAATCAATGTGACCTTGTATATCTTTAGCTTAAACATTATTTGGAGTCTTTTCATAGACATTTTTTGCTATCAGAAACTTAAAATCTTTTTTAATGAATAATTGCAGTTTCAAGTTTGGTGGTTTTGCTAGCTGAGTAATCTTTGGAATTTTCCTTGGTGGTTTCCGTTCTTTGTTGATATTGGGGCCATTATTAAGAAATGATGGCCCAGCAAGTGAGTAATGTTCGACTTATATCCTACTCACAAGAGCTTGAAGATGGGAAGCCACTGTATGTTTCTTCAAATTGTCTCCCTTTAAAGGTGTCAAAGTATGAACCTGCTGGCCATTCTTTTCACGCTGTTGCTCTTAGACTTTCTGGCCATTGTGAAGAAGTTTCAGACAAGGATGATGATCAGAGTGCATCAAACGATAAAGAGCAAACTTTTACTCCTTCTTTTGAGTCATACAGTGGTAAGAGTAAGAAGAAATCTGGAGGTGATGGTAAACAACAACAAGACCATTATGCTTTGTTGGGGTTGGCACATTTGAGATACCTTGCAACTGAGGAGCAGATAAGAAAGAGTTATCGGGATGTTGCTTTGAAATATCATCCTGACAAACAAGCTGCACTCCTTCTGCAAGAAGAAACTGAAGCTTCAAAGCTAGCAAAGAAGGATGAAATTGAAAACCATTTTAAGGCCATTCAAGAAGCTTATGAGTTGTTAATAGACCCTCAAAAAAGAAGGATGTATGACTCAACTGATGAATTTGATGATGAAATCCCCACTGATTGTGCACCTCAAGATTTCTTCAAAGTTTTTGGTCCAGCTTTTATGAGGAATAGCCGGTGGTCTGTTCACCAGCCTGCCCCTTCACTGGGAGATGAAAATTCTTCATTTGACGAGGTTGATAAATTCTATAATTTTTGGTATTCCTTTAAAAGCTGGAGAGAATTTCCGCATGCAGATGAATTTGACCTTGAGCAAGCAGAATCTCGGGATCATAAAAGATGGATGGAAAGACAAAATGCAAAGCTAAGTGAGAAAGCCAGGAAAGAAGAATATACTCGGGTACGCTCTCTTGTTGACAATGCCTATAAAAAAGATCCCAGGATAGCCAAGAGGAAAGAATTTGAGAAAGCGGAGAAGAAGCGGAAGAAGGAAGCCAAGTTCTTAGCCAAGAAGTTAGAAGAGGAAGAAGCTGCACGAATTGCTGAAGAGGAGAAGCGTAAGAAAGAGGAGGAAGATAAAAAAGCTGCTGAAGCTGCTTTGCTTAATAAGAAAGCAAAAGAGAAGGAAAAGAAACTCCTGCGTAAAGAACGGACCCGTCTTCGGTCACTTGCTGCTGAAGTTGCATCTGATCGTGTATTTGATATTTCTGGGGATGATATAGAAACTCTCTGTATGTCACTTGACATGTTGCGACTCAGGGGCCTATGTGATAAGATAGAGGGGAAGGAAAAAGAGGAACAGGTTAAATTTATTAAAAACTCTCTGAATGGTCAGGTTGACGATGAGAAGAGTCCCGGTTCTAGTCCAAACCCAAAACCAAAACAAGCTGGTGCAGTGAAAGCTAATGGAAGCATGAATTCATCAAGTAGCCATGAAAAGAAAGAGAAAGAGAAAGAGAAAGAAAAGGAAAAGGAAAAGCCTTGGGCCAAGGAAGAAATTGATCTCTTAAGAAAAGGTATGGTAAAATTTCCAAAAGGGACATCAAGGAGATGGGAGGTGATTTCCGAGTATATTGGTACTGGTAGATCAGTGGAAGAGATTCTGAAGGCTACAAAATCAGTTCTTCTTCAGAAGCCAGACTCTTCCAAGGCATTTGATTCGTTCCTTGAGAAAAGGAAACCAGCGGCAACTATTTCATCACCACTTAGTACTAGAGAAGAAGTCCAAGGTGTTCCAATTGTGAATGGGACTGATACTGGGTCTGCTGCTGGGGCTGATGCTAGTAGTTCAACAACCCCTACAGATACTCCAAATGCACCATCATCGACAGATAGCCCAGCTGCTTCTTCGGGATCATCTGACCCAGATGTGTGGTCTTCTGTTCAAGAGAGAGCTCTTGTTCAGGCCTTGAAAACGTTTCCTAAGGAAACACCTCAGCGTTGGGAGCGGGTTGCAACTGCTGTCCCTGGGAAAACTATGAATCAGTGCAAGAAGAAATTTGCTTCACTCAAGGAGACTTTCCGAAGCAAGAAAACTACTGGTTAGAACTTACCAAGTTGTTTGGTATCTATCTGATGCATCATCATCAACATAATTTTGGTCCAATATTTTTAGTTTTGCTGAGGGAAGCTACTTACGCTAGAGTGAGGATTCGTCACTTGGCAGATAGCGGTATTGGTACAAGCTGTAGTACGTATTTTTTTGACTGATTAAGCGATTCTTTTTTGTAAGGCCTATCCATCCATTAACTTACAGGTGACGCTGATCATATATTTATGCTTTCATTTTTTAAGTAACCATCAGATTAGTTATGTTTTCCAGTCGAGCTAAATTTGTCATTTTCTTTTTATTATTATTATACTTAATCATCATATGAAAAAGGTGCCATTTGCTCAAATTGCTCCGAGTTTGATCTTTGAGAGGAGCGAACGACAAAAGTTGAGTTATGGCATTAATATGCAGTATTGGAGTAAGTAAGAGTACTCAGCCTCCAGTGTTCATTGAGTAAAACATAAATACAGTCCTTGAAGTTTCGTATAAAAGCTGTTTTAGTCCCTCTTTAACTTTTTTCACCAATTTAGTCCCTCAACCACTCACTTTAGTGTTTTTCAGCCAAAAGTTGAGGGACTTTGCTGACTAAGCAAAAGTTGAGGGACCTTGACTCATCAAAAAAGTTGAGGGATGTTGAGTCACCAAAAAGTTTAGGGACTTGATGTTAGAATTTGTAATTTTTTTTTTCATGAATCTTCTTTTGCAAGCTTCATTTTTTTAAGGAGATGATTGACGACACGTGGCCCAATCGATGAGCATATAAGGGAAACGCTGCGTTTTGCAAATCAGTTACAATTGAACAAAAAAAATTAAAAAATTAAGCAGCTGTACTTTGGGAAACGTAAATCATCATTACTCTCAATTGGCGCGAGAAATCTAAAGGTTTCTGCCTTTTTATATACTCCACATCTCACTAGATTCCCTGTCATCATCATTTCCATTTTCAGCTAAAAAAAATTCGCCCTTCCTCGACGCCATTAATGTGGGAGTGTGCTTGCTAATCTTCAGCCAAGAAAGCGAAATTGGACCAGCTTGTATCACCGGCAGGTATATTCTTTGTTTTTGTCTTTTTCGTCTTAAATTTGTCTGTAATGGTGTGTTTTACAGAGTATATTCTGGGTTTTTCCTTTTTTGGGTGAATTTTTTGTTGTGATTTTTTCTGGTTTTTTTGTTGTCATCGTCTTGTATTTGCTTGTGTTTGGTGTTGATTGTGGTTGATTATCAAAATTGGGGTTTTTGTGGGTAGAAATTGTTGTCGATGGTTAGGATTTTGGTGTTTGTGAAACAGAGTAAGTTGTAAACCTGAGAAAGCCGGTGTCTAACTCCCTTAATTTGTTTAGGTATGGACGCCCTTTTCGATGCGCACCCAATTTTCAGCAACCCCGACTTGCTCGTCCTCCATGTCTTCCCCAAGCTTGATTGGGAGAGTCGGGACACTGTCAAGAAGGTTTGCAGTAAGTGGCGTCTGTGGTGGATGACACGCCACCTTGCCCGACTCGAACCCTTCTACGGACCCAGGACGTCTGTCAATGAGTGGATTCTGAATGATCTCATCTACAACGATGGGAGGGACTTCCACGCCTGGATCCACAACGACATGACCGTCTACTTCGACGGCTTTCCACTCCTCTTTGGGAAGGAGGAGGAGTAGGCTGTTGTTGGGGGGTTGGGGGTGGGCTCTGTGCAGCTAGTTGGTTTTTGGTTTTAGGAGCTGCTTTGTTAAGGTTTTTTTATGATTTTTTAGGTTTAAGGTTAAGGTAGGTTTTTGCCATTGTCATGGCTTGAAATGTATGAAGGGTGAGTGAATGTGACATACATTATGGTTTTTTTTGGGTATGTCACTGCTATGACAATGTATGCAGTGCTGAATCAGTTTCACTAGGCTTCATGTAGGGATATTGGATGATGTTAGTGTATGTAATGAAATGAAGCCTAGTGATTAATCTAATGTAAAGAAATATTTTGGAGTAATGAATGAAATGAATGATGTTGTTACTCTTACATTGATGTTTTTGCTATTTATCCTTATTTATTTTGCTTTGTTGATAATATATCATGCATGTTAAAGAATGTGTTCATGTGTTGGTAATGCCAGATTATGGACTTGAAACCATGTTTGGTTGTGCACCATGGTGGTGAATGGCAAATTGGTGAAGAATCTTTTTACATTGGTGGTAAAATTAATGTATATGAGGACATTCCTGAAAATGTTGATGCTGATTTTGTAAAGGGTTTAATTGATGGGTTGAGGTACACAGACATTTTTAAGATTCATTACTTAGATCCTAGGAAGGGTTTCAACTCTGGAATTAGGTACCTGTCATTTGAAAAGAAAATTGTTGATCCATTCCTTAGTTTACTTTTACAATACAAACTCATAAGAATATACACAGAGCACCAAGAACCTGAGAGGCCATTGTTTGGCAATTTAGGGAGAAGGGGTTTTTTTTTTTTAGTTACCTAACTAGAGAGGATGGAGAAGATTATGAGGCTGATGATGAACAACCTGAGGAAGTGCAGGCAGGTGCAGGTAACAATTTGGATGGAGTTTATGACACTATTCCTAGAAAGGAGAAAAAGGGAGACATAGACTATGCTAGTGAGGGTACTGATGTTGATGATGAAGAGGTTATGCAGGCTAGGTCTGAAATTGCTAAAGACAAGGACATTGTGATAGCATATGATGATGAGCTAAATATGTTAAGGAGGGTAGCTCAGGACAGGGGGTTGAGTGAAATAGGGAGTGACTTTGAGGGGTTTGATGATCTAGGCAACCCTGATGAGGATGAAGATGACAGTGATTGTGGGTATTTGGCTGCACCACCATCCCATAGGTATGACAAATCCAAAAAGAAAGAACTGGACATTGACAAAATTCATGCCTTTTACCCTGGACAGACTTTTGAGAACCAAACAACTTTCTGAAGGAGAACGAGCCTTCTGAAGTTGACAGAAAAACTGGTTATCCGAGAACAAGTGCGATTTGATGAACGAATTGTTGAACGATCAAAAACCCCTGAAATCTGATACCAATTTGATGTGGATTTAAACCCCTTAACTTAATAAAGAATCTAAAATCACACAAGTAACACAAACCCTTCGAATTTCGTTAGAAAATCGAACAACTTAAAGATAACAAACCGGATATGACTTTGAAAACGACCACTCCTGGAACGAATTCAACGCCTCTCAAATTACCTAGACCACTCCTGGAACTAAGTACTTTGATGAACAAAACTTAGACTACTCCTAGAACTAAGAATTGAACGTTCTAATTATCAAAACAACTCCTTGAATTGAAAACTAGCAAAAGAATTTGTAAGCAATTAAGCAAAACAAACAATTAACTTGAATTTTAATGATTTTCGAATGTTCTTTTAAAATCACGAAAATTACATTATTTATAGACTAAAACTAACTATTCCTAAGTCTATTCGAACTAGGAAAAAACCCTAGCCTTGATCCCCAAGTATCCTAGATAGAATAGGAGAACCAATTCTAATGGAACTAGGAAACTAGTAACAAGACTAGTTCTAATTAACCTAAAACTTCTTAAAACAATTCCTAATTGACTTAGAAATTATTTTAAAATAAAATAACAGAAATTAAGAAGATTCCTAATTGCTTAAACCAAGAAAAACCCTTTCAAGTGAAAGGTAAAAACTTGCAAGCAAAAACTCTAGAAAAAACTAAGTTAGGAAAATCTTTCTTTTCGTACTGCCGCCGAACCACCACCTCACGCGCCGCCATTATCAACACGCGCCCCACCGCCGTGTAGCTGGACTCAGGCCGGAGCTATGGAGCCGGCGCGTGGCACCCAGATCGGCGCGTCGCCGCCGCTGCCGTCGTCGGAACCCAACTGGTCCTTGACTTCTTCTTCAATGGCTGCGCATGTTAACCATTCTTGATTCTTTACTCCAAGCTCGAACCCTATTGGCCTTAAAACCAATATGATTGGCTCTTCAAAAGAATTTCCCTCTTGATCCACATCAACTTTCAAACAAGCTCTTAGGAACATGGACATTACATAGGGCAGAAATTTCAATTTCTTTAAGAATGATAAGGTTAGAGTGGGAGCAGTTTGTGACCACAAGGAAAAAGGGTGTCCATGGAGAATTTGGGCTTCCTGGGATACCAAAAAAACTAAGTTCAGTGTCAAATCACATGTAAGTGAGCATACTTGTGGAAGATCATGTAAGGTTAGGAAAATGACACCAACTTAGATTGCACATCATTACCACAATCAATTTAAAGTCAACCCATACATGAGGCTACATGACCTGATGGAGACAGTGTGGTTAGAGTGGGGAATCAGGATCAGCAAGTACTTGGCTTATAAGGCAAGGAGAAGAGGGAAGGCTCTTATTGTTGGGGAGTACAAGGAGCAATATACATTGCTCCCTAGGTATGCAGCTGAGATATTAAGAAGCAACAAGGGCAACACAGTGAAACTCAAGCTGAATGGGAATGTATTTGATAGGATTACATCTGTTTTGAGGCTTTGAGAAAAGGTTTTTTAGAGGGCTACAGACCTTTCATCTCTTTGGATGGTTGTTTCCTCAAGGGTCCTTTTAGGGGGCAGTTATTGGTAGCTGTTGGTAGGGATGGGAACAACCAGATGTTCCCATTAGCTTGGGTTGTTGTTGGTGTTGAGAGCACTGACACCTGGAGCTGGTTCCTGCACCTACTAGGCTCTGACTTAGGAACAAGTGAAGGGGCAGGCTACACTTTCATGTCAGATCAGCAGAAGGGGTTAATTGCAGCAATCCAAGAGGTTTTTCCTCAAGCTGAGAGCAGGGTATGTGCTAGACATGTTTACAGCAATTTCAGGGGGGTTTTTGGAGGCAGCCTGGAATTAAAAAAGCAATTTTGGATTATTGCCAAATCCACCACTGAGAATGCATTTCTTGAGAAGTTACAAGTGATGAGAGAGCTGTCACATGATGCTGCAGAGGATTTGTTGAACAGAAATTACAAAAAATGGTGTAGGGCTTTCTACACTCCAATGGCTTCATGTGACAGTGTAGACAACAACATGTCTGAAGTTTTCAATGCATACATACTTAAATGGAGGCACAAGCCTATCATCAGTATGCTAGAGGACATTAGAGAGAGCCTAATGGAAAGATTACACAAAAAGAGGGGCTTGATCAAAGCAAGGGATATGAGTTTATGCCCTAGGATTCAACAGCAGCTTGAGAAACACAAGGTCTGGGCTAGGGGCTGGAATGCATTTTGGGATGGTGGTTTCTGCTATGGAGTTAGGGATGGGGCTACCCAAACCAAGTATGTTGTGAACTTGGTGGACAGAACATGCTCATGTAATGCATGGCAGGTGAGTGGCATTCCCTGCAAACAGGGGTGGTTGCCATTTGGAATAAAGTGGAGCAACCAGAGCAGTATGTCAATGACTACTTCAAGACACACTACCATGCAAAAGCCTATGACCACCAACTTGAGCCATTAAATGGTCCACAAGAATGGCCTGTTGGTACCTGTACTATCACCCCTCCTGAGCTGAAAAAGGTGCACAATAGGCCAAAAACCAAGAGAAGACCTTTTGCTGGTGAGGTGATTATACAGGGGAAGGTTAGGAAGACTGGGGCTAGGATCACTTGCAGCTTGTGTGGGTTGCAGGGGCACAACAAGGTCACATGCAGAAATGCACCAAGGGAAAGGCACACAGCTCCAAACACATCTAGTCAAGCCCAAACTGACCCTGCCCCTTCAATTCCTATGCACAACAGAGGGGTTGGTGTGTACACCTACCCTAATGGCTTCCAAAGACAAGCAATTGTAAGTTTTCCATCTATTATCAAATTTACTTGTTATTTTATAACTCTCAGTGGGATACTCTTTTTACTCTTTCAATGGTTGCAGCCAATTACTACACAAATGCCTAGACAGTCCAGAGGTGCTGCATTTTACTCTGATAATGAAGGGCAGCAGACTGTATATTCATTCTCTCAGGAGTATACCTTCCCCCAATCACAACCAGAGGCAGCATTACAAACTATATCATCACAAGCACTACAAGATTTGGCAAAAGGAAAAGCAAAAGCAAATTAGAGAGCAAAACAAATGAGGTACTACATTCTTTCACTTTATTCATAACATCAGTGCATACTCTTACATTCCACCATTACTTAGTCAAATACATTTAGTTTGCCATGTTCCTAAGGACAAACCAGGCAATTACACAAGTTGCAAATGCAAAAAAAAAACCCACACTTCACACTTAACACATACAGACAGCCTAGGTTTTTTCATTTTTAGCATTACAATCTCTGATGTCACCTAATTAACAGATTGTTAGTTTCTCGTAAATTCTACATATTGTACAAAAATTACAAACATTTACAATTCATGTTCACAGGTACCTAGGACTGAGATTTTGATGCAGTGCAAGCTTCTTCGTGGTCAATATTTTTTTTTGGATGTTCAAGAGCTGTTGTTTGTTCATGGAACTCGAAGATTTATAGCCTTCATTTCTGATAACGGCTAGTTTATTAATTCAGAAAAAAAAAATTCGATATTACCTTTTTTTTTTTTTTGGAAAGAACAATATTAGCTTTTTTTTTATTGAAATATTAATAGGGTTGAAGTCCCTCAACTTTTTTCCATGTCAAAGTTCCTAAACTTTTTGGTGACTCAACATCCCTCAACTTTTTTGATGAGTCAAGGTCCCTCAACTTTTGCTTAGTCAGCAAAGTCCCTCAACTTTTGGCTGAAAAACACTAAAGTGGGTGGTTGAGGGACTAAATTGGGGAAAAAAGTTAAAGAGGGACTAAAACGGCTTTTATACGAAACTTCAGGGACTGTATTTATGCTTTACTCAGTGTTCATTGTTGGTACGCCTTGACAACTGAAAAAATTAATGCAGTATAGTAGACTACTCAACCTCCAGTGTTCATTGTTGGTACGCCTTGACAACCAAAGAAACAAACGTACGCTTCTAAACTTAATGTATTTTGAGGTTCCAAAATCAAAGCAATAGCTATAACAACAATAGTAGCCAACACCCCAAGCTTAAAGTATACAAAGTAGAGTCCAAACCCGACTCACTTACCCGAATTGACTTCTCTCTTGACCAACTTCTTATATTCTCCTAAGTCCTAACCTTTCATAAACAATCAAATCTGGGTTTGCCCATACCTTTAGTTGGTGTTTTTGCGTAAAGATAACAATTGTTGTTGGTTTTAGATAATTAAGGATTTGTAATTGGTGGAAATTTGGGTGCTTGATTGGTGCATTGTTTGTTGGTGGTGGCGAATTTGTGTTGGAACTTACATTGAGTTGTAATTTGTGAATGTCTAAGCAATGAAACCGAAAGAAAAGCCCAAAATAAATGCTTCTTTTGTTCCTTATCCGACCAACCCAAAGTTTAAGTCCTTCTACACAAACTCCCATTACTCCATTAGTATACTACGAGTGCGTATCATCCACGACACAATGGTTTCGGCCTAAGTAAAATTGCACCAGTAAAATTGCGCCAACAGAATTACAAAGGGGTGAATCATGATTTTAAATTATCTTCACCAATAATGTAAAAAGAAAGTAAATCCTTGGAATAACAAAATGCAAATATGTATGACAAGTATTATCGTCCTAATTTAAATTGTCATATTACTAACTCAAATTACATATTCAACGAGACTATTAATCCTATCTGAATAAGTTGTTATTCTATAGATTACAGATTACTAAGGGTCTGTTCTCATTGACTGAACTAAGCTGAACTGAACTGAATTGAACTAAATTTCAACGTAAGAGAACAAATCACATAATCAATCGGACTATTAATCATAGACTCCAAAGTCATGCATAAAAAGAGTACGAGTAGTTTTTTTTTTATTATTATTTATTAAAATAATAACATAAAAAAATATTAGAAAGCTCAATAGATTTTCTACCCAAATTCATTGAAAATCACAGTTACGAGTTATACCTTCTCATGTTCCCAATTCACTACATGAAACGTCATTTATTTGTCATTATGTTGTTACTTATTAAGTTGTTAGAGGTTAAAATTGGTCTTCAACCATAGTTCGGGTTGGGTCGGGCTTCGTGACCCAGTCCTAGCCGCTTCGTTTTTCTACATTAAAATTTAAAATTAGCAATTTCTTCGTAGTTATTCTACAAAATTATAAACATTATAAACAGAGATTTAATCAAACAGCTCTCGTAGCTCAGTTGGTTAGAGCACCCGTTTAGTAAGCGGGAGGTCTTGAGTTCGACTCTCAACGAGAGCATTTTTTTTATGTGTGTTTTTTTTTTTAATTTTTTTTTTAATTTTCCCCTCCTTTACAACTTTTGTATCTAATGTAACACACTAACACTAACCATACACTGGGCAAAATTTAAACGGAATACATCTTTTTATTATCGGGTTATGTATCATGAAATGTGAAACAAAAAAGGTTATTTCGTTTGTATTTTGCATGATAATTGGTTTGGACAATGGTTTAAATTTCACCATCTGGCCCTTACAATCTGTTGAACCCACAAATAATGTTGTTTGGATCATATAAACAGGACAAGATTGATTTTCCAAGAGATAACCATTTTACCTCAGTAGAAGCTAATGAAAGAAAACCTAGGCACAGTTTAGTCAACTTTTGTGGGGTGACTCTCATATAACTCCATTTTTATTCATTGCATAAGATACTGTTTAAACATTATTGAATTAAATAATCTATTTTTCCTTTTCTTTTGGAATAATCCACCAAACTATTGAAGATTAATACTCATACTAGTATTAGTCACATACCGCCCCGTGTCTAGAAATTTATGGGCCCTAGGCATAATGTAAGAAAAAAGGCCCTTAAGTATGTAAACAAAATTTTTAATACGCAATAGTTTTAAATGTAAGACAATGAAAATAACTTATATTATTTGAATAGTAAGTTTCCGTACACAATACTAGAGTAATAACTCTGCATAATGTTTCGTTTATTGAATAATATGAAAGGGTGTAATTGAAATGATTAATATTTTGGAGCAAATACTCATAGAATCCAGAAGACTAGAAGAAGTGATGAGGTTATATTGCATTGTTATCTCCACCTAATTGACATCCAAGTAATTTAATGTTAATTGCAAACTAAATGCAGTAATTATCTTTTTAAAAAGTAGCTTTAGGGCCTGTTCTCATTGACTAAACTGAACTGAATATATATATATATATTTCGCTATTTCGGAACTAAGACTTTTTTTGTTGTTGTTGTAGAAAAAACTATGCACATGGGACTGCAAGTAGTGTTGACGAGAGATGAAACAAGTATAAAACATTGACAAGTGAATTCTTATCAAATAAGATAATGGAGCAATCTTTAGATAATCCTTATGAAGAAATTCGAGGCAAATTAAACTAAAAGAGATCAAGACAGTAATTTTTTTTTATTATTATTATTTTATAGTGTTTAGAGAGCCACAATGACTGATGATGATCATGAGAATCGATCCCAATATTTCATGAGACTGTGAGAGAAACTCTAACCACTTTATCTATCCCTCACATTCAATATTTAATTAAGAAGCAAAACATGCTTCCAAAAACATCACAATCATAGAAGGGATAATGGAAGTAGAAATTGGTTAGACTGTCCACTAATAAGCTAATGTTTAAAAAAAGGGTCGGGTCATGGGTGGGGCCCAATGGACGAAATTCGTCAATGATGAAAATTCGTCTCTATCTTTCATGAGTTGTTAGAATTAAATTTCACTTTACAATTAATTAAAAGATGTGATCACATGAATCTATAGTTGTAATTTGAAATGTATATCATGCTATTTTCCCTCACATGCAGGGTTCTTCATGATAGTTATGGATTTATTACTAACATTATTTTGTGGTTTGGTTTGTTGTTCTGTGCTGAGGCAATTCCACATGCTCATAATTCATTCATATTAATCATATGTTATTATTCACTACATTATTATTTATTCTTTGGTTCTATATACGTATGGTAGTTTATATATATATAGGCACATAAATGATACGAGTACGTATTGAATAGAGAGTAGCCAGGAATAGTTGAGATATGATGTATTGCATATGAACCGGTTGTTAATAAATAATGCAACACTTGCATGTAAGAAGTGTATAAATTTTGGATGGTAATTTAAAGAGTTTAGCTCAATCAAGGCCCTATCACAAGAAGATTTCCAATAAAATTTCGAAGACCAAACCGTGGAGATTCAATAAATTACAATGTGAGCTAAACAATTTGTTTATGGAATCGATTATGAGCATCGAATCCAAGTCTGATACCAATTTTGTCAAATGCAATTATTAGAAACTGGATGGGTGAAATTGATTCAAGTTTTGGTTCCTAATTCAAATCCAATTAGGACTAAATCTAGTATTTTAATGCAAAATCAAAACTAATATCGACTTATTTTAGTTCTAGTTCTAGTTCTCTTTTTAGGAATTGATTTTTATTTCATCTAATTTAAGGAATCGAATAATCGATTATGAGTGAGCTCTAGTTTATCTTTGTGATAAATAAAAATCGTTTATCTAGTGATATTTTTGTAATAAACTAACAAACATCCTAGATTCCTAGTCACAGTAGTCAATATGACATTTTCGTAAATAAACCAACATTTATAGGACCCGCATTTAATGAAATTTGTTGACATATTTATAAAAATGCCACTAAACAAACACTTTTTTTTTGTTTATCACAAAGATAAATTTGTACTTTTTCATCGATTACAACTACTACCTCCGTTACAGGTTATGAGCAACGATTTGACATAAAGTAGAGAGAAAAAAAATGTCTAATCGTTGCATATAACCTGTAACGGAGATAGTAGTATGAAATTCAAAATCCAATATACTGCACATTACTCACCCCTACGGTGCGCGCACCTACCCACCCCCTCGGCTCCCTTTCCCATCAAGCTGACAATCGAATGTTAATGAGAGTTAGTAAATTAACACTCAAACTAAGCTAGCTTTATTTAGTCACTAATTCTATATTATATCTTCTTCTCCTTCTTCTTCTTTTTTTTTAATCATATTTTTTTATCCCTCTTATAAAAGGTCAATAACTTTTCTAAATGAACTCAATATTATTCTATCCATCAAGCATGGGATACTGAAAGTCAAGTGCTAGTGGAAGAGAGTTTGTCAGTGGACTAATTCATAGTATATTCATCAAGTTATTCAACTACTCGTAATATATATAAAAAGGGATGATTTTGTTTAATTCTTTAAATTCAATTAATAAAATACATTCTGTTATACTATATGGAGCACAAAATAAATATTACAAAGTACTTTTTGTATCTAAAGATTATGCACGTTTGTCAATATATATCTTAGAAATTTGACCTTATTATCCTTATGTATTACGGAGTACCTCATAATTAATAAATAAAAAATTAATTAATACTCCATACTTTCTTACATCACTCATTGACATGATTAAATCAAAACCTAACTTTCAAAATACTTCATTAGGCTCTTCAAATTGAATAATATTGAGATTCTAAACAACATAAAGTTTTAGAGACAGAAGAATATTGCTAATCCATGCTTTAAAATTTCATAAAATTTAACGAACTTATTGTTATTAATGTATGAATATACACACCTAAATCGACTTATATTATGAATATGACTGTATTATACACCGTAGAAGATATAAATGAAATAATGTGCTAACATCTAGTGTTGAGCAATTTATTATAAACAGCTGACGAGGGGCACCAATAATTTCTCTAAATAATTGTAGTAACTTGGCAAGTTGCAAAAGTGAAACTAAAGTAGCGTAATCATGTTGGAAAGGCTTTTCATTCAGATTCGAATTATAATTGGTCGAAGATATTAATAAGACATTCATAATAATTAAATAGAACAAAATTAACTTTTAAGTACACATACATATAAATATATATAATTAATTGATCCTCGTTAAAATTTAGTTAAAGTCCAAACGTAGCATGGCATGCTATATTAATATATTTCTTTGATTTATTTGTCTGTTTTCTCTTCTTTGTTACGCTAAACTAGTTGTAAAGTCTTGTCAGATACACACGCTTCATTTTTGTAAGAACAAGAGAATAACTCTGCTTTCTAGTTATGGCTACAAGTTATAACTTGGACATGCATACACGATTGTATTTACTCTTCTTCCATCGATTGCATTTTAGAGAAATAGTTGTAACTTGCAATTATTGAATGAGGTTGTGAAAAGCAACATTATATTAAAGGGATAGGATTAGATTATATTGGTAAAGCCGGATAGTAAAATCATAACAATATATCCTACCAACTATATAAAATTTACGAAACACTTTGTCTATTCACTTTTAATTGCAATTTTATCAAAAAGACTAAATTTATATGAATACGCATGAATAATGATAAAATAAATAAATAAAAGAAAGAGGGTCATATGAGAAGGAATAATATGGAGAGAAATCATAAACGAAGAAAGTGTCATTGCAAACAATTCAATTTATGCTTGAAAACAAGATCCATATATATGTAATTCATTTATTTACAAATTCTTAAATGGACCAAACAGCTCAATTTATGCTTAAAAACAAGACCCATAAATGTATAATTCATTTATATACATCACATGGACAGACTCACAGACGGACTTGAAATATCTTATTTTATGGGTGCACATATTAAGCCACAAAAAAAGGTTGTGATACAAAGGAGTCCCTCTAAGACTCAAGATAGCTAGTAAAGCCAAAGATGCCCCAAGAAGACAAAAGTACAACTGTTAAGTTAGCCAATAAGGCACTATTACTAAAATCAATTGGCTAGCTAATTATTTTCACACATACTTTAACTTAAAATAACTCTATTAATTAACAATTAAAACCATGCACCCAAAATTAAACCAGCTAATCTGAACAAAATTAGTGTTGACTCGTTCACACTGAAATTTCCATCCAATCATACTATCTAGTAGTGATACACTACCAGATTTATAAACTACTAAAATTAGTAATAGTTGCTTTATTTTAATTTTTTACTTCAATAAGTCAAAACAATGGATTAAAATGACAAGATTCCCTTTCTATTGGAAACAAACCAATTTGCATTATACTATATTTAGCACACAAAAAATCTTTAGTGTTTATACCTGATCATAACATTAGAATAATATTTGAAACTGAAATAGTGTAATTATTTAATAGGTTCCCTACCATATACCTAATAATATTCTAATGCTTTTATAACCACAAGATATGTCTCCCACTTCCCTTAGATATTCATAATAGAGGGTGATTAGTATATATGCCATCCTGGACTTGGTAATGGAAATGTGGAATTTGGACCAATGTCTCATTGCAAAAGAAAAAGAAAAAAAAGAAATGCATGTGGAATTCTTGTTGATGTGATTAGCTATGATATATCCATATGTATATAATCTTTTGTCGCTAACTTGTAAATTGTTTATTGAGAAAGAGAAAATTTTGAAAATTGTATTTATAATCATTTAAATTTAAATTCTTTTGAGACAGAGGCTTTTAGTGTTGTTTAACTTATATATTATTAAAAACAAAATTTCTTCCGCTCAAAGAAAAAAAAAAAAATTCTTGATCATCATAAAAATTATCTAAAAATAGGAATTTGGAAGAATAGCTAAAAGTCGGTCGATCTATTCCCTTGTGAAATTTTTCTCTCCTTTCTTTCAATTTTGTCAACCGAATGAAAGTGATTGTTCAATTCTCCTCTTAGCATATTTCATTTTCACTATTAGAATTACTCATTATTTTTATCCTTTTTTGCAATTTTAATCAAATAAAAAGTATAATTATAATTATTGGTAATAACAATATGGTAAAAAAATCACTTAGTTAAAAATGTTTTAGGATAATATCCAAAATATGTATGATTCTATCTACTGTCTATACTATTGTTCTTTATAACATTTTGCACACTAAAATTTGAACTATATCTTATTTTTGTTGTACAACCTTAGTCCTTAGCTTATCATTGTTAATGATTTTAGGGTCTGTTCTCATACGTTGAAATTCAGTTTAGTCCATTTCACTTCAGTTCAGTTCAATTCAGTTAATGAGAACAGACCCTTAACTACCTTTTACCTTAAAATTTATTTTTTTCATATAGAGCTTATACAAGATTGAATTACAACAATATAGTAATGAAAGTTATGAACAATTCTAGTCTTAATAGTCTAGGTAAAAAGTGGTCGAAGATTGGTCACATATGAAGCGATTAATGGTAGGGTGACAAGTTGTACGTCGGTAGTATGTATATGGGGGCCTAAATTAGTGGCCACGTCATCTAACAATTAGAATACTATGTAATGATAATTTAGTACAACTCATAAAATAACGTTGTAGTCAAAGTCAAAGAGCATGAAATTATGATTAGTTTCAGTGACTCTTGTCTGTTTACACTTGAACACATTACATTACGGACTATTATCTCATTCAATTTCTTGTTCATGACAGTAGTTTTGTCATGTAAATCCAATTCTAAGCACGAGGAATCCTTCAGTGGAATTTTGGTAGGTTCTTGCTTCCCATTGTCCTCATATTTATCTTAATGGATTCTTAGCTATGAATTATGTCATCATGTGTTGTGCTCTACAAAGGGACCAGGGTTCAAGGGACCATTCTTTGATGTCGTAAGCTCTATTATACATTCAGATGTATTTAAAGGTGTGTTCGATCTACTTAAAAATTGAGATGATTAATTGCTAAACCCTTCTCGATCATATTTTCTCCGTTAATATATCCAATTTATAACAACTTTCATAAACCTCTCAGGTCTCAACTATCATTGAAAGTTCTTAATTGGTTCATGTATCTAGTAGCCTACTTTGTCTATTGGGTTTAGCTTTATTATGGTCCGTGATAACTTGACTAGTATATACATTTTTAAATGATTTATTTTTATGATGTCAAAGAAATCCAAGTTCAAATAGTTTGCAAATATTGTATAATCATCAAGAAAAAAGTTTTATTAACTTCTCCTTGTTTTAGTAAAAGAAAAAGAGTTTAAACATTAAACAAGTACATACAAAGTTAAAGACGAAAACACAATTCATGTTTGATGCTCTCTTACATGTTAGGTGATTAATTAATACGAGTATGAAGTAAGAAGTATGAATTGCTTGTATTGATCCCTTCAAAAAAAATTGCTTGTAATGATCAAATCCTGATCTAAAATAAACTATTGTTTAATTTTGTAGATTAAGCAATAGAAAGACATGTCGTTTAATTATTAAAATAGTTGATATAAATAGTAGTTTAATTATTGAGAATGATTTAGTAAATAGTAATACTTTGAGGGTACCAATGTTATCACTTATCAGTTTAGTTGCCTGAAAATCAGAACCCGTGATGGCGTGATGTAGTTTGAATTCCATATATAGCCAATACTCACTATGTAATGCTCACCGACGACATGTATTGTATGTAGAAAACTACAAACAATAAAATTACAAAACAAAACAGTTGTAAAATAATTGTGTCAAGTTTTTTCTACTCCGTATATTAGTATGATCAATACTAATTTATTTAACCTTTAATTCACTAATTTAAAATAATAAAATTACTACGTACAATTGTATTGAAAAAAAAAAAAACTATATTGAGTTTTCTTATTATTAGACCTACTTTCATTGTAACTTTGTAAGTATAAATGAAGTATGTACTTTAATAAATCGGAGTAATTCAATATACTTTCTTAAGCTTTACTGAAATTAAATACATATACAAGGACATTATAACTAACAATAGAATACCCTTCGCTTTCAAAAAGAAAAAAAACGTTTAATAGGAGTATCATTCAAGCGGAAGGGGATTCTATTGTTAGTTATAATGTCCTATTAAATGTTGACTATGTTGTATACATAAGTTGGTGAATGACCATAATCATTACCACATATATGACCAAGTAATTTTATATCCAACATTTTTTAGCTGAATCATGTTAAATACTTAAATTGTTGGTGATATATATCAAGTAACACTTTCTTATATATACATATAAATACAGATTATATATAGAACTCTAGACCATGATCACTTCACCCTAGAAAAAAAAAATTTAATAATATTGTTCAGTAAAAATAATTTCATATTTTCAGTTAGTAAAAGTAATTTTGATCAGTTAGTAAAAATAGATTATGTTTAGTAAAAATCGGTAATATCCAAGAAGAAATATATAGACAATCATTAAAATTTTAGTTCGGCAAATATAATTAATATGTTGAGTAAAAAAAATTGAAGTTCAGCAAAAAAATCACTTTAGTAAAAATAATTTGGGTTCAACAAAATAAGGTGAAGTAAACTAATTCTTAATGAAAATCTAATATACATGAAGTTGCACATTTTCATGTATGTATGTTTGAGATAACATATTATTCTGATACTTCAAACAGTAGATGTGATATAATTCAAACAGTAATAATATAAGGCTATCTATATGTAAGTATTAAATATACTATTGAAAATTATATATAATTAATTAAAAAATATCTCGAGTGCACCGTACACCCAGGTGTATATAACAACGTTCTCGGGTACACCGTGCACCTAGGTGTATATAACAACGTTTGCAATTTTTGGGTTCAAAGTTTCGTGGGCGTTAGTTGTTGCCTACATCAAGTGGAGACTTCAATGCATTGTTTTCTTACAGTTTTGATAATGTGATAATTGTTAAATGGGAATTGGGATAGAGAATTGTTTTCACACAACAACTACATTGAATTCATCAATGGTTTGAATTTCTATTCAGTTATTCTTTTAATGAGTAATGATATATGCAATCCTTGAAATTGTGTATAAGAATTGCATATAAACATCAAATTCATTTCTTAAAATTGTATTCTCCTTGTATGGAGTAATAAATCTTTACACTTTGACTACTATTCTTTCACAATAAAAAAATTTCAAATGTAAAATATTAAAAAATGATGGAAGGAATACATCGCATAACTTGAGATATATGATAAATACACATGTATTGTTTTTATTTTTATTTTTTTACGAGAAAAACTGATGTAGTTAATTGGTGTATAATACAGAGTACAAATTCTTCTTATATGATGCACTTAGATTACATTTATGATTTTTCTTTGTAAAAAAATATATGATCAATGTACTTTAAATTATCTATACTCGCTTACATTCATGGCCAGTATTACTTTATTAAAATTTAGGGTTTGCTTCTGTTCAGGACTTCGGGTTAATTTCAGTTCAGTTCATCTCTAATTAGTTAAATTCAGTTCAGTTTATCAGCTTCTAATTTCCTTCTCTCATAAATAATTCATTTAAGCTCTATTCAGTTCAATTCAGCCCTAATCAGTTCATTTTAGTTCAGTAAATTAGAACAGACCCTTAGTCTTTTCACCAAACAAAATGTTAAAACTTAGGGCATGTTTCTATTTACTGAAAACAACTGAATTGAACTAAACTAAAATATTGAGGCTGAATTGAACTGAATTAAATAGAGCTGAAATGAATTGCTTATAAGAAAATGAAATTAAAAACTAAACTGAAGTAGACTATTGGTAGGAACTTAATTAAAATGAAGTGATTGAAGCTGAACTAAACTAGCTCTTAATCTCTTTTTTAGTCGTACAAGTATAATTTAGCTAGTATTTCTATTTCAAACCTTTGTATTACGGAGTAACATCTTGAGAATATTTCTCACCGCCACTAATTTTAAGCATTAAAAAGAAATTGTTAATTAATGAGTAAAGACACTAATTTCCACTAGAAAGTAGGCTACCAATAAGGTAAGTGGATCAATTGAGCCAGTCGAATGAAACACCGACATCAAGTAACGCGGCGTAATGGGACCCGTAAATAAAACCACCACAATTCTTGCATAACTTCAGTTTTTGACTCTTTTTGTCACATGATGACCTCGATTTCCTTATTGTTGTCCTTTAATCATTTGCCAATTTATTACGCCACTACATACCTTTTTCTTAATTCTTTGGAATTTCTTAAGAATTTTACGACTATAATCGTACTATCTAAAGTATAAACTACATTTAAAAAAAATAAAATACGATGCTGAAAAAAAGAGTAATAAATGATCATTGTTAGTGTAAGTAGTTTATAGCTTGCACAACGGTTAGATTCTTGGTCAAGTTTACATAGAGGTTTGGTAAGGATTATGGCAATGAACTATTCAAGTTATATAATGGTATGCATGGTAAGAAAAATATTAAAGTTAATGTAAATAGCCGCACAAAAAATGCTTTAAATGAAGATTTATTAGGGATAACAGCAGCACAAAAACGATAAAATATGCCAGATTTTTTTTTATTTTTTTTATTTTATTATTATCTGATCTAAAAGAAGTTGAGCTAAACATTCCAAACCTACAATATACTCATTGAGTTTAGGAGGTTCCACTTCACAACTCCTAGAGGTTCCATTCCAAAAGGACCAAAACTACTATACATTACATTACAATAGTAGAAATAACCCCCTTTTCTTTTATCAATCAATATAGGAAATAAGTAAAAATAATTTGAGCTAAACATGATATGTAATGGAAAAGGTTATAGTTCAACCATCATCAATTATATTTACAAAATAAATTCAATGTTTACTTGTATTGATTCACCCATAAATGTTGAGCTTGTGAATTGTGATCTTAATGGATTCATGCTCTGCAAAAAGTAAGTCGTACAACATACTCATTTTATCCAACGACGTTAGACTAACTACTAAATAAAGACAAGTAGACAACCTTAATATTTTCCCTTTTTGTCTCTTTTAATAAAATTAATATGGAGTATATATATATATATATATGGTCTCTAGATCGATACAAAAGTTAAAAATGAATCACTTTACACAATTCACCCTTGAAATTAAGAGTTATCCCTTTTATAATTATTAATTAAATTACATTACATGCATTATGAATTTTTAAAAAATTAAAAAAAAAAAATTGTGATGGAAAATGTGATAGATAGTGATATAAAAAAGCATCCTACTTTTAATAAACTCTTATTAACTCAAATTTTAATCATCAGCGTCATGACTAATTAAGTAATTTTATCTTATTATTACTTATTGGATTAGGAAAAATTGTCCGGAAAAATCTCACATTTGGGGCATCCGCCCAAAATAATCCTACCTTTGGATTATTTTTTAATAATTCGACCTTTATATTCAATCCGCTCAAAATGGTCCCAGGTGATCAGTAATCGGTTGAAGAGGTAATTTTTTTTTTATTAAGTTTAATATACACGTGTCATAACTTGATTCGTCCAAAATAAAAAAAAATTAATAATTAAAAAAGTAAAAGTATATACAAAAATAAAAACTAAAAAAAAAAAAAAAACCACCTAAGCCACACCACAACCACCACCACCCAAACCTAGACCCTAGAACTACCACCCCACCCAGACCGGAAACCGCCGCCGCCTAGAAACTGACTGATATCCCAACCCAACCCCAAAACCCTTTCAAAAATCGAAACCCACCACACTAGATAAATTGAGGTCGCGCGGCCTGAATTGAGGTTGGGGAGGACGGCACGGCCGTAAAAGGGGCAGGGAACGGGGGCGTGGCCGTAAAGACGGGGAACGGGGAGGAGGCTGGGATCGTGATAGGATCAGGGGACGGAAAAAGAACAGGGGAAGGGGAGGGGCCAGGAAAGGGACAGGGGAAGTGATGGTTGGGATTGGGATTGGGATTGGGATGGGGAAGGGATTTAGAGGCTGGTTGGTGGTTCAGAGGGAAGGGTTTGGGCGCGGCGTCGTCGCCGGCGTAGGCTCCGTCACTGCTGTTGGGGACCTGGGTGGTGGGATCCGCGGGGCTGGGGAGTCAGGCAGCGAGGGTGGCTAGGGCAGCCGCCAGCAGGTGGGGGTGGTTTTTATATAATTAATTTTTTTTTTAAAAAAAAATTAATAAATTTTGTTTTATTTTATTTTTATTTTTGGGACCAATCACAGGCCGCCACATGTCAGATAACTTGTTATTACAAGTTACATGACCGGTTGGAACCATTATGAGCGGATTGAGTATAAAGGTCGGATTATTTAAAAATAATCAATAGGTGGGATTAATTTGAGCGGATGAGCCAAAGGTCGGATTATTGCGGGCAATTTTTCCATTGGATTATTGCTATTGGAATATAGTTTTAACTCAAAAATATATGCAAGGGCCTTGGCTTGTACGTTCACAACCGAAAGTAACACTATTGGATAGCTAACAAGGCAATAGTAAATAATTAGAAGTTATAATTGATTAATTAGTGGTTAAAATGTAACACTATTGGATATTGAAACATTCTTGCTAACACTTATATTTGTACTCCAAACTTTTACAATGGTGTTAACAGATTATTGTGATTTGTGATCTCAACTTCTTTTCTTTTTCACTCTTCACGTATATGACTATCAATCTCCTTTCTTTCTTTCACTCTCATTCTCTGTCTCTCATCTACAATCTTTTATTATTATTACTACCTCCGTTAAATATTTTGTGCAACTTTGTGCGTGGTATTATTTGTAAGGTATAAAATATTCCAAAGTTGCTCAAAACATTTAACGGATGTAGTGTATTTATTGGAATAATAAATATTAATCTCTCCGTTTCAAATTTTTTGTAACAATTAAACATTAAATACTTACACTTTATGTCAAATTGTTGCAAAAACAATGAAACAGAGTAGTAAAAATAAATAAATAAATAAATAAATAAATAAATAAATAAAATTGCCCCCTACAAATGTCTCACGATGATACGAGTATAAAGTAGGACTTCCTCAAGAATTCGTATGGCCTATAGCCAACTAGCCAAGTCTATAATCTGATGTTCATCAAAGCAAATCTCAAAATAAAGGGGATGAATTCATTCATACAACTGGATATAGCCTTACAAAGTATGGGAGAGACCATAGTCCACAATACAAATAAATGCATGAATCAAATATCTAGAAAACGAACACAAAAACTACTCGTAAAATAGTTTGAAACAGGCTCATGGGCAATCCTAACTCTTATACCCTAATATAAATAAAGTTATTTATGGAATTATGGTTCATTGATAAAAAGTAAAAGTTACCCAAAAAAGTGTAAATGTTACCCTAAATTCAACAAAAGTTACCTCGATGTACAGTAATATTACTATACATCAAATGTATACATAGTAAAAGTTTTGAACAAAATAATACCAAATTGTATTTGATATGATAACACCATAAAACTTAATTATACATGTATAGATTCTCACCAAAGCATACATACATACATACATCATACACATATATACATACATACATACCAAGCAAAGTTTGGTCTAGTAGGAAAATTTGCATCTCACAAGTCATAACCAAGAGGTTGTGGGATCAAACTCCTCAAGAGGCACCGTGGGATGGGGATTCTCTTATCCATCCTTTCTAAAGTGTCTAACCCGCTAACTTGTGTCGGAAGGATTTATGAGAGGTTCCGGTCCGATAGAACCCTTCTCCTTACCAACCAAAAAAATATAAAAAATAAAAATACATACGTATATATTCAGACACTCACATTGGGTCATTGGACATCCTTAGCAATATTCTTGAAGAAATAAACTAATTATAGTGTTTATGAACAACATAAATGATTAATGTACTTTTAAATAATAACGTTTATATCCCGTTCAAAAATAAATAAATAAAAATTAACGTTATATAGTCCGGGTGTTTATATTTGTGGCACTCTTTTCTTTCTTGCTATGGATGAGTAGAGCACTAAAAATTATGATCTCGCAATGAAAGTATCAATACATAGCTTTGTACTTTTGAGTTTCTAGACAGAGTAAAGCAGAACAAATTTTAGAAGAGATAGTTTCTCTAAAGAACAGCGCCAAACTCTCACAATAACGTAGTGCTCTTTGAAATCTTGGCTTTACTTAGCTTTTGCCTGCGTAGACGTGCAAGCCGTGGATATGATAAAATTATCACTTTATCATTTGACTTATTTTATTTTACTGTATTTTTTTCAATGCCATATATTACTTGTAGTACTGTACAAAATTTTCAATAAAGGCATGGTTATGAATTAATATACATAAAACTGAGTAATTAATCAACTGCACATCTACCAAAGTAAATTAAATCTCACCCCCCTTGTTTTTTAGGGAAAATTAAATCTCACCCTGCCATAAAGATACTACGTAGTATTTTTTTAGTGCATATATGCATGAATATTTTTCTATTTTCTTTAAAATACTAGAGGAATTGATACCTATTTTGATACAGAGTATAATAAACAAACAATTACGCTAGGTCATAATTGGGACAACTGTAATTAGAAACTCTCTAATTATAACTTATAAATGATTATATATAGGTGAGTTAGAATAAGCTAATGTTTTCTCGCCTTAAATAAGGTATCTCAATCTTAATTTTTTGACAAACATTAAAAAAAATCAGATATATAATAATATATTGCACATTCTCTTTAAAAATCCGATATTACTGTACATCGAATGTAGACAAAAGTTTTTGTAATTTTTTACAATATGATATAATTTTTAATTTGTTTTAAAACCCAACTAGTCTAATTTGATCAACTAACTTTACATAGGATTCAATTTGCTTGCTTAATTTTATTTATTTATTTAATTTTAAAAACAAGTCAAAAGTGAGGTCTTATTAGACTCATCTACATGTGAAATTTACAAATATATATTTTTAATTATGCGATTAAAGATATTCAATTGACAATTACAGTTGACGATAGTAAGATTCGGTCCACTCCAACCTTGTATAGATTTTATAGTTAAAATAAGCTAACAAATCTCTAAAATATAGTGAATAGAACATTATTTCAATCTAATCCAAGCGACAATACAACACGGTCTAATATATTATGATTAAAGATATCGTAAGTAAAAATATACTCCGAGGTGTACCAAGGGGACTTTACTATTTAAATGTGTTTCTTTCACCATTCGCCACGAAAAGAAAACTATTGCATTTGTTAAAAAAAAAATTGAACGAGTATTACTTGATGACTTGATGTAGACTTATTTTGATGTATGACGGACTTGTTCTTTCACCTGGGTAAAAATGTACAACCTAAAACCATTTTTACTCATTTGTGAGAGTTAAAATTGAACGCTTAATGTATTTCAAAGTTGAAAAAACAATCTCGTAATGAAAAAAAACGTATAAGCAACCATTACTTCAAATTTTCAAAATATAACGAGTAATAAAACTTCGTAATCGGATAAATCATCACACCAAAAGATCAAAACTCACGTGACCTAGGCTTGGATAGTTACTTGTTTTGGACGTTTATTAAAACTAATACTCCCATTATCTGAAATAAAAATCCAAAGTGTGTAAAAAAACAAAAAAATAATCCAAAATATGTAAAAAAACAAAATGAATTCTCAGCATATTTATTAAAGATGATAAAAAAACAGACACAAGAAGAAAATTGTTCTTCACTCTTCACCACTCACCAGTAAAAAAATCTGTAAAAAGGCAATTACTGTTACTATTACTACTACAGAGTACTGAGTAAAGTTACTACTGTACTAAACATTTTATAAAATTGAGCGGCAAATAGATTCTGGGTAAGTTTATGCCTCCTTTTTTTTAGCAGATCTACATAATATTTTTCTCATTTTTTCACCCAAAAAATACTCATTTAATTCATCCCCAGAAAAAAAAATTTAAAAATTTAAGTGAGAGAAAGCAGAAAACCATAGCCTAAAACACAGCTTAAGCTAATCCCGAGTCATTAATATTGTAGTAGTAATTAGTTAGAGAGAGAAAAAAACTTTTTGCCATTTTTAGTTTTTTAACTGGAAAAAGCTCAAAACTTTCACATTATCTGCAAAATTTAACATCTGGGTTTTGTTAATTCCTGTTAATTTTTACTTGGGTATTTTTTTAATTTTTAATTTTACTGAAAAAAACTACATTTTTTTCCCATAATTTTTGCAGATCGACCTCCCTTCCACCCTTTTTTCTCTCTCTAGTATTATCTTGGTTGTTTGGATAGCGCGTATAAAAAATTTCTGGATTCACACAACACAGTATATAATAAAACAGAGAGAGAGAGAAAGAAAGAAAGAGGAGAGAGAAAAAGAGGTGAAATAATTTATTTGAAAATTGAGCATTAAATACACAGCATCTACTGCTATTACACTACATTAGTAATTGCAGAGGTGATAGGAAAGTGAGTAATAAAAACTTTCATTTGTTTTGTTTAAGTATAATGTTTCAATCAGTACTACAACAAGTATATTATAACGACTTCATTTAAACAAAATCTTTGATTTTCCTGATTTTCTTGGTTTTCTGGGTTTATAAGATTGTATAGAGGAAGTAAGAGAGAGATTGAAGAAGAAAAATTCCCAAATTTTGAATCTTTATATTTTTTTAGTGTTGTGAAACTTTTCTGGGGTTTCTTTTTTTTTTTGCTCAATCTCAGTGGTTCAAAGTTCGAACTTCAAAATCTCAGGTATTTTTCTTTTTTATTTTACATAATCTGTCTTTTTATGTTTAGACTTTAGTATTGTAGGAATAATATTAAGTTGATCTTGTTTGATTTTGTATTTTTTCAGTTTGAAATTATCTGGGGTTTTTTGTTCTCTATTTATAATTAGTATGTTTAATACAGAAGGATTGAATTTCAATTTCATAAACTATTATTTTAGCTGATTAGTGGGTTAATCATAATGGGTTTTTTTTTTTTTTTTTTTTTTTATTATGTATCTGTAAATTAATTTAATTTTGCTGGGTTCATTTCAAATTTTCAATCAGTTTAATTTTTGGTTTGATCTTAGTTTTGTTAAAAGTTGTAGAGTGATTAAAGGAATGTGAGTGACTGAACTAAAATACACTGTCGGTGAAACTTATTGTTTAAGCTTATAATTTGAAGTTATATAAATCATTTACAATTATACTGTTTTATTTCTAATAAGCATCCGAATCTGGATTCCACCTTGTATTGTCGTCGAAAAAGAAGATTTTTTTGACTTTGGGTGTTTAATATCTATATTTATGTCTTTTAATATGCTTCAAATGAATGATGTTGTTTAGTTGGATCTGATATTTCAATATTGTTGCCATGCTTTGTTGCCAGTTGCCACCCTCAGGGATGCATCTTGTAATAGGTGTTAGAATTCACGGTGATGCAATGGCGATGTAGTAGACTTGATTATACAAAGATACTTGTAGATTTTATTCAGCAGTTGTATTGAAATACAAAAGGTTGCGTTTGTAGGATTCGCGGTAGTATAAAATGTCAAGGCCTCTCCAAAGAGGCATATCTGGTGAGCAACGGCGTCTTTCTGTTGGTAGCAATCATGCTTCTTGGGATTCCCAGGACTCTCAAATGAAAGAAAAAACAGAAAAGGATGATACTCGAGCTGGTCGTTCGTTGTCTGACCAAAGCTATTCTTCAGTAAAGTTACCCTTTCGATTAAATTCTTCAGATAATGCCCCATCAAAGTTGGGTGTTAATGAAAATGGTTTTACAACAGAATTGTTTAGTGGTGGAAGTCCAAGAAGTCGGCATAAGCTAACTTTGCTTCTTCTTAGAACCAGTTTAGTTCTTATAGTGATTCTTGCTTTAACCGGGTCATTTTGGTGGACAATATCAATTACTGCATCATCAAGAGGTCACATTTACCATAGTTATAGGAGGATGCAAGAGCAGCTCGTCTCAGATCTTACAGCCATCAGTGATCTATCTCAAGGGCCAGCAAAATTGAGAGAATTGGATTTCTGTTCTAAGAAAGATGAAAATTTTGTGCCTTGCTACAATGTGTCAGAAAGCTCGGCTTTAGGTTATGCTGATGGCGATGAATTTGATCGTCTTTGTGAGCACAGCTTGAAGCAAAATTGCTTGGTTTTACCTCCTGTGAATTACAAGATTCCTCTGAGATGGCCTACTGGAAGAGATGTCATTTGGGTTGCAAATGTTAAGATTTCTGCTCAAGAAGTACTTTCTTCTGGAAGTTTGACCAAAAGGTGAACTGAAACCACCCCTTTCACTAGTCTGGGACGGAGAGTTCAATTTGTGATTTCTGCTTCATTGTTGTTAATCCTTCTGGCTTTAATTACAGGATGATGATGTTAGAGGAAGAACAAATTTCTTTCCGCTCTGACTCACTCACGTCAGATAACATTGAGGACTACTCACATCAAATTGCTGAAATGATTGGGCTAAGAAGTTCTTCCAATTTTAAACAAGCTGGGGTATGTTGTAATCTTCTTTGTTAATGAAATCAGACTTCTATAGTTCCCTGTCCTTGCAATTGGTAATGTTTTTCGTTAATGTAAATCATACATGTGTATCCCCTGCCCTTGCAATTAATACTGCCTGGCCTCTAGATAGAGCTCTTTCCTTGGGAAGGTTGTGGGGGTTGATGTTTACAGCTTAACCAACTCAACAAGGGAGGCTGTTTCTGTTGGACATTTTCCCCTTCGCGATAAAAAAGATGCACAAAGTATCAATGATACATTGTAATTTAGTGAATCATACTCCTGGCCGAAATAAATTAGTGAATCTTTTGACTCCATTGGAAATGGATAATGTGTACTGCATCCTATCTAATTCTAAATCTTTCACTTCTTAGAATCTAAGGGTTCCATGTGAATGTTGAGGTATTTTTTGATGTGCTTTTGAGCTAGTATTGTGGATAACCTCATTGCTCTTGCTTTAAATTTCTTTTAACAATAACCATTGACAAAGTTGAAGCTAACTGTTTCAGAATTTCTATATTCTTCAGCTTAATAAGATGATTTTTTGCGTGTTCCTTTTCCTCGACCCCATCAAAAGTAGTATGTACCTTGTCATCCTTGAGATAGACCTGTAATATTCCAAATTCTAATACCATTCAAGTGTTCATAAGCCATAAAGCATCTTTTTCCTGGTGCAGGTGAGAAATATCCTAGATATAGGATGTGGATATGGTACCTTTGGAGCGCATCTGTTCTCAAAAGAGTTACTGACCATGTGTATTGCGCCTTATGAGGCTTCAGGTAGTCAAGTGCAACTCACACTTGAAAGAGGTCTTCCAGCGATGATTGGTTCCTTCAGTACAAAACAGTTGCCATTTCCATCTCTTTCTTATGACATGGTGCATTGTGCGCGGTGTGGCATTGACTGGGATCTGAAAGGTACCAAGTCTTTCTTATATGTTAGTATAAAATATGAAAATTACATGTTTCCATTTGACATTTTTCTAGGTGAAAACCTCTAGACTGCTCCCACCCAATTGGATCATTGTCATGCCTCCTTTACTATGTCTTGGAGGATAAAGTTTATTAAAAGAATATTGATAGAGGAAAGAAGTGTTGACATATTTGTTGTGGAATGTACATCATCTGTAAGAAACTGCCAAAGAAATATGACAATCAATAACTTTACCTTTTAGTGTGCAAATGACAACATGCCACAATTGTCAATGTTCTGCTGAAGATATTGATGGATGTATGCACCTGAATTCTCTTCTCAAGAATCGCCTTTCCTATTATTGTTTGATGGCTGGGGTTTCCTATCCTACTTCATATTTCTTATCAAAACTTAAATTTCTTCGTGGGAATCTGGTGTCTGGGATGCAGGGGCTATTACCACCCTCTCTATAAGAATGAGAACCTGCACTGCCAAAAGAGCCTTCAGAAAATAGATCCATGCTATCAGACTCTCCTAAAGGTCAATCTGTAATGTCTTAAGATTTTCTATAATGCTCGTTTCATTAGAGGTATAAGCAATCCAATTTTCTTGACTTGCTGGTACTTGCAAGGCAACTTAGATGCGAATTGTGGCAAAATGTTTTTATTTTGCTAGCTTGATGTCAAAGTTTGTTGATATATGATATAATCCAAATGATGCAGATGGCTTGTTCTTACTTGAGGCTGATAGAGTCTTAAGACCCGGTGGATACTTTGTCTGGACTTCGCCTCTTACCAATGCCCGTAATAAAGTGAATCAGAAGAGATGGGATCTTGTTCATGAATTTACAGTGAAGCTTTGTTGGGAATTGTTGTCCCAACAGGATGAAACTGTTGTGTGGAAGAAGACTGCCAAAAGGAATTGCTATTTTTCTAGGTCAGTTATTTACCTGTTTATAGACGATTATTCTTTTGCAGTTTCCTGGGTGATAGTCAGTGACATGTCATTGGAATGTTTATATTTCAGGAAACCTGGTTCAAGCCCGAGTGTATGTAGCAAGGGTCAAGATATTCAATCTCCATACTACCGTCCACTCCAAACTTGTATAGGAGGAGCTCATAGCAGTCGCTGGCTTCCCATTGAAGAGAAGTTAACTTGGCCATCTCGGGCAAAAATGAATGAAAAGGAGCTTCAACCTCACGGTAAGATATCTTGAGTTTGCGTTGTTTGATTAGTATTTCGATTTCATGTGATGGTTATTTGCAGCTTTTACCTTTATTTTTTGTATAATTAGCTGACACACTATTGACTCCTTAGGACTGCATCTAGAAGACTTGGCTGAAGATAGTTCAAATTGGAATTCTGCAATCCGTGATTATTGGACCCTTCTCTCCCCTATTATTTTCTCAGACCATCCAAAGAGACCCGGTGATGAGGATCCTTCTCCTCCTTACAATATGCTCAGAAATGTGCTAGACATGAATGCTCGCTTTGGTGGTTTTAATGCTGCTTTACTGGACACTGGAAAAGCTGTGTGGGTCATGAATGTTGTGCCTACAAGCGGTCCCAACTACCTGCCTTTGATTCTGGACCGGGGTTATGTTGGTGTATTACATGACTGGTAAGTATGAAAAATTACTCTCTTTCTTCCTCCCTTGTGAACCCTTGTGTCAATTTATGCTCTTGAGATTTCCCTACATTATCTACTGCAATATATAATTGCTAATGCCGCATATTGTCAGTGAATACTGTATTCCTCATTCTAGAAGGTGACATGGACATCTGATACCGCTGTTAATAGAACTGCATTTTTTTTTTCAAGCTGAATTTATAGCACTATAAAGAGATTTACAGTGCCTAGTTATACATAAAATGTACAAAAGGTATTGGACTATTGGCCATGTCAGTTTTCCAGCTTCGATATGTAATGAATTACACTACGTATGTTGAAAATGAAATGGGCAGCAAAACAAGAATTGGAGCAATATAATCTGTATCAGCTTTTTACTGTGTGGTTGGTGCATTAGAATTCTGGTCATTCGGTGCGTATAATGTGCAGAAAAAAGGCCTGTTTTGGGATAGAGTTGAAAGCCAAAATCCAAGTATGTCAGTTGAAGTACAAAAATGTACATGCTGATACATGTGATGATTGTTAGTATTCAGATACATGTGATTTTTAGTATTAAGATGCAACTTATCAAGAAAAATGTAGAGACTAGCACTTGCACCGTATTGTTGATAACCTTAGGTTTTGTATCTAACTCTGCTTTGGCTTAGGATATAGTGTAACCTTTGCTGATGAATGTGTGATTCCTACTTGTGTAGGTGTGAAGCATTTCCAACATACCCTCGAACTTACGACTTGGTGCATGCTGATGGTTTTCTCTCTCTAGAAAAAGGTTCCCAACGCAGATGTAATACTCTCGATATATTTGTTGAGATTGATAGAATTCTTCGGCCTGAGGTATCTAAATTAGTTTTATTCATCAGTTTTCATTTCAAAGTAAAAGAGTTCTAGTCAATTTTTTATCTCACATTTTATTGAAGCAGCTGACATAAGAGTGTTGGCTCAGGGATGGGTGATTTTCCGAGACAAATCTAATCTAATCGAGTCCATGAGACCCCTTATAGCACGACTGAAATGGGAAGCTCGTGTTATTGAAATCGAGAGCAACAATGATGAGAAACTCCTCGTCTGCCAGAAGTCTTTCTTCAAGAGGCACGCAAAGTGATCTACGACTACAGCCTTTAAGGTAGCTACCTGTGATTAAAGATTGATTTATTTATACCACGACACAAGTCAATAGAGAAAATCAAAGTCTACAGATTTTTGGAACAGAAGAGAAGTTCAGTATACGATATATTTTCTTTTTTAGTTGAAGCCAGCGACAAAATTCCTATGAAGCCGTAAGGCAACCATAGGGCCCCTGTAATTACGCGATTGAGGCACAGCAAGAGTGATTGTCAAGTATAGAATGAATCAGTGTATTCAGTACTCTTTTGTCTCGGTTTTAAGTTTTACGATGTCTAGCAGAATAAGCAAAGAGCGTCTGCTGCAGTATATACGATGCTGGGGTGGCAATTTTCAGTCATTTTTTTTTCCTACCACCTACCTTACTAAATCCATCTATATTCATTGTAGAAAGCTCAATTAAGAAGGCATTCATTAGTAATGCAAGTCTTGTAACACAAAAGTTGGGTACTTATTGAATGGTATATTTTCAAGAATCATTAAACCTCACTATGAATTTATTGGTCAACAACTGATAGACATGCTTTTGATTCATCAACTAGTTTAAAATGAGATGTACATACTACATAGTACACAAAATATGAAGCCAAAGGCCATGTTGATGTGACATTATTTGAGAATGCACATTTTTATCAATTTATTACGGCCTACCAAACTAGTTTGTCTGTGAACGAGCTTAGAAATTATATCTACCTTGCGAGTATTTGAAATATATTTTCATCGTGTATGTGAAGTTTGAAATGTAGGTAGACGTAGCTATCTCCGAGATGCATTTGCACATGCGTAACGCCATAGTAGTAATATTAGTGAATAAGACCTTCATAGCATGTGTATTAGTGTACATCATAAAAATGAAATAGGCACCTCCATTGAATATATAGGTTAGTACACACAACTCTTAATTCTATGATGTAAACATGTTTCACTTGAATGTCTCCAACTATCTGATAGGAATATTCTTAAATGTAAAAAAAACTTTAGTTAGAAAATCCAAAATCATAAGCATTTTAAATCTGTTAGCTGTATCTTTCATTCTATCAAGACTTATCTCTAGAAATAGGTGGGTTGTACAATCATGTCTATTTATAAATGTCCCTCTTTTGTGGAGTAACTTCAAAAAGTTACATTGTCTTTACTTTTAGAAAAGAAATTCTGTTTTTGTAGGACCTGATATAATACAAGCAGAAGTCATTATCTGAAGTGATTTGTGGCCAAAAAAACAATTAATGTGGATCAAGCATGCATGTACATTAATAACTGAAATGTGTATATCAATCAAAATACTATTAGATCACAAGCAATTTTTTTGTAAACGCGAAAATAATGTATGTGTTGAAAAGTAAAAGAGTTAACAGCTATAAATCAAAGCATATATTACACCTTGTTTAGATAACAAATTACAAATTAGTAGGGAAAGAGGAGGGAAGGGGTGGAGGGAAAGGCGGAACTCTTTTGCTCCTTTATATCTCTTTGATTTCAAAGGGATGGTGTTTATTCAATAGCATGATAATGTTAATTAAAGAGGAATGTATATCTTCAGAGTTTGAACCAAAACGTAAAAGTCATCAAAGTTTAATGAATGGGTGATTGTAAAATGTATATAAAGGTTTTTCTTGACCTATTGTCCTCAAAGAATCAAAGTTTTTAATTAGTAATGATCTCATAATTGATCTTGGGCATTAAGTACATTCTTATTTAGGACTTGTTCTCTTCAGATTAATTTTAGTTCAGCTCAGTTTAATTTAGTTCACTTCAATTCCTAATTTTCTTCTCTTATAAACAATTCAGTTAAATTTAATTCAACTCAGTTTAGTAAATCAGAATAGATCCTTCGTATTGTAAATGAATAACAGCAAAGTTGAAGCCCAAAGTATAAGGGTGGCCCAGCACATTAATGGGTTATAAATACGACCCATTCAAACATTTTGGTCCTAAATTCCTAAATGGTAAACCGTTGAAAATCCATTTGCAGTTGCTACTTGCTAGTACCATAAATTAGTAGTGGCTCTAGTGGGAGTTTGAAAATATGGGGCATACAAAATTGGCAACCATTGGAGCATTCCCATTCTTAACAAAAGACAACAGTTTCTCTTTCTCCTAGTAATATGCAGTTATTAAATTTTCATCTACCCACCGTTCTAAAAATAAGCCTTACCGAAAGTGGAAGATAGGATCATCAGTAGGGAAGTCATCAATAGATCAAACACATTTCATATTAGTTTCTTAGTTTCTTTTGGGCCCTTATTTTACCTTTGCTGGTTTTAGGTTAGATACGTTCTGATAATGATTAATAAAGATTATATAAGTTCTGAATAGTAAAACTTAGGTCAATAGAATATTAGGTGAATTAAGGTTGTGTTCTATTCACCTAATTTTTACTTATTATCTGAAATTATTACATTTTTATTAAAACTTTGACCCCGTTCTCTTCACCTTATTTTTGCTGAACTGAAATTATTTTTGCTGAACTAAAAATATTTTTACTGAATTGCTATTATATTTCTTTTTAAGTTTACTGATTTTTACAGAACTGGAATTATTTTTACTGAACCGAAATTATTTTTGCTAAACTAAACTTATTTTTACTGAATTGAAATTAATTTTACTGAACAGAAATTATTTTTACTGAATATTTTTTTTTTAAAAGGTGAAGTGAACAAGGTCTTACTTTTAATGTAATTTATATTAAGGTATATCAACCATCATCATAACTTATTTTTCTTTAACCTATCTTATTTGAATTCATTTGAACTTATGAAATTTGAAATAAGTAAAAATAAGGTTAACAAAATGGGATTTGTTAAACGTCGCCCGCAAATCTCCACATAAAGCCCACAAATATTTTTACTTTGACTCTTTTGCCCTTTTTCTAATTTTTACCGAAACCGTAATTCACTCTAACGAAGAATGTGGAGCTGGAGTGGATCGTCGAGGGACACCGAAGAGCCGTCATCGTCGCCGGAAAGCGAGATAATCCGGGGGAAAAATTACGAAAAGTAGGGGTGGCGACGCCGCCACCATGGCTGTGGCGTCCTGGCCAGACGCCGCCACCATGGCTGTGGCGTCCTGGCCAGACGCCGCCACCATGGCTGTGGCGTCCTGGCCAGACGCCGCCACCATGGCTGTGGCGTCCTGGCCAGACGCCGCCACCATGGCTGTGGCGTCCTGGCCAGACGCCGCCACCATGGCTGTGGCGTCCTGGCCAGACGCCACCCCTACTTTTTGTATTTTTTTTTTTTTTGTAATTTGTTAATTTTTTATTTATTTTTTTTTTCTTTTTTTTTTTGTAATTTTATTTAAACTTTTTGTAATTTTTTTTAAATTTTATTTAAAGTTTTTGTTTTTTTTTTAATTAAACATTAACACAAAAAATTAAACATTAACACAGAAAATTCAGATTTTAAAAAAAATATGTACATTAGAAATAAAAACATTAACACATAAAACAAAAATATTAAACATTAACAAAAGAATTCTGATTTTCCAAAAAAAAAAAATATTAGACAAAAAAAAAAAAAGTGGTAGGGCGCCTGGCCAGGACGCCCAGCCCCTGGTGGTGGCGTCTGCTCTGGCCGCCGGGACCAGGGGGCTGGCGTCTAACCTGGACGCCCAGCCACGGCGGTGGCGCCTCTGGAAAACGCCACAACCGTGGCTAGGCGTCCAGGTCAGACGCCAGCCCCCTGGTTCCGGCGGCCGGAGCAGACGCCACCACCAGGGGCTGGGCGTCCTGGCCAGGCGCCCCACCTCTTCTGGTTTTTTTTTAAAAAAAATTTTTTTTTAAAAAAACCCTGCCACCGTGAGCCGTCCTTCCCTCAGCCGCTGTGGCCGCCAAGTCCTTGCCTTGCCGCCTCAACATTGCCGTATTTTCGGGTGATTAGAGTGTGGGTATGGGTTAGATTTTTTTATTTTAGGTTTAGGGAAATAAGGTAAATTCAATATAGATTTGTGGGCTTTATGTGGAGATTTGCGGGCGATGTTTAGCAATCCACTAACAAAATAGACCCTTAGTATTATTTGCTTTTAGTTTATATGCTTAAATCCTACATTAGCATAGTTATTTGCCTAGTTTTAATTAAATATGCATGACGACAAACTTCATTATTTGAAAGTTTAGCACCTCTAAACACATAAAATATTATTACTACCTCCGTTACAGGTTATGTGCAACGATTTAACATAAAGTAGAGAGGAAAAATGTCTAATTGTTGCACATAACCTGTAACGGAGGTAGTACATCACATATGAATGTCCCACATCAACAAAAGAAGAATTTAATTTTACGAGGGTAATGAGACCACTTCTTATTCATCATTTTGTTTTTAAAATGTATTTTCCTCTGGTTTAGATGAATACAACACTCATTTGGGTGAATGTGTTCCATTGTTGTATCTAACAATGTATCAGAGCCCTTCACTTCATTAATTTGAGAGAATTCCATCTGAATGAAATTTGTACATAATAAATAAGTTAGTAACAACTAAAAAAATAATTAATACACAGTCTTTCAAAAAATAAAAAATAAAAAATTATAGTAATAATAATTAATACACCGTGTAAGGATGTAACATGCAATTTTTTTTATATTTTTTTACACAAAACATGCAATGTTAAGAGGGAAAAATTAAATAAAAAAAAAAAAAGTTTTTTTATAAAAAGTATATGTCCATTTTAATTAAAAAAAAAATAGTTAAAAAAATTATGCCCAACACACAAACACCTGAACACGGTTATAATAATTTTCAATTAGCAAATAATCAACATCCGACCTTAGCTCAGTTGGCAGAGCGGAAGACTGTAGTAGTTGCAGATAATCTTTAGGTCGCTGGTTCGATTCCGGCAGGTCGGATTTTTTTTATTTATTTTTTTTCCATTTTTAATTTTCTCTCTCCTCTTTCCTCTTACAACTTCCCCTCTTAAACCCCAAATTCCTGAATCATCTTCTCCAAAACCCCGTCAATGGCTTTCCACTACCTCTTCACCACCATAACCAAACACTCTCTTAAACCCTACTTTCTCTCCAAAACCCCCATTTTCTCTCTCCTCCAAACCTCCCTATTTTCCACCTCCTTTTTAATCACAAAAACCCCAAAAAAATTCAAGAAAAAACGCCAAAAACCCAGTCCCAGAAATACCCTTGTTCAACACCCTTCTTCCTTAATTACCCACTTCGAAAATCTCGTCAATCGCGATAATTTCTTCCGATTTCTCACCCGATCAAAGCAATTTCTCGCGAAACAACCCGAGCATATTCTCCGGTTAGATGACGCCGGAAAACTTTACCGGCAACTGGGTTTTCCCCGGGGAAGAAAGGTTAACAAGTTCGTCGATAATCACCCGCGTATTTTCGAAATTTACCGTCACGAAAATAACAAAATGTGGCTAGGTTTTACTGAATTTATGGAGAATTTACTGCAGGAGGAGGTTAAGATTATGGAGAGTATGGAATTAGAGAGGGTAAAAGTTGTTAAGAAGCTTCTAATGATGTCAAAAGATAAGAAAATGGCGTTAAGTAAGATTTATCATTGTAGGTTGATATTTGGTGTTCCTGAGGATTTTAGGGATTGGATCTTGAAATTTTCCGATGATTTTCGTGTCGTAATTGGGGATGATGGGAGTCGAATGCTTGAACTAGTGAAGTGGGATCCGGCATTGGCCTTGAGCGCGTTAGAGAGGGAGTTTATGGTTGATGAGGAGAAGGTGAAGAAGGCATTTAAGTTTCCTGTGAAACATGGGAAGGAATTGGACTTGGAGGATGATGATGTGAGGAGGTTGAATTTGTTGAATACATTGCCTTTGGTTTCGCCGTATTCTGATGGGTGGAAGCACGAGCTTTCGAGTTTGGAGGCTGAGAAGTATAGGGTTGGGGTTATACACGAGTTTTTGAGCTTGACATTGGAGAAGAAGGCTTCAATTCATCATATAGTTGAGTTTAAGGAGGAGTTTAGTCTTACTAAGCATACTTATCAGATGCTTAAGAAGCAGCCTAGGACGTTTTATTTAGCTGGTACTGAGATGAATTGGGTTGTTTTCTTGAAGGATGGGTATGATGAGAATGGGAATTTGATTCAGAAAGATCCTCAGGTTGTGTTTAATGAGAGGTTATATAGGTTTGCTCAAATGCAGTATCCTGGTGAATTGTGTCGCGACAGTATCAGTGAATGATGGTGACGAAAATATGCTTGATCAAGCAAGAAAGATGGGGTAATTAGATGCTCTTAGATAATTTTGGTTGTCAATACCCTTGTGTTATGCATTTGTATACTTCATGAGTCATTACTACTGTCTTAGAAAGGTCTGATGAAAATTTAGTTACCAACAATGATCTTTGCCTCTTTGGCCTGTAGTTTTCTGACATAAAATACAGTAGATTTAATGTGGCTAGTCTCAGTGTTAGTATCTCTGTATTGTTTCAACTCAATCCTCAAAGATGAGTTCTTTAATCTCTAATTTTCTGCTTGTTTCTGAACTTGCTGTCTAATATATTTTTGAACTGTCCAAACTATGTGTGTATGCAATTGCTTGGTATAACATAATAACATTGTGTAAGGAACACCTGATTTTAGATGATCTTTATATTTGACAGCTCAAATAGATCGAGTTAGTATTTAGACAGAATTTTCCATCTATCACTAACTTCTTTGGGTCATATTTGAGATGAATTATTATGTGCAGGTTTTCATATTTCACAAAAAAAAAAAATGCTGCTAAATGAAAAAAGTCAGATGGTTTTCCACGCAATGAGGTTTTCGTAGACTGAAACACCTCCCACTCCATTAGACATGTTATACAGTGCAGTCATCCAGAAAAATGCCAGGGTTCTATTATTAATTTATTTTGAAGAAATGAAGACAAACAATGATACAAAACCAACAGCAAGGAATATACTTTGAACTCAAGTTTATACATTTTATTGCCTGCTTCCTTGCTGAAGAGTTGCAATGACGCGTTATGATCATCTTCAATTAACTGATTACAGTCCTCGTCTTCAGCCTCGACTGCTGGTTTGCTTGCCTTTTCGCCTTGTTCCTGCTTCTCTGCCCAACACTCGTACTGCTCCTGCCAGTGCTAGATGACATCAATCCACTCTGACTACTCTTTTTCACGGACTTCCTGCAAGCATTCCAGTTATTGTTTCGAGATGAAGATTTGGCAATAATATCCATTGATACCTCTCGAGCCTTCTGTGGATTAATGGGTTGCTTGTTTAGGTATGCCAACTTAGGGAGAAGTCCGCAAACAGCTCTCCTAAGCTGGTCACTGCTTAGGTTGCTGTGAATCGGGTTCCCCAAAATACTGAGTGCCACTAAAGAATTGTAGTTGGCAACAAGCTGTCCTAGAGCCTTGGTTGTGGTTATTTTATTGAAGCTAAGGTCCAGAACGGTAAGCTTCAATAGCCTGTGCAGCCCCTCAACTTCACTGATTTTATTGCCTGCTAAATACAATTCCTTGAGCAATATGCAACTTGAGAGTCCTGTGGTTAATATAATAAACAATGTGAATATATATTTCAAACTATGTGCAGGTAATTACCAATCCAAAATTTGAAGCAAACGATCAATACTACCATGACCAATACGAGAGATCCTGTTGTAACTCAGATCGAGTACCCTCAGTCGAGTTAACTCTCTTAATCCTTCAATGGTAGTGATCCTGTTCCTGGATAAATCGAGGACATGAAGGCCCTTTGGAAGTGATCCTTGAGTAATTTGAGCTGCAAGATAAACCAGAATAATGAAAAAAAATATGTTGTCAGAAACTCAGGGCGTTTTATCATTAAATCATTTATGCCTGGATTATACTGCAGAAAATCAGAAATGCTTCTTGTCTCAAACAAGATTTTGATTCAAGTTCATACCAATTGAGTTGTTCGATAGATTGATTGAACGAAGACTTGAGAAGTGTGATATGATGGGGATAACTTTCAACCCCATCCCTGATACATGAGCCACAGTTGAAGACGAATTCAGAGACTGAATCACACTGTTGGCATGCTGGAGTTCCTCAGATAAGTTGCTTTTGGTATGTCGGGAGGAATGAGTTGGATATTTTGCCATTGACTCATCGGCCTTAGGAGAAGATGGGAAGACAATTTGTTCATCACCATTCTCTTCTTCAACGACCGGGGTTGTTGGCTGAAACTCTAGGTCTTTCACCCAGTCATCTACCCTCTTTAACGAAGATGATGACTCCCCTGAGAAAGCAATCCACTGATTCTGAGGCCATAGCCCTGAAAATCCACCCTTCAATCCATTTTCTTCTTCGTGGCTACTCTTGTAACTGCATAATTCAGAAAATGAGCCTGCTGATTCCACCTTGCAGAGCTGCTTTGCTCGATATGGTTCGAGTGTGTCAGATGAGTATCCACCTTGCTGATTGACAGTAGCAAGAAGGGACGACATTCTTGATTTAGAAGCAATTGCTGGTTTCTGCAAATTCCTGTGGCTCCAAAGGAAGAGCTTCCACCACATTCTCTTGCTCCTCGAGGGAAGGATCTGACTCGAAGAGTGCTTCTTCAGCATCACCTTATCAGCACTGCAGTGAGTACGAGCCGATGACTGGCTGCAAGGAGATCTCATCAAAAGATCACCCCTTACTCTATTTGCAAGTTCCTGTAACTGCTCAAATGACTGTGTTTTGGAGGGTGGCAATTGATCAGCTATCCTCTTCAGCACTTCCCTCGAGTCAAGATTCGAGCAAGAACGTGTAAGTTTCGGTGAAGCCCATCGCTCTTCCCTTGCCATTCCCGGATCACTGACATGCCCACCTTGGCCTATCTCAACCTCCTCATCATTAGTACCCTGCTCAGCACAAGGACTTCCAATCTGAAAACTCGGGTTACTCGAATCAATGTCGCGGCCTTCAAGATTTGAGTCAGAGTTCTCCCTACTCATTGGTGACTTTTCGTCATGTTCATGTTCATCTTCACCTTCATATGCCACCTCTACAGCCTCCTCCTCCTGACCCTTCTCAACAGGGTTCATCACCTTCACCTCACATCTCGAAATCTCAGTGACATCGAATGGCACCGGAACACTAAACGACGTCGATTTCAGCTCTTCCTCATGCTCAGAAGGCTTCACTGGGTGCTCCACCTTCACTTGTAAGGTTCTGTTCTCATTAACATTCTTACATTCTGATGAAGAAACAATTGCATCCTGCACAAAATACATCATTTCATCATCAAAATTCAAATTCACAAACCCCCCCAAAAAAAAACATTTCAATTACCAAATCAAATGAATTATTACCTTCACCTTCTTCTTCCTTCCAACTAACTTGGAAAAACAATGGAATAATGCCATACTTTCTGGGTATCTAAATTCAGAAAAAAGATTTCCAAAAAAAAAAAATTGGGAAAAATAAAACTTCCAAAAAAAATTTGTTGGATTGTACGGAGAATTTGACTTTGTTGTACCTCAATGAGTTCACCAAAAATTAAAGATTTACATCTCAACTGCTTTAAAAATTAAAGAACAAAAACAAAGAAAAAGATTAGTTAGGTTGGATATTAGCCATAATCAATGGGTAAGCGCCAAACCAATGATTTGCAAACAAATGAAAAGCAAATTTCATCAAAGATTTGCGCGCAGCACACCCTCCACTGAGGAGAGATCACTAATATCTTGGCCAGAGTGTTTTTATGCGCACCAGTCTATCTTCTGTAAGTTCCTCACTGTTTCAATAAACAAATCAAATAACACAAATTTAGATATCATAATCACAACATATCGGATACTCGAACACTCGTACTTAACGTACCCGTGTTCGGTATCCATCACTTCAAGTCGAGTCCGAGTAACATAGATTATAATTTGGATAAAGAAGAGTAGAACGAATCACAATATATGAATGTGTAAAGCACTTTAAAAAGTGCCCGACAAGAAAATAAAGAAGGGATACAAAATTATCAACTTTTTTGACAACTAAATAAAACACTACACAATCAATATCTCCCACCATGAATACAGTTTTCCATTAAGAAAGCTTAATTGTCGGAGAAAATGACATCAACTATAACCAAAAAAAAATCACTACACTAAACAAAATGCAATTCTTAAAAAGGGTTATAATCAAATTAAATCCAAGATTATACGATGAACTGGGTTTTATTTATTTTTTTTAATTTTGTTTATACCTGTGAAAGTGAAGAACTCGAAGAAAGAGCGGCGATGAAAGAGAGGAGGGAAAAAGAGAGAAGATATTCGTTACGACTGAGGAAGGTATAGTAGATTAGTAGTAGTAGAAGTACTACGGAACCTCCAAGTGTAAATATTGTAGGAGAGAGAAAGTGGGGCCCAAAAGGTGGGTATTTTGTGATGGGTATTTTGGGCCTGGTTGGGCTGGAAAGATGTTGGTTGTGTTTGTGTTGTGTACAAGTTCTAGAAATTATTAGAGAATATATATGTAACACGACTCTTACGCGCATCATTTATTTTATTGTTTTTATGCTATGCCATTATTCTTGTAGTGTGGTCTATTATTAAGTCAGTCTTATCTATCTTATAATTTTATGAATAATGGTACTAGATATTCAACGAATATAAAATTAAAAAAAATAATTCAATGAATATTGTTTTATGTGCAAAAAATGTGTAGAAGGAAGAACAGATGTGAGATGAGTATACATGGCAAATTGGCAATTATTAGGTTGGAATTAGTTTATTGCCATTTGTTCATTGTTATTTGACAAAAGGATGAATAAATACACATATATTTTGGGTCCACTTTTTCTAATAACTAATACAATTCAGGTGAAATCAATGGCTTTCTTGTTTTATTACTCCGTATAATTAATATCCAATTAGGGACTGTTTACTTCAATTTAATTTTATTCAGTTTAGTTCCATTCAGCTCCAATCAGTTCAGTTCAATTCAGTTCAGCTCCTAATTTCCTTCTCTTATAAAATATTCATTTCAGCACAATTCAGTTCAATCCAGTACAGCTCGGCTCAATTCAGTAAATGTGAACAGACCCTTAGTCATATTATTATATGTTAGTCGGGCTTACCGATCTTCGATTATTTTCCAATTCATTGTTGGATTCTATAGGGATTGTGTAGATAAATTTTGATCAAATTTATCAATTTTAATACTTTAACTAACTAAACTAATTGACATGCATATTATTTGTTAAGTGAAAAAAATTTGATAATAATATTAAAAAAATCTAGCCAGTGATAAACCTCTTTTTTTTCTATATTTTTTTACAACGGATAAAAAAAAACAAAAAAAAAAAAAAAAAAAAAAAAAAAAAAAAAAAAAAAACTACAAATTACTACTAAAGCAAATGTAGCACAGCTTTACTAGCAATTTGATGATGCATTGATGATCTACTTTGTGAATACTACATATTAGAAACACAAGCCAATGTTGTCTTGTCCATTTCTTTTAAGAAGAGTAATAAGGGATAGGAATATGTAAACACTATGAGTGACTAATGACTATTAATAAGTAATTTAATTCTAAGCAAAAGAGATAGGAATCTGTAAACACTATGGATCTAACTAACGGAAATAATAACTAAAACTGTTAAGTGGTAGTGAAATTTAAATTATGTGATTTTAGATGGTAGCAAAATAAAATAAGTTTTTAATGGGTAGTAAAAGTGAAACCGGGGTGTTTAAGTGGTAACAAAAGTAAAATTTTCCTTAAGATAACATAGACCCTCCCGTCCAAAAAAAAAAATACAGACCCTAAATGATGTTGAATTAAGCTTCCTTCTCTTTTTTGTCCTTTCTCTCTTCCTCCTTAAACCCCCTTTCTACGGAATTGAATTGGTTGATGAAAGCCCCTGATATCTTGTTTATTTACTACTCGTAGCTTTCTACTTATTTGAAGCTCATAATAAACCTTCATTCTCAATTTACTCGAGAGTATTCTAACCTAATTTCAATCCATTCCTCATATTGGGTTTTACAAAAATTAATCTAATGAGGCCATAAGGATTTATGCGGTGTGTCATAACAAAAATCAATTATACGCATACAATTAATTGCATACCATTAATTCTTGTTCGATTTTAGAATTACATCAGATTAAAGATCCTCATTGTGAAATATTGTATCAAATAACGATGTGAAAAGAGGATATTCATCAATGTCAAATTTATCCACAATGATTGAGGTCCCCCCCCCCTTTTTAGGAAACAAAATATGTATATGACATGATATGATTGTAGATGTCATAAGACATTAATACTTTTCTACTAATTAATTAATTTTAATTTTAAAAATAACTTTGAATTAACAAGTTAGTTTATTTGTAAATCCAATTATTATAAGTTGAGCCCATAATATATTGTTGTGAGCTTTGTGCAAAAATGTCAATTTTTTATATGTGATACTCCTATAAAACAGAATGGTTAAAGAGGCATGAATGATAAAGTAATTGAGATGTTTCTTGCAAGCTTTAAATACACAATTTTATTGGTGTGCCAAACTTTCCGTAAAAATTGTGCATGACAAATTGATACTTGTATAGCACGAAATTCTCTCTCACAATTAGAATTTTGTTTACAACTAAACATGGGCAACGGGCCGTGCCGTGTCGCCGCGGGCCGTGTCTGGCCGTGCCGCGGTGGTGGGCATGCCGTGCCGGCTTCGCGGCGGGCCGTGCCTAAATTTGGCACACCCTAGCCCACGGCACGGCCCACGTGCCTGGCGGGCCGTGCCGTGCCGAGCCGCGGGCCAAATCGTGTCATTTTTTTTTTTTAAATGAATGTAAAAAAAACGATATATAAATATTTTTTAGTAAAACTTAATTTTATATAAATAATGTTATTAATTTATGTTTATGTTAATGTTAATAATCTTAATATATTTTGTTTTAAACAAACTTTATTTTAATTAAGGTTATAAAAATTATTTATCTAATTATGTTTAAGTTTATATAAATAATTTTATTAATTTAGCAAAAAACAACAATACATATAATAAAAATTAAATTACCACTACCGTGCCACGTGTCGTGCCGGCGTGCCGACCCACGGGCCGGCCACCGTGCCTCGTGCCGTGCTCGTGCCGATTCCCAGATTTTTGTTCACGGCACGGCCCACGGCCCACAGGTGGGCCGCCGTGCCGTGCTGTGCCGGCGATCGTGCCGTGCCGGAATCGTGCTGGGTTCGTGCCGCCCGCGTGCCGGCACGGCCCATGCCCATCTTTATTTACAACTTCAATTCTTCAAACATTATCTTAATTCTTAATAAAGCACCACATCTCACCAATTTTCTCTCTAATGGAACAATCTTAGAGTACAGAACTGCGGAAGGAGTACTCCTCTTTTCTTTTCTTTTTTTATGTTTTTTTTTTATTGATGTACCCCTAGTTTATATTTGAGTTGCTATAGTTCTGGATTTTTGGCCATCAATTTTTACCATAATTTCAAGAAAATAACTTGTCAAAAAAAAAAAAAAGTTCCGATAAAGGTTTAATTATTCAGATTCAACTTAAACTATTTAAATCGGATACAATTTAAGATAATTTTGGATAAGTAAACCCTTAATACACCCATTTTCATATTTCGGTACTCTTATTTGATAAACCCTATATTACTTTATTTTTATTGTTCATGTCTAATGTCTTCACTAATCTATCATGATAACAAGAGCATACAAAAATCTAGTACATGATCTCTCCTAATCTTTGATTTCCACTGTTGATATTTTGAAGGCGCTTATGCCAGTGGGAAGCCCTATCTTTACTTATTTTAACTTTTTTGACTTCTTGGTTTTTTCGTTTTTTTTTTTAGGTTTATAATAACAATTCCTCATTTTGTGAGTGAGGAATTTGTTTCCCTCGAAAGAAAGAACTTTTGATCTTCTTCGATAAACAAGGGCCCTGTTTGGGAGAAAGATGAAAGCTGAAAGCTGAAGCTGATTGAGTTAGCTGATTTTGACTAGCTGATTTTATTAACTGATTTGACTAACTTATTGTATTAACTGATTATATAAAAGTGTTTGGTAAATAGCTGATAGCTTAAAGGTGATTGAGTATGTGAAATGACCAATAAGCTAATTGTGGGGTAGGTAGTTTAGATAGGATTTTAAATTAAATGAGGTTATAAGTGTCATTTCACAATAATTAATGAATAAGCTAATTGAAAAAGCTCCTAAAATGAGCTTTTTCAAAAAGAGCTTATTTAGTGGAATAATCTCTTTCAATAAGCTTACTACCAAACACTTGTATTAGCTTGTTTGACTAGTCAATCAGCTAAAGTTAGTCAAATAAGCTAATATACCCCCAATAAGCTTATTACCAAACAAGGCCAAGGTTTTTTCTATCTCTTTTAAAAGACGGGATTTTTCGACCTCTTTCAAATAACAAGTTGTTCTCTGATCTTAAGTTATGCATGCAATACGATTGAGGTTGATTGTTCGGATTCAAGTTATATTACAAAGTTATCACAAGAATCCCAAAATAACTAAGCAATGACGGAACCAAGTATAAAGCTGTATGAAACAACCAATTGAGAATGTCGAATTGTTATATCTATGTATTCGGATTCTTAGCTCGATTCTTATAATTTGATTTTGTTAAATATGTTTTAAAATCTTTGTTGTAAATTTTTAAATGTAAATGTTGTATGACTACTTTAATGATAATTAGAGTCTTTTAAGACTCCTTTCAAATTAAATTAAAAATAAAATCGAGTACAACAAATGACTACAGACAATATACCTACCTTTATCTCAAAGGATAATTATAATTTCATATATCAACCATTGATCTGAATTTCTTCCTCAAATTTGCATATAGTATACTGTATATTGGACATGCATCAACCATGACAATTGTATGATTAAAAAACCAAGAATAGTTGACAATGGAAATGACATAAACCTTAAAGTTAGGTCTACCTACAATTTGATTAATTTTATTTAATCGTAATTAAGTCATCCTTATTTGAATAATTATCAATTCCAAATCAGGTGGTTCAACGTACAAATCATTTTATCCAAATAAACAGAAAAAAGGTGTTTTTTCTTTCTCAATTAATTTGGGCTATTAGGGCCCATTAGCACATGATGTCTCTCATAACTGACAAAATAAATTGTCAGATGTCAATCTTCTCCACGTTAATCACAACTCACCCAAAAACAAACAAAATTAGATCGCTATCGCTAGATACAACTATACAACCTCATCATAATTTTATTCGACCCCCACATCTCCCCTCCCCTTTCCACCTCCACCACCTTATCTGGCCGGCGAAATCCCAACCATCATTTTGGCCACCGCTGTACCGATGTAGTGTGTATTTATTACGGAGTAGCTATTAAATAGTGAATAGCTATTGATTAGGGGATTTTTATCCACCAATCACCGTCTGACAAGTGGACCAACCAGGTTCCGCCACGTGTCCTTCACAAAGGCCAACAGGAGCTTGCCACGTGTCAATCACAGATACGTCCTCCATGGACCACTTAAGACGCGCCACGTGTCCACCCATGCCAAATGGGACAACCGGCCATCAAGGCCCAATTCAGTCTAGAGGCCCGATCAGCCCTAGGTTTACCTTAAACCTAGAGAGTTGCACGCTTCCCAAGGCTATAAATACCCGATTAATCCTCATTAATCAGAAACCGAATAATTAAGAAATCAAGCAGAGAAGAACAGACTCGTTAACAACCGGCTAATCTCGCTAACAACGCAGATTACCAACACTAAGCACTCTCACCTAGAGAGATCTGATTACTTTAATTTCTGTATTGATTACTCCTTAATCAGGTACTAACTTAACCGTTGGAGGCGGAGCTCTCAGGAGTCTCCGTTATTTTGCAGGTACAGGCGTCCGGTTCCAGTCTCGGAATTGTAACTCTCCCGCAGGACATCAGAAAACCCCGAAACATTTGGCGCCGTCTGTGGGGAGAGTACTTCAGAGATGGCATCCAAGTCTGTACCGACTCCAGAAGAGAGGCGTCCCCTAGACGACCCTCAAGTTCAGTCGGACCATGATACCGAAAGTGAATTTGAAGTTGAAACTCATACAGCTCCAGACGGGACCCTAAGGGCCCGCCGTACCCGTCATACTGAAATAAGGGAACGAGAGTATCTTCAAACAGGAAGCGAGCCAGCAGGCGCACCGCTTGCTCGGCAACAGCCGACTGATGGGTCTGCTCCCATCACAAGGAACGAACTCATGACCTTCATGAGGGGCTTCAAGGGAGAGATCCAAGAGTTGATCAACAAAAAACCGCCTGCTTCAGTCAAAGAGCAGTCGGCCAAAAAACCTTCCACTTCACTGAAGAGGAAGCCAGTTCAAGGGCGAGAGGCGACTCCCCATCCTAAATCTAAGAAGCGGGAGCCGTCTGCTCTTGACTTCACAAAACTCCGTTATCCTACGGGAAATAGGAAACCGGTTCGTCATATTCAGGCGGACGGGTCAAAGCAAACGTTCACAGATGCTCGGCACCTGCTAGAGCAGAAGAAGAGTGACCGATTATCAGAGTCGGCTTCTACTTCAAATTTTCAGGACAGTTTGCGAAATGCCTCGATGAGGCCAACTCAGTCGTACCATGAGAGTCAGTCAGGCGGCACCTCCCGTCAGTCCGGCTTTCATAGTGCGCAGGCGGTACCAAATTTGCCATTTGTGCCGCAACAACAATATTTTATGCATCCACCTCCATTTGGTGGACCTGCAGCAAAAAACGTTCAACCTATGGACTGGCAGCTACGGCTGCTTAGACTTGGTGAACAGCCGTCGGCCTTCTCCAAGGAAATTACTGAAGCCGCTCAGCCGGCCAAAGTAAAAAATGTTTTAGTAGGCGCCTATGATGGCACTACTAACCCGGAAGACCATCTGATGGCATTCACCAACCTGATGTACCTTCAAGGGTTGGATGATCCCACTTGGTGCAAGTGTTTCCCAGCGACTCTCAAGGGAATTGCACAGCAATGGTTCGGCAACCTGCCGACTGGTTGTGTAAACAGCTTCAGGACGCTTGCTTACTTATTTGCCTCCAACTTCGCAATGAACATCCCTGCGAAGAAAACGACCCTTGATTTGGGAACAATTCAGCAGGGTGAAAAGGAGGGGCTTCGTTCCTACATCAGGCGGTTCAACCTGATGAGAATACAGATTCAAGGGTTACCGGATGAGGTAGCTTATACTGACTTTTTTAGAGGTCTCAAAGACGGGTCTACCTTCAAATTTGATTTAGTTCGAAAAAGGGTGGCGACTCTTCAAGAGGCCTTGATTGAAGCAGAAGCCTATATACAGGCGACTGATCTGTGTACAATGAAACAGTCGGACGGGAAGAGGTTCGACAATAGAGAGGGACGACAGAAACAGTCGTCCAACAAAGATGAAAAAAGAAAAGGGGTCTGGGCGGTTGATTCCTCTAAACAGCCGGCCCAGAAAAAGAAAAAAGAATTCAAACCATACTCCCCAAAGTATGTGTTTAACAAGGATAACCAGTTTATCCTAAAAGAAATAAAGGGACGGCTCTCAATTGAGAAGCCGCTCCCCATGAAGGGTTCTGCGAGCAACCGGAACCAAGACAAAATCTGCGCTTATCATGATGACATTGGTCATCACACCAATGACTGCATCAGTCTCATGCGGTACCTAGACCGCTTGGCTGATCAAGGTGATCTTGACACTTATGTCAAGAAATCTACGGGGAATACTTCCTCAAAAAAGCAGTCGGCCAAAAAGAACCAACAGGCCGACAGTTCCGATACAGATGATGCAGTCGTCTACACCATTGCAGGCGGCTTCTCAGGAGGCGGTCCCACTATTAGGGGCAACAAAGATAATATAAGGCGGTTAGATGTAAATTCCGTTCACCAAGAACGACCGTCCAAATATACATTTCCTGAGATTGTCATCACTGAAGAGGATCTAGGAGGAATAAGGGGGCCGCATGACGACCCTCTCGTTATTGAATGTAAAGTGGCCAACCAGAGAGTTGTTCGAATCCTCATAGATACCGGGAGCTCTTCAGATCTCATCAGCAGCAAATGTCTGTCAAAACTGAAATATCAGACGGACTGCATACATCCGGCCTCCCACCCTTTAATAGGGTTTGGAGGAGGAGTCGTCCACCCACTGGGACGAGTAGATTTACCCATTCGCCTGGGCGAAAAAGGGGAGGGACGACACATGGTAGTCCGGTTCCTAGTGGTAGAGGAACTCTCTGCCTACAACATGATTCTGGGTCGACCAACCCTGAATAATTCCAAGGCTGTTATAATCCCGTCACTTATGCTGCTTAAGTTTGAAAGGGACAATGGAACAGTCGGCTCCCTAAGGGGAGATCAGAGGATGGCCCGAGAGTGCTATCTCTCGGATGTCAAGCCCACTGTTATGGCCACTGGGTCAAGTGGAGAAAAAACAGACCTTGACAATGTCAAGGAAAGTGCGCCTGTTCAAGAAACAGGCGACAAGAAGAGAAAGGCACCCCAGACTGAGTCCGCAAGAAAAGCAAGAAAATAGCAATCATTGGCAGAGGACCGGCCGGATGAGTTCCGCCCTCAGCCGGCTGGTGAGCATGCGGACCTGATATTAGACGACTCCCATCCTGACCGAACAGTCAAAGTAGGGACGACTGCTCTGAGAAACCTTGGGGACGACTTTCACAACCTGTTGAAAGAATACAAGGACATCTTTGCATTTGAAGTCCATGAAATGTCAGGCATTAGTCCTGATCTGGCAGTACACAAACTCGCTGTGGATCCGAAAAAGAAGCCGGTACGACAAAAGAAACGGAACCATGGTGAAGAAAGAGGTCAGGCGGCAGCCGCCGAAGTGAAAAAATTACTTGATGCAGGGTTCATTCGGCAATGTTACTTCCCAGATTGGGTTGCAAATGTGGTGCTTGTTAAAAAGCCGAATGGCACCTGGCGAATGTGTGTAGACTACACAGACTTAAACAAGGCGTGCCCCAAAGACAGTTACCCTCTGCCTAAAATTGATAACCTGGTCGACTCAACAGCCGGCCATGCCTTGATGAGTTTTATGGACGCCTATTCTGGCTTTCATCAAATTCCTTTATGGAAGAAAGATCAGGAGAAGACGGCCTTCGTCACTGATCAGGGATTATACTGTTACACGGTCATGCCGTTTGGTCTTAAGAATGCCCCGGCTACCTTCCAACGAATGATAAACACAGTGTTCTTTGATCAGATTGGGAGAAACGTCGAGGCATATATTGATGATATGATTGTCAAGACTAAACTTCAGAAAGATCATCTGACGGACCTCCGAGAAACTTTCGCCACACTCAGGCGGCACCATGTCATGCTCAATCCCAAGAAATGTGTATTTGGAGTTGAGTCTGGGAAATTTCTCGGATTCCTTATCAACCAGAGAGGAATAGAGGCGAACCCTGAGAAGGTACAGGCGGTCATTGACATGCAGTCGCCTCGTACCGTCCGAGAGGTTCAGAAGTTAACAGGTTGTCTGGCGGCCTTGGGAAGATTTCTAAGTCGATCAGGCGACAAATGCCTATACTTTTTCCAGGCAATTAAGAAAAAGGCAAGGTTTGAATGGGGGCCGGATGCTGAGGCCGCCTTCCAGAAATTAAAGGTTCACTTGCATTCCTTGCCGAGGCTGGTCAGCCCTTTGCCCAAAGAAAATCTCTACATGTACCTGGCCGTCTCTGATCATGCGTTAAGCGCGGTGCTCCTTGCTGAAAGGGACGGCTGTCAACTTCCGGTCTACTTTGTCAGTCACGTACTGAAAAATGCCGAGTTGAGGTATCCCCTAGTGGAGAAATTTGGTCTTGCACTCTTCATGGCTGTTAAAAAAAATTGAAGCCCTACTTTCTGGCACATGCAGTCGTCGTGTATACCGACCAACCGATCAAGCGGCCCCTTGCCACCATGGAGTCCTCCGGACGAATGATCAAATGGGCCATAGAAATGCAGAGTCTCGAAGTTACTTTCGAGCCTAGAAAAGCAGTGAAGGGGCAAGCCTTTGCTGACTTTATTGTAGAGATGACTCGTCCTCCAGACTCTCAAGTTCCAGACCAGGTCTGGAAGGTATATGTGGACGGAAGCTCTACTTCAAACGGTTGTGGAGCAGGCGTCGTATGTCAATCTCCAGAGGGCGACAGGTTCGAGTATGCTCTACGCTTCAGTTTCCAGGCTTCAAACAATGAGGCAGAATATGAAGCTTTACTAGCCGGGATCCGCATGTGTAAGGCGGCCGGAGCAAGGAAAATAGACGCCTGTTCTGATTCACAACTGATAGTGAGTCAGTACAATGGCGAATACGAAGCAACACATCCGGCCATGATCAAGTATTTACAGGCGGTCCGACAAGCAGTCGGCTCCCTTGAGGATTTCCATCTGATCCAAGTGCCGAGATCTGAAAACAACCAGGCAGATGCACTTTCGAAATTAGCATCATCCGCCTCCTCCGATACTCCTCGAACTGTGTTTTGGGAAGTAATGGAGAAGAGAAGCATCGAGGAAAATCCTATTGGAATTCTAGACAGAAGCTCAACCTGGATGGATTCAATCAGGGCATATCTAACAAACGGGACACTGCCGGATGATCCTCAACAGGCGGCAGCATTGAAAAAACGAGCCTCCTGTTTTGAAATGATACAAGGAGAACTTCACAAGAGGGGGCACCTTCAACCCTTCTTAAAGTGTGTTACTCCTGAAAAGGGACGAGAGATACTAGATGATCTTCACTCTGGTTTCTGTGCTTCCCATATAGGTGGTAGGATGCTTGCTCAAAGGGCAAGGCGGCAGGGCTACTTTTGGCCTACTTTGGAAGCAGATGCAATGGAGATGGTGAAAAAATGTGACAAGTGCCAAAGGTTTGGCAAACTAATTCACCGTCCGGCTACTGACCTCACTACCATTCACAGCCCACTACCGTTTGCTAAGTGGGGCATGGACATTCTGGGTCCATATACGCCTGCTACAGGCGGCAAAAGGTATATACTTGTTGCCGTTGACTACTTCACTAAATGGGTAGAGGCGGAGGCTGTAAAGGGAATCAAGACGAAAGATGTAATTTCATTTATTTGGAAAAACGTCATCACTCGGTTCGGGGTTCCCATGTCTATGGTTTTCGATAATGGTCCCCAATTTGAGACGCCTGTTCTCAAAAGCTGGTTGGGAGACCAAGGAATTGCACATTACTTTGCATCTGTCGGCCGTCCACAAGCAAACGGCCAGGTAGAAGCCTTTAATAAAATCATCTCAGACGGTCTCAAGAAAAAGATTGAACGAGCAGGCGGCCTATGGGCAGATGAACTACCACATGTTCTTTGGGCCATTAGGACGACTGAAAAAGGGGCGACTGGAGAAACTCCCTTCCTCCTAACTTATGGTGCAGAAGCTGTTCTTCCAATAGAACACTACGAGCCGACTCTTCGAGTAATGCTATATGACGAAGAGGCAAACTGGGAAGCTATGCGCCTGGCATTAGACTCACTTCCTGAAAAGAGGGGCAATGCTGTTTTGCGCCATGAGATCTATCGCCTGAGAATGACTAGATCATACAACAAAAAAGTACACAAGCGTCCACTCAAAGTAGGGGACTTTGTACTTAGAAAGATGGAAGCAGTCGGTAGGGCTAATGAGTCTGGCAAACTAACTCCCAACTGGGAAGGACCCTACCGAATCTATGCGGAAGTCAGGGACGGTACCTACCGTCTGGAATCACCAGACGGACAACCGTTGCCTCGAACCTGGAATATAGATAACCTTAAAAAATATTTTTTCTGAATGATGTAAAGTAAAGAGCTACTTAATAAAGTTTGCACTTACTATTCAATTTTGTATTACGAGGGGCATGCCGTCTGTACCTTTACAGTCGGCTACTCTCCATTGAGTTTCTCACTCTATCTTTAGAGGGGCATGCCGTCTGTTCCTTTACAGTCGGCTACTCTCCATCGAGTATTTTACTCACCATACTTAGCTAAAAAGATTAGGGCCTGGCCGATCCTGTACCTAACAGGCGGCTACCCTTCTTTTACTTAGCACCTACGTTCACCAAGAACTTACCAAGGCCACTGGCCGAATGGTCAGACCAGGCGCCAAGCCACCTGATCAAAACTACAAAACTAATTCGACCTGTCCCAACATCATAGCAGGCGTCCGACGGCATCCCTCCGGATGAAATTTGTCGCAGAGAGCAACTCCCTTTTGGGTGGAACATTGTTCTATAAACTAATTACACGGCACCTATACGACTGTCCCAAAGGGCAACCACGTAGCCGTTTTTGAGACAAGGATAACTCTATCACTAACCAAATCAGTGGTAGCAGTTGACATCTGAGTCAGATAACCGCCTGTATTACTTGGGATAAATGCAGGGGGTACCTATTGAGTTAATAGCCAACAAACATTGGCGAATCAAGGGGTCTAGCCGGCCTACGCCGCCTGGTACCTCTACTTCTCAAACAAAAGTGATGGCGACTGAGTAACTCCAAAGTTAACTCATAGTCACTCCTTCAAATTTGGTATGGAATCTAAAAAGTTTGAGTCGTCCGCCTGTTTTAAACAAACGAGGGCACTCGAACCCCTATTCCTACTGGATAACCTATTGAGTTAATAGCCAACAAACATTGGTGAATCAAGGGGTCTAGCCGGCCTACGCCGCCTGATACCTCTACTACTCAATCAAGATTGTGACAAAGACTAAGTAACTCCTATGTTAACTTAATAGTCACTCAAACTTAGTATGGAGCCTAAAAGGTATGAGTCGTCCACTTGTTTTTAAACAAAGGCTCTCAACCAATACTCTTGCTAGGTTAACAAATAACGAGTTAAAAGCCAACATTGGCAATAAAGGGAAACAACCGGTACCCGCCGCTTGTTTTCCTACTTAAATTCCTTGGCTACTAGGTAATTCTATTTACTTGGTCAAATTGAATAAAGAGTTCGAATACCGATTGATTAAATGGCCGACTGATCATCTATCCTGGAAACAGACAACCAGTCGTCCAGGGGCATAGGCGGCATACTTACTATTTGTACCTGTCTTAACGTTCGGCCATACACAACAGTCGGTCAAGTGAGCAAATTTCAAATACTTAGACAAATTTGAACAAAAACAAAAAGTTTGATTAAAATGAGCCGGCCATAAAAGACCAGCAGAATATTCAAAACCCCGGCCCCCTGGCCGGGTAATTACAAAGCAAACGGCACGCAGGCCGTGAAAAGAAAAAAATACTTAAAGCTTAAGAAGGGGGCAGTTCAGTATCAGCAGCAGCCGCCTGGTCAGCACTCTTCTTGCTAGACTCGGCCTTAGCTGCATCATCTTTTGATGCCTTACCCCCAAGTGGCACAAGCGCCACAACCGGCTCTTCCTCCTCCAACGCAACGTCCAACGCCTCTTCTTCAGCAGCCGCCAGGATCTGTTGATTATATATTTCCGAACACTGGCGGTACGTTCTTTCCCATGAGGCAAAGTCGGCACTGGGGAACAGTCGTTCCCAGGTCATGCGTTGGATTTGGGCGGAGTCTTCCACCATCTCCCGGACGAGCTCTTGTTTCTCTTGCTCGGCCTTGTCCGAGAGCTCTTGGGTAAGACTCTTCTCCTGGTTCACCAGGCGTTCTTTTACGTTAGCCAAAGATTTCTCCATGGCTTCGTAAGAGTGCATTTTCTGGCGAAGGGGTTTCAGCTCGGCTTTAAGTTTGGTGACGGTCCCCTCCAGCTCGTCAACCTTCTTTTGGGCCGCCTCTAGCTGAGCCCGAACAGCGGCGGTCGCCTGCGCCTGATAATAAAGAAGATCAATGGTCAGTACTTCATTTTGGGCAATTTGAAACATTGCCTTATCACAGCTGGAGGCGGCCATAGCCTTTGCGGCCTTTACCTCTTTGTTTTTCCGATCAATCGGCTTGCGAAGGCTGTTGACTCGGAGCAGGGCCTAAGTACAAAGAAAAACAGGCGTCAGTTTCCAATCAAAAGAGTTAACAGGCGTCCTGAACTCAAAAGTTCAAAAAGGTGCTAAGTATACCTCAGCTAGGATCCCCGAAATTCCATCGAGGTCAAGGGTGCCGGCACCCTTGACCGCCTCCCTGTCAGAGGGAGGAACTACTTTAACCATTGACTTGGCTACCTCAACCAAGTCAAGTCCCTGGGGGCCGGCTGCATTAAGTAAAAGGATAAAACAAGTTAGGCTTAATCAAGAAGGAAGCAAGGGTGAGTTTTTTACAAGTGAGGGTCCATACATCTAGGCGGCCCCGCCTGGGTTTTTGAAGAAGTGGCCGGCTGCTTCTCAGCCGCCACTGTTTTCCTGGAAGACCCAGGAGAGCTGGCAACAGTCGTCCTCCGGGCCTTGGGGTCCGGCTGTTGCGAGGAAGAACCCCTTGGAGTGCCAGACTGAAAACAAAAAGAGTTAGTATATGCATATTACAACTAAAAGGAGAAGAGTTTTCAAAGCTTACCAAGGGTGCCTCCTTGCTGGGGGAGTCGACGTACGACTGCTTCATTAGCGAGACCCGCAGCATGGCCGCCGCAGTCTTAGATGCTGTTATTTTACTCATGGCGTCGGCTGAAAGAAATAAACAGCAAAGTTAGTAAAAATCCCAAGTAAACAAGGCGTGAAAAAACAGAGTATTCGACAGGCCGGCTACCTCTAGAGCACCGACTGCCGAGGCCACAGGCGGCCAAGAAGTACTCGTCATAGAGCCACTTGAAGCTCGGGACGCAGTTTAGGGGTACTTGCTCTCGTACCCCTGAAGTAGAGTTCACCCTAGTCTCTACTTTGAAGAGTCCTTTGTCTAGGATCTCTTTTTTAGCCTTTGGGGGAACAGGCGGCATGCTGCGGCCGCCTGCGAGAAGAGGCGGATCCCTGTTCCACTTGTTAAAACGTTTGTTCAGCTCCGTGTCTGAACTCTCGATAATAAGGAAGGTGTTCCGCCAATCCTTCCATTTGTTTGCCTTACCTCTCGTCATGAGGTAACCCCTATGGCTTGTTAATTGATACCAGCCGGTACCTCCCGACTTAGGGGTCCGGCTGAGATAGTTCATGTGGGCGAAAGCCTCAAAACTTGGCTCCACCCCGTTCAGTTCGCACCCGGCCACATAGCCGAGTACGTTAACCCAAGAGTTGGGGGCTAACTGCCATAACCCCAGATCATACCCATCTAAAATCCGCTGAACAGCCGGATGTAATGGGAAGCGCAGTCCAGCTTTGATGGCCGCCACATAGCAGCCAAAGCAGCCGTCACCATAGCTGGTACCAGCCGGCCAGACGACAGTATCTTCTGGATCCGGCACAAACAGTAAATACTCTGAGCCCATTTTGTGGTTAGCAATAAAGCTCGCCACGTTATCTCGCATGGTTGCGATCCGGCCCCGGGGCACCCTGCAGTAGTAGGGGGCGTTTTCCTCTCTGTAAGAGGCGGACGGCTCTGCCCAATTATCCCCCTTCTCCACTGCATGAGAACTTCTCGCCTCTTGTAGGCGGCTATGTTTTTCTTCTGAGCCAGAAGAACTATGGTCAGAAGAGCTGGATTCGGACTCGTCCCCTGACGAGTCCGAAGAGGACGACTCCTCCCCTCTCCTAGAGGGGCCCGCCTCCTCTCCCTTAGAAGGAGCAGAAGGAAAATTAGACATGTCCACGGTAAGATGAGAAGGGAACACCTTGGTCCCTCTCTCAGAACTGTCAGCTTGACAGTCGCCTCGTTCTACATCTGGCGCCTGGTCAGATGTTTCGCTAAGGAGCACCCTTTGGGAGGAGCCGTCTGAGTTTGATATCATAGCAGTCTTTTTTGTTCTGGCCATCACGTTCTGCATAGACACAGATTCAGTCGGACTTTGTATAAAGGGCAAAGATGGGTCCAGAAAAGGGCAGGCGGCACTCCTAGTCCTAGATTCAGCCGTCCCCGGTGACCGGCTGATCACTAACTTAGGGCGTGTCGTGTGCTTCCATGGTTCCATTTCAAAAAATAAAAAGAAAATTAAGAGTAAGAGAACTGAGTTACCTGAACGGGTGACGGTTGATGAAGTCCTGGAAGTTCGGGTCAGTCGGCTTGTCAGAACAGGCGGTAGGCAGAAAAAGTCCGAAATGTCAGAGCAAGTTCAGGGGTCCGAATGTTCTCGCAAAAGTTCTCAAATGTGAAAATGACCGAAGTCAGCACTTCCTTTTATAGGCAAAATGAGAAGGCGAAGGGTCGCTTCCGAATTCAAAATTTGGGCGGGAAAATCTCTCGGCCGTCTGCAAGGTGACACCTGTAACGGGCCGTCGCCTGTCACCGTGCGACACCTGTCACAGGCGACACGTGACCAGTCGCGTGCCACCTGTGAGGGGCAAATGATTAGGGGATTTTTATCCACCAATCACCGTCTGACAAGTGGACCAACCAGGTTCCGCCACGTGTCCTTCACAAAGGCCAACAGGAGCTTGCCACGTGTCAATCACAGATACGTCCTCCATGGACCACTTAAGACGCGCCACGTGTCCACCCATGCCAAATGGGACAACCGGCCATCAAGGCCCAATTCAGTCTAGAGGCCCGATCAGCCCTAGGTTTACCTTAAACCTAGAGAGTTGCACGCTTCCCAAGGCTATAAATACCCGATTAATCCTCATTAATCAGAAACCGAATAATTAAGAAATCAAGCAGAGAAGAACAGACTCGTTAACAACCGGCTAATCTCGCTAACAACGCAGATTACCAACACTAAGCACTCTCACCTAGAGAGATCTGATTACTTTAATTTCTGTATTGATTACTCCTTAATCAGGTACTAACTTGACCGTTGGAGGCGGAGCTCTCAGGAGTCTCCGTTATTTTGCAGGTACAGGCGTCCGGTTCCAGTCTCGGAATTGTAACTCTCCCGCAGGACATCAGAAAACCCCGAAACAGCTATCATGATACCGTGTAGCTGACAAATAAAACATATAGATGTTAATGGAATAGTACGATTGAATAAAGTAGGAAAATGTTACAATTATAAGTAACTAATTGTTGTGTAACAACTTTAAGAATTAGACTTATTAGATGATCTTGCACACAAATTATACACACCAAGCTAAGGTTAAGCATTTTGTTATTTTGTACATATATAGGTGTCTAAGAGTCTAAAGACAAGAATCTTACAAAGAAGCTCAACAAATTGGTCCTCTCGAAAATTATGGTTTCCATCATAATCAGATGTGATTATTAACACTTCTAGAAAAAATTACTCTATAATTGATTGATTAAACTATATTGGGAAAATATTGGTAGTCCTCATTCCTATACAAATAATACAGCAACGGCCAAAGTTTTGTTGTGTAATACATAAATGAAAATACGGAGTAAAACAAACCTATATATTTGAAGTCAAATATTACTTACATACAATCAAGATGAAACGTTCAATTCTCTCAATTAGAAAGCAAGTCTATTTATGTACAAATATACAATCACAAGATGAGACATATATACGACATGTATGTGATGTATCATCTATTTCAAATTTGACATAGTAGTTTAACTTAATTATTGATGTTCTTAAAAAGAGATGGATATGAGATCTTATGATGTTAATTAAAGACTAATTAGTAAAATCACCATTATTCTATATGGACTATACCAAGGAGGCAAGGATAACAAGATATTGATTAAAGACTAAAGCAATTTCATAAATGTCAAAAAGGGGCAATATCTTTATAAATTTTAAAAAGAATAGAGAAATTAAATTGCCGTACGTGAAAGATGTACTAGTGACGGAAAATTGAAAGCCCTCACATGGGCATCCGTATACCATAAATTTCCACGGTAAGGGAATCTTCTAATACTGATTGTTGGCATTTGCTTTAGTTGGATTGGCACAATTGATAACGACACTCTCATATCAATTGAGGTAGTAAAAATCAAATATGCTTATCACTAGTCATGTGGTCCGGCCAAGTAGGACAAAACTATTCTCACCTAATTGGTCCGACTCTTGTGTACTCTATTCGTTCCTTAAAAATCGTCTGATCTCTCTTTATACAGTAATCTAATTTTAGAAATAACCGAATGAGTAAAAACAAAAAAAAGTCGGTTAGGTGATACGATTTTAAATTAAAGGCAAAGTCATCTATAATATAATGTAAAGATAGTGTCCAAATTGATATTTATAAAATGTGGATGGTAATGTAATAGTATGAGAAATTTTGAATAAAAGGTCCAAGTTGTTTTCAACTTGCATGTGCAATTTGGAACTTACTATTATTACGCGTCTATCGTTTTCAAAGATCAACTGAAAATATTTTTGGATCTCAGAATTTGTGGTTTGTGTAGTTAATTTAATGACTTTTTTTTTTTTTTGAAAGATAACTTAATGACCTTTTCCATTTGTATTTAGGTAGTGTTATTTACCTTGAAACTTAAAATGTTTTGTAATAGCGGCGGGCATATTACTTGAAATTCAATAATTATTACCAATTTTTAAGAACACCCATGCATCATTTGTTTTTCCAGACCCCTTCAAAGGGGTTATAAAATTTGTCATGTGTGATATGTATGGTATATGTAAGTTATATAATAATGAGCTTACAAAAATCATGTCTACAATGATTATTTTGGTTTTGAAAATCGATAACAAGAAATAGGAAACTTGTTTTGAGGAACTATAATCATTCTTTCAATTGTTATATAAGTAGACATTAAAAAATATACTTGTATATAACACATACTAATATTCACTACGAAGTATTTATTTCCTCTATTTGTATACATAGTTTAATTTTCGGAAAATTTCACCAAATGCCACTGACAAATTTAAAAATTCACCAAATGCCATTGGACTTTTCAGAATTCACCAAATGTCACTCAGTTTTTAAATAATTCACCGAGTGCCATTAATGACTAACGGAAGCTTAATCATGACACATGGCAATCGATTATTGGTTTAAAAAATATAAAAAAAAACTCTAAATCCTAACCCAACCCTACCCCACCACCGTAACCACCTGCCCAAGCCAACCGTCGGCCTAAAGCCAACCCCCAAAACTCCTTGACCTCCTGCCGGAACCCTCTAACCTTCCGCCGGAACCCATGACGTCCCGCCGGAACCCCTTAACCCCGTCAAAACCGTCGACTCCTCTTAATCCCTCGAAAAACCACCCCAACCACCGCAACCATCTCACGCAATGCCCAATAACTCCATCACCCACACACTGACCCACAAAATTCCGTTTACCTGACGACCTTGCGATGATGCCCACCCCAACCCCCGCAACCACCTCACGCACCAACACGACGCATCACATAACCACCACAACCGACCATGGAAACCCAGAAATCCAAAATAAAACCCGATTGTGGAAACCCTTCACCCTCAAACGATCGAAATCAACCATGGAAATCTACAATGGTCGATTTCTATGGCCGATTTCATCGTTTCAAGGGTGGAGGATAGGAGGAGTGGTTTTGAGCGGTGGTTAGAAAACGATGGGTGTTTAAATCAAAGCTCATGTTGGTGGCATTTGGGGTCGGGGCAGATTCTGTGGGTGGTTTTGGGGGTCGGCGGTGGGTCAGGTGGAGTGCTTAAGGGCCGATCGACCGTGTTTTAGTGGTTAAGGGGGTGGCCGGCTATTTTCCGGCGAGAAATGGGGAGGGGGCTGGGGTTTTGGCGGTGGTGGGAAGGTGGCTGGGAAAATTTGGGTTTTTTTTTTTGTTTTTTTATTTAATTTATTTATTTTCTTTTAATTTTTAAGAATTAAAATAAATAGACTAATCATATCATGACATGTGTCATGATTAGACCCTAATGACTAACGGAGTTAACGACCGTTGGTCATTAATGGCACTCGGTGAATTATTTAAAAAGTGAGTGGCATTTGGTGAATTCTGAAAAGTCCGATGGCATTTGGTGAATTTTTAAATTTGTCAGTAGCTTTTGGTGAAATAGCCGGTTTAATTTTACTCTTTAAATTTCAACAACTAACTAACTTGTATGTATTTTATAAGACATTTCTTTCCAAATCTAGTTTATATATGGAATAATATAATAAACTAATAATGTCGTCTTTGCAACTCACGAAAAAAAAGATCTATAGAAAGCACATATATACATGCATCATGCTTGTTCACTACAAGAAAATAACCTTTTCGTAGCGATTATTTTAACCTTCAGTATTGATTGTAATTGTAACAAAAAACTTTCTCAACGAATGGTCATTCGATACAATATCCTTCGTTGCCCCAATCGTGGTGATTATTGTAGCTATTACAATCGCTATAAATGTTTAACTCATTTTCTTCAAAAAAAAAACATGCGTATGATCTTTACAAGATTCGAACATGCAACCTCAAACTCTTATTTTAAATGTTTCACTAATAAAATATGACATATTTTATGTATTCTTTGTCAAACAATATTTATATATCTAGTGTTAAAAAGGCTTTTCCTATCGATTTTTAAGGATTTAGTGGCGATTGTAAATAATACGATTTCTTAAAATTATATAAATGTGTAAAATAGTGTGGATATGTATTACTATATTTTCCGTATTGATTTTATATGAGAAAACCATGGCGATTGTAAAAATGATACGACATCCTTAATTATTTCACAAACATATTTGCATATTGTAGCGAATGTACACTCGCTACATTCACTACGAAATAATCGCTACCAAAAAAGATTTTCTTATACTGATTTGGTATTGTATGTGTCAATGACTCAATGTTTACCAACGAAAGTCAACATCGTACGGATCGAAGTAGTTCTAATAGCACATTATCCTCACTCTAATTACTAACCTTGATAAAAGTGTAGTACACTGTATACATTATGTCATTTTTGCCAAATTTTTAATTAGTAGAAAATTAAAATGTACGAGCTCACGAATAAAGACCAACCACCACTGCACCATATATGTTAGACTAGAATTTTCATCATCATCCTCGAACTAATGAATATTTTCAAATAAAAGTAGGGATGGCAAGATGTTAGACTTAGAGCGGATTATGCTAAATCCTACTCCGACTCTATAAGAGGTCGGAGATTAATTCTAACTCTGAATCCGACTCCAACATTCAATTCCGTCGACTCCGATCCGACTTCAATATTCGGCCTCCGACTCCAACTCCAATCCAACTTGACTCCAAGTTTTTTTCGGTTGGTCAATATACTTTGAGAAATTGGGCTATTTGAGCCTTTGCAGGCCACATCCATTGCCACCATGACCCACGCTAAAATATGTCAGACAATTGTCGGAGTTAGTTTTTTTTTTTCCTTCTTGGATCCGACTTCAACCCTCCTCCGCCTTGAAGTTGGATTCAGATTACTTTTTTCTAGGAATCAAAGCGGATTTTTTTCCTTAGATCAGGGGCGGGATAGGGTTGAACTCGGACCGGATTGTCATAACGTCAAAACTTTATTCATGTGGGGTTTTGTATCGAATACTAGAATCTCTTGCACACATACATTCAGGTCTTGATTGATTGAATGCATCTCTCAAAATTGTCATAATTAAATTATACATATACATGCTTTTGGAAAAGTAATTAAATTAGTCATATGAAGTATATTGTTGAGCAATTAGGTTTTGATGATTATAAACTAATGATGATTATCTATCTAACGTGTATGTTAAGTTGTGCATAGAAAAAGCAAATTATGCTTGGAACAGGATACAAGGAACCTGAGTAATGACAGGTATATATGTAAGGAACTTGAGCAATATAGGATAAGCAATAGAGGAACAAGAACAACGATAAGTGTTATGGTTGATAAGCATGATGATGGCTAAGGGACCATGAAGGTAACTATGTAAACATGTGTTTACATATGTTAGCTTCATAAGGTAAGTATCCTATACATATATAGGTTATGTATGTGTAGGAGTCTTTTAATTTAGTTTAGTTTTCTTTATTGTTTTTATAAATAAAAAACTAACCTTCTGTTTTACTTTGTTATTCTCAGAAGTTTGCTCAGTTCGTCATCATCAAAAAGGGACAACTTGTTGATCCTTATGAGGTTTTGATGATGATGTTAAGAATTGAGCAAACTTCCATTTAATAAGGATTTTCTAGTGTTGTGATGTTTGCAGGTTCAGTAAGCGTTGAGGGCTGAAGTAGGAATTGAAACAGAGGAACTTTAGAGGATCCATGAGGATACAAGTAAATTTAGAAGAAGAGTTCCAGAAATGGAACTTCCAGAAGTTTCTTAACAGGAACTTCAAAACGGGTTGTAACGACCTGGTTTCGGTGTAATGCTGGGGAAAACCCTAAGATCCAGAATATATCAAGACTACAGGATTCCAGAACAAGAGTTTCAGAGAAGCAACATGAAGACAGAGAAATAGAAGTATATTGCTCTAGGATTCATGTAAGTATGTTGGACATAAAAGTCGGTCTGGAACAAGTCTATATAGAACCAAGGTGAATTCCAAACAGTCAATGAAATTAGAGTAACTGACTTGTCAGGAACTCAGAGACTGTCAGAGTTCAGGAACCTAATAGGAACTTAAGTATGAACGTCGTTAAAAGTCGGTTTTAATGATATATATATTTACCTTATACGTGCATATCTTTTAGGGATTTGGTTTTACTGAATAAAGATATTTATCTTCTAATAAATCCCTTTTGGAAAAAGATAAGATTGTTTAAAAAGTATTTTAAACAAAAAGATAAGTTTTGAATAAAATCTGATTTTATGCTAAGTTTATCTTATTATTATTGACAGTTTTTATTCTTAACAAAAAGATATATTTTCGGAAAACTGATTTTTAGAAAATATCTTTTAAACTTATCTTTTCAGAAAATCTATCTTTTTCAAGATGAAATGAATAATTCGAGTGTACTATAAATATGCTCATATGCATTCATTCAAAGTTGAGGCTGACGAAGTGTAGTGGTCGTGCTTAATGGTTTTATCCTTCACCACGAAGCTAAGTCAGTCCTCCTGGTCAAAGTTCCTATCAGGTTTTTGGTTACAGTACGTCTAGTGAGTTCCAGACAGATCTTGAGTGTTCAACATATTAGTTTTATCTCTTTATTCATAGATATGTATTTAGGGATATTCGATGAGATCTTGTAATGGGAAAAAGGGTTTTGAGTGTTTTGTATTTTGGGGTGAGATTGTGAATTCTCTTAAATTCACGCTTGTGTATGAGTTTGAAATCTGGTAAAATTCGAGTGGTAGCTGTGAGTGCACAGTGAGTGAAAGGAACCTGAGAAGTGTCTTGGGTCACCTAGGAAGTTTCCTGGGTAAAGGGAGAAAAAGGGTCCTGAGAAGTGTCTTAGGTCTGGTAGGAAGTGTCCTATCATAGAGTCAAGTGTCCGTGGCGGAACTTGCAAAGCAAAGGTCTGTGTAATAGGTTGTACTAGGAGAGTTGCCTATTATAGTGGAATTTGTTTATAAGTCCCAATAGGGCCGAGGTTTTACTTCCAGTTAGGCACTGGATGGTTTCCTCGTAAAACTTGCTTTGTGCTTTAAGTTCCTTTACGTTTTGTTTTTAATTTCCGCATAAGTTTCGCGATTGGAACCTACTACCATTCACCCCCCCTCTTGTAGTAGTTCATCTAAAATAACAATTGGTATCAGAGCAGGTGCTCTTGATAAACCGGGTAACCCCGAGGAGCAAGTTCCAGGCTAGGATGGATATCTACAAGGAATGCAGTGAATGGAACTCAACCCTAGAACGTTCCGAATACCACGTGAAGACCAAAGTCTGCTTGTGAAGCAGATGTGATTCAAAGATGAACATCTTTGAGGTAAGTGTCTCGTCTTTGAAGTCTTGATTATATGCATGACATTATGTGTACAAGTTCCTTGTAGTATTTCTAGTTAAATTTTGGATTTTGTTTTGAAAGTTTGCAAATCAATTTTGTGTAACCTCAAATTTGATTTATAGAGTGAAAAGTATTTGTCAGATTTACAAATTGATTTATTTTTAAAGAATCGGTTTACTGGAAATAGTTCAAGGAACGTATTATGTAGAATTATGCATATTTGGTCTCTTGGAACCTGGATTATCCCTGTATGGAAACTTAATTCTTTGGGCAAGGTAATGAACGTATATTTTGAATATTTTCCAAAGAATGACCTTATCATGTGTATGTGTTTTTCTGAATATTTATTATGTAGACACATGATGTTTATTGTTAGTAAAGATAGTTGGTTTAACCGTAGTTGTTTTAATTATGGATTATTAATGTCTATTACTAACATGAAAGTACCCAATATAAATTGGGTAACCAAAGCCAAAAGATGACTGATTTTGCAGGCTAAGTGAGTGGAGACAACTTATTAATAATGATGAACTTTGGTTGTTTGTATATAAGCAATTATGTGCAAATTCCTCTCACTAGAAAGCCTTTATAAGAGGTTTGTAGTAGGTGAATCGACAACATGAATAAGTGTGTAAGTTGCCTATACATCTCTCTGTAAATATTGGTCATGTTCTTTTGGTATGTATTAATCCTTCACAAATTCCAATTGAAATTCAATTCCCTAATCTTATGAAGGTTATTTGTGAATGGATGAAAAGAGAAGTTGTTTGGATGTTTATAATGTATATCATGACAAACTAACTTCTCTTCTAGCTTTGTGCAAGTTATTAATCATTGTTTTGTAGGTTTGTCCATTGAGACAAATTGGTGCGTAAAAGTTTGTTCCATTAGGAGCTCAGTGCTTAAATTGGTTGGAACTTGGTGAACTTGGAATGATAAAACGAATTAGGGATACAGGAATAACAAAGCTTCTATATCAAGGTGCTATAGGAGTTAGCGTATACGTTCCTGTAAAGATTCTTGTTCAAGTTCCAGTTAAGTTCTTATTTGGAACAAAGCATTAATTCCTGTAGCAGACTCTTATGAAGGATAATGAGTTAAGATGATTATCTTTGACTGCGTGTTGGAGATTCATCATTTTGTTGATGGAACGACATCTAAAAGGGAGTATTCTTACAGGAACTTTATGTTTTAACACTTTTATGCTTTAGGTTTTATCTACCTCTTTTGACTAACCTACTGACATTTTAAAGGCACAAAGGAATCTCTTGGGTTGTGAACTTTCAGGTTATATCTTTTGAATGATAATATGAGGGACTTTGACAAGGTGTTGAAGAATTTGAGATTAAATCAACACGTTCCTCTACCCAAGATACAACGGTCTAAAGGACCAGAAGGACATGTTCCAACTTTATGTCAAAAGGAACATGGAAGAGTTGAAGGTTTATAATAGGAGGGAACTTGCATTATCTCGACAGCGAGGATCCAAAAGAGATGATGATAGCCAAATCAAGGTATCTCTTGCTATAAACCTGCAATGGAAGAACTTTGACTTATAATACTAACACGAAAGGTAAAATTTCTACATAACAGGAAGTTAGTAAGTCAAGTTCCTATCCCATTGTGAATATTTTTCTTGTCAAGTTTTTAATGCACATTCTGGTTTTCAATTGCTTGTAACTCTAGTTGTTTTATGGCTTCAAAATGACATCATCAATAAAGAGTGGAAATGTCACATATGAAGGGAGTCAAAAAGGGAACACATCATTTGTGGATCTCAAGGTGATTCCTAACAACAACCTGACATTTCTAGGTTTTATTGAAGATGAGATACCTCTATGCTTCAAACTGTGAACATGTTAATCTTTTCATGCTTGATAAACCTAGTAGGAACTCGATAATAGGTATATGTACATGTAAGTTCCAAACAGGTTAAGATCGAGAAGCATGAGAATGAAACACATGTTACATTCTCTTTCAACATCAGGTAGATGGTAAGCAACACTAATCCATTGGATCTTAGTGATATGGATATGTTTACCATGTGATATGTAGAGACTAATTGAAAGAGATGTCTTGTTTATAAGTAATGAAAGCAAATGAATACTTGGTTTCTTTTCTTAATAGAAGAGATGATGAACTGTTTATTGAAAGTCTTTTCTATCACAGGGTATGTGGCTAAGTATTCATCACTTATGAGATTATAGATCTAACAATGGAACCTAGTTCCAGTCATGTTTAGTGTTTGTTGCAGGAACACAGGATTGTCAACAAGTTTCCAATTTTGAATCATGAAAGACAAGAAGAGAACAAAATTATATACTAATGGTCTTTTCAGGTTCTTTAGAATAGTTTTCAATGTCTCTGGCTACATCATCAACACTGAAGCAATAGATCTTTGATGAACAAGACACCCTATGTTCTACTTAGGGATGTTTGATGATAGAAGTACCAAGGCGATTTATCCATAAACGCCTAGACTAGTAAAACATATAGAGTTGACACTATCATGTTTAATGTGCCATAAGTGAACATATTTTGAGACTAACAGGTTTGTTCCCATCAAACAGGTTATAAAGATGAACTCACAAGTTACTGTAGAACTAACTGAGTTCCTAGTAAAGAAATATGTCACTAAGAATAACAGCAAGGGATAGCTACATATGTTGAGGAACTTTTAGATGTTAAGTTCCAACTCATGCAGCAAAGTTCAATGAACTCAATATAAGAAAGCAAGTTCCAACGAAGTTCCAGAGCTGAGATAATATTTGTTCTGACCAGCAATATCTCAACAAACTATGGAACTAAAGTGTCTTATATGCATATGTAACCAAGGCCGAGCCTCACGACATTGAAGGATTTGAGGATGTAGCTTGAAGATTAGATGTGCAACAGGAACTCGATGAGCTTAAAAGGAAGAAGGTGTGTATTACATTCTAAACCTATTCTAGAACACCTAAAAAGGGTCGGAGATCAAAAAGGGTGTTCTGGAAAAAGCTTGTTGAGTAAGGCACGTGAATGGAACAAAGCTAGGTTGGTTCTTAAAGGAAACAACCAATACAAAGGTATGTATTGTTTTTAAGGAACTTATTGCTCGTGTAGCTAGACTTGAAGGTAATTGAACATTATTTTATCTTGTTGTTTATATGGGATTAGAGTTGTACCACATGGATGTCTTGGATGTCTTTTGTATAACATTTTGTTATAGATGTCTATGTGGAACATACTCTAGGATAGATTGCTATCCAAGTTCCTTCTTGAAAATTGAGCTTTAAAATTATCAATTTTTGTTTTCAAGATGGATTGAGTTATTAGTTGTACTTACTTACATTAATTATATTTTTGGTACAACTAACGAGACATTGTGCATTGATTTTTGCTAATCTATGATAAGAAAATATATTTTTAAGCATTAACCACTGACAATGGAACTTGTGTTAGAAGTGGAAGTTCATATTAGATTCGAAATCATCAAGGAACAGAATAACCACTTCAAGAACTCCAAGGTAAGCCATCATATCAACCTATGTATTAATAGTTACATCTTTATTGATATGAGACTATATAAGATATAAGTTCCTTTCACATGTCGGCATTAGATGAATTGGATTGATATATCTTTGGTATGGATGCAATATGTGAATTTGTGAATTGATTCTCTTATGGTTGTGTCTTGACTTATCATATTCTTGTTTATTGCTTAATGGAACAAGACTCGATGAAATATAACATGAGTATAAAGTATTTTTCCCTTAAGTTATGTCAAGTTGGGGTTCCTATGCATGTTAAACATAAAGTAAAGAATGTGCGCTTATTGTTTATGTGTCACACTTAGTTCTTGTGTTGTAAAAGACATACTCACTTGCCTAATAGTATTAGAGGTCTCTTAATAGAACTATGGGTGCTGTCAAACACGAAGTTCCTAAGTTGCCAAAGGAACAATGGAAGAAACTTTGGTGGAACAAGACAGGTAAGTTCCCAGACCGTTTGTAACTCACTTGTTTAGATTTCAGAGGGAACTAACCTATCTTTTAGTCAACTTTCAAGCATCCACACCATATATCTTCGATCGCAACATTATTCTACAACTCTAAGTTGTGTGTCTGTGTTGCATATACTCTAATTGTCTTATATTTAGAAAATTGAAGATTCTTATTCACCCAATTCAATTTCCTCTTTCCGTTCACACACTTTTACTTCTTATTCTTAATTCCCATGTGCTCTAAGTTTGTTGATCATCTTTTTATGATTTTTAATGATTTGATGAAACATAAAAAATGGTGATTATATGTTGAGGAGGAAGTTGAAGATAAAGGAAGAAGAATGGTAAGGGACTCAGGGGGAATAAGGTAGGAACCAAGAAATCAAAATGGTTCAGATCTGGTTGTGGAACTCAAGTGTATGAGTGAGTAATATCTTCATTGATTTAAAATGTGTTATTCCAGGAAAGCATGCAAAATTTGTATAATGACACCCTTTAAAAAAAAAAAATAAAAAGAAAAGAGAAAGAAAAGGAAAAAGGGTGATCAAATATTTAATTTCCTGGGTATCTATATATGAAGAATGTTGACTATGTTGATGTCGTGTACTCGTATACTTGGTGAGCTAGTGAAGGAACAATAATAAACGACGAAGGAACTTGATTATGATGAAACTGAAATCTATTTAAGTTCCAGTATGGAGAATGTTCCTCAAAGAAGTTGGTGGTTAAGGTAAGGGAACTTGGTTATCAATTGGCAAGATGAATATGTGTTGTGTTCAATAGGAGATTCAAGAGTTTGAGATAAAGTACAATGTGGCGGTTCTCATCTCAAAAGGTTTAAACGAAGAGCACAAATTCCACTTCACGTTCCCTCTACTTATTTTGTTCCATATGCTTCTTTATATATCCTTTAAGCTTGCGCTTTAATTGGTCTATTCATGCAATCCATTTCTAACTTTTTAGCTCTGATCTTTACTTGAATTTTAACTTCTTATTTGTCAAGTTCAATTAAGGGTTTTGAAGTTGGGCCTTTGGATTGTGAGTTGGAAGTTAGTGTGGAAATGGTATCCGTGTTTGAAAAGTGAGTACCTTGAGGCTTTTAGGAACAACAAGTGTTTAACTAGTATATACTTACTTATTATATGGTGGTAGGTGTGACATATGACTTTAAGTGCATATAATTTACGAAAAACAAACGTGTGGAACAATACCCTTTTTGATAATGACAAAAGGGGGAAGAATATGTATGATGCTTATGGTATGCAGTAATTAAGTCTAAAGTTATTACATCATGATTGTTGAAAGTATTTATATATTGATAAATGATGTGTATTGCTAAGTTCCTAACTATTAAGTTCTTGTGTATGTTCTTAACTTGTTTAAATGTTATTTCCTTGAAAAACTAAGGGGGAATAAATGTACAACGATTATCCTTTAATATGTGATGAGCATCAATAGTTTGTCATCATCAAAAAGGGGGAAATTGTTGAGCAATTAGGTTTTGATGATTATAAACTAATGATGATTATCTATCTAACGTGTATGTTAAGTTGTGCATAGAAAAAGCAAATTATGCTTGGAACAGGATACAAGGAACCTGAGTAATGACAGGTATATATGTAAGGAACTTGAGCAATATAGGATAAGCAATAGAGGAACAAGAACAACGATAAGTGTTATGGTTGATAAGCATGATGATGGCTAAGGGACCATGAAGGTAACTATGTAAACATGTGTTTACATATGTTAGCTTCATAAGGTAAGTATCCTATACATATATAGGTTATGTATGTGTAGGAGTCTTTTAATTTAGTTTAGTTTTCTTTATTGTTTTTATAAATAAAAAACTAACCTTCTGTTTTACTTTGTTATTCTCAGAAGTTTGCTCAGTTCGTCATCATCAAAAAGGGACAACTTGTTGATCCTTATGAGGTTTTGATGATGATGTTAAGAATTGAGCAAACTTCCATTTAATAAGGATTTTCTAGTGTTGTGATGTTTGCAGGTTCAGTAAGCGTTGAGGGCTGAAGTAGGAATTGAAACAGAGGAACTTTAGAGGATCCATGAGGATACAAGTAAATTTAGAAGAAGAGTTCCAGAAATGGAACTTCCAGAAGTTTCTTAACAGGAACTTCAAAACGGGTTGTAACGACTTGGTTTCGGTGTAATGCTGGGGAAAACCCTAAGATCCAGAATATATCAAGACTACAGGATTCCAGAACAAGAGTTTCAGAGAAGCAACATGAAGACAGAGAAATAGAAGTATATTGCTCTAGGATTCATGTAAGTATGTTGGACATAAAAGTCGGTCTGGAACAAGTCTATATAGAACCAAGGTGAATTCCAAACAGTCAATGAAATTAGAGTAACTGACTTGTCAGGAACTCAGAGACTGTCAGAGTTCAGGAACCTAATAGGAACTTAAGTATGAACGTCGTTAAAAGTCGGTTTTAATGATATATATATTTACCTTATACGTGCATATCTTTTAGGGATTTGGTTTTACTGAATAAAGATATTTATCTTCTAATAAATCCCTTTTGGAAAAAGATAAGATTGTTTAAAAAGTATTTTAAACAAAAAGATAAGTTTTGAATAAAATCTGATTTTATGCTAAGTTTATCTTATTATTATTGACAGTTTTTATTCTTAACAAAAAGATATATTTTCGGAAAACTGATTTTTAGAAAATATCTTTTAAACTTATCTTTTCAGAAAATCTATCTTTTTCAAGATGAAATGAATAATTCGAGTGTACTATAAATATGCTCATATGCATTCATTCAAAGTTGAGGCTGACGAAGTGTAGTGGTCGTGCTTAATGGTTTTATCCTTCACCACGAAGCTAAGTCAGTCCTCCTGGTCAAAGTTCCTATCAGGTTTTTGGTTACAGTACGTCTAGTGAGTTCCAGACAGATCTTGAGTGTTCAACATATTAGTTTTATCTCTTTATTCATAGATATGTATTTAGGGATATTCGATGAGATCTTGTAATGGGAAAAAGGGTTTTGAGTGTTTTGTATTTTGGGGTGAGATTGTGAATTCTCTTAAATTCACGCTTGTGTATGAGTTTGAAATCTGGTAAAATTCGAGTGGTAGCTGTGAGTGCACAGTGAGTGAAAGGAACCTGAGAAGTGTCTTGGGTCACCTAGGAAGTTTCCTGGGTAAAGGGAGAAAAAGGGTCCTGAGAAGTGTCTTAGGTCTGGTAGGAAGTGTCCTATCATAGAGTCAAGTGTCCGTGGCGGAACTTGCAAAGCAAAGGTCTGTGTAATAGGTTGTACTAGGAGAGTTGCCTATTATAGTGGAATTTGTTTATAAGTCCCAATAGGGCCGAGGTTTTACTTCCAGTTAGGCACTGGATGGTTTCCTCGTAAAACTTGCTTTGTGCTTTAAGTTCCTTTACGTTTTGTTTTTAATTTCCGCATAAGTTTCGCGATTGGAACCTACTACCATTCACCCCCCCTCTTGTAGTAGTTCATCTAAAATAACATATATGGATTTAGGAAGGATATGAAATATATGGATTTACATGAGAATGAGGTATTGGATCGTAAGGAATGAAGAAGGAAGATTTTGATCGATGACTACACGGAATAATTAAATTTGGTTCATATAGCCGATCGTACCCTATATATGAGATTAAAGCTTTAATTGATCGAGTTGCTGCAGATACATTACTTATACCCATTTCTTATGCGTTCACGAATCCTCATGATGATTGTACCTTGTGTTGAAAATGAGGCCATGTGAAGAACGTGTCAGGCAAATAGTAAAAGGACAAACAAACTAGAAGTACACTCATGTCTCAACCAAATACCATTGGTAAAAGTCACTATAATGAAAATTTATGATGGGCATGTGAATTGTGGGGATTGAGAAATATACGTAGTATATAGGAGGTTATGGGTCATTATATAAACTTATTAGGGTAGGATCACTTATATTTAGAGTGTGTACAATCTCACATTTATAGTGAAATGTAGTTTTTTTTTTTTTTTTTTTTTAGTGAACACGTATGTATATGGGTTTTAATTTACTAGAATGAACTCTAGAAGGAATGAACTCAATGAAGGATGTATATAATGTTTCAACCTAAAGTAAAAACAATATTACACGCTCTCAAGCCTTTAATTCAAGACTTCTCTTGCATTAGTAGCCGATCATAAGGAAAGATTGTTATATACATCCGGGTGCACCGTATGTCCGTATACCTGTAATTATTTTGTTTTCATTTTGATAATTATTTTTCATTTAATCATCAAATGAAGAGAAAAAACTTATCTTGAAAAGTTAAGTTTATAGTACACCCGGGTGTATAAAATAAATTCCAGATCATAAGCCTATAAGTCTAGGAGCTTGCAAATGTATCATGGTCGACATGGTGAGTGACATGTTAAGTACTTAAGTTGTCAATAATAATGTCGATTTAATTGGTATCTGTTTCGTCAGAAGTGGGCATGCAGCATGCTAATAAAGTAACGAGGTTCATATACAAGGCCACAAGGGCAAAAGCCCTTGTTTGTGTAAAAGGGACATGGGCCTAGTTAACAGTACTCCGTAAGTCCGTAATACTTATATTGACACATTCCTACTTTTTTAAATTGTCTTTACTGGATTTATGGAAATCCAATCATAATGCACCCTTAACCAAAAAATAAAAAATAAAAAATAAATAAAAATCACTGAACATAATGATAATCAATACTAAAAATATCAAATAAACGAAAAAATATAAAGAACTATTCCCTCCATTTTTAAATACTTGTTTCACTTTTCTTTTTCAACTATTTTTAAATATTTGATCCATTTTCATATTTGGAAAGTTGTTATAATATTTAATCAATTTCTCTCAATTTGTGATGCCAACATAAATCATGTTTTATTAATTTCATATTCTCTCTCCTCCAATTCTCTCAATTCTCTCAACTATTTTAACTTTTTACAATTTTTTTTGTTCTTCCACCTACCCCACAACCTCATATTTTATTATTTTCTCCAATTTATCCTACAACTCCGCGCATAGAGAAATGGAGCAAATATTTAAAAATGAAGGGATAAATAGAAGAAACTTTATATAGACTAAGGGCTTATTCCGATTTAGTGAAGTGAGCTGAACTAAACTGAACTGAATTAATTGAAGTGGAACTAAACTGAACTGAAATGAATTGTTTATGAGAGAAGGAAATTAGGAACTGAACTGAAATTAAACTGAAGAAAGCATACCCTAATACTTTATAATTCAAGTGATCATCACTAATTGATCAATCAAAGTTTTTTTACAAAAGGTATTTATTGTGTATGAAGCTAAAAATAATTTTACATGAAATTAACTTAACCTTGGACAAACAAACACACACAAACTTCGAAGAGAGAGAGAACTTTCGACCCTTTCTCTCTCTAACCCATCCTTATCCACCGCTTCCATCGCTCATCTTTTTCACACCCCTGGCTCGCCGGCGACTGGGGCGGTCTTCCTAGCCGTCGCCGGCGAGCCCAGCCCTGCAATTAGTTTCTTTTTCAGCTTTTAGCTTTTGTATTTTGGATATTTGGTGTTGAATTCAGAGGTCCTTCTCAGTCGTGGTTTCGTTTGGGTTAATCGTCGAGTGTTTAGCGGCCTACTTCTACGAATCAAGAACCAAAGGCTAGTCTTAACGCCGCCATCGAAAGGAATTTCATTAATTAATTCCCGACGGTAAAGGTGAAGTTAGGGTTAGGGTTTCCTCACGTACCCAAAGGTAGGTTCAGTGAGGGGTTCTTCAATTTGAGTTGTCGTGGACGATTGTTCCGGGTGGGGGGTAGGGTTGCTGCCGTTGAGGGTTGCCGTAGTGGTTTCCTTTTAGTTCCTCTGTTTCTCGCCAGGTTGCTTCTTTATTTAAGTTGTTTTTTTTATTTAGTTGTTTTATTTTTTTAATTTTTGTTCTGCTTTAGTCTAATTATGTTGTGTTTGTTTAGGCTGTGTGTTTGGTTGTTTGCCTTGTTGTTTTTAAATAACTCTCTTCCTCTGCTTAGTCATGAGTTAGAGTATCTTAGAGTGCTTCTAGTTTCGGAAGATATTGAAGTGTTGTCGTGGTATTTGGAGCCTAGTTTGTGGGTTTTGTGGGTTGTAAGATTAAACAACCCCTTTTTCGTTAGGTGGGTGGTCCTACTTGGAGCCTTGTCGGGGTGTGAAGGTGTTCCCTTGGTAGTTAATATAGTTCTCCATAAGGAGAAGTTAATTGCGCAGCTAGTTGGTTCTCTCTGCATATGGAGTTTGCAGGAGAAGTGTGGTCTTGGGGGAAGGGTTTGGTGTGCTGTTCTTGTTGCTGGGTTGTGGGATGATATGGGCATTCATACAATTGTTATCATCCCGTTGTTAGTTTGGGTGATGACAAAGTCAGTCATCCCTGTTAAACAATATCTTGAAGGAGGCTACCCATCTTTAATGTTTGGGTTAAGCAATGTCCTCCATTTTCTTGCATTCTCTGTCAGTAGAGTTGCAAGAGGAGAACCTGCAATTGGATGCATGGTTTCTCTTAGAGTCATTAGAGTATATGACTCTATAGGTTTGGTTTTGAGACTCCTAGGATGCAGTTACGTTTTTCGGTCCCTAGGCGTGGAATGGTGTCATAGGTTAGTTCTTCAGCAACATGGTGCATATTTCAGGTCCTTTTGTCTCCCAACAATTTCCATTATGAGTTCCCGTCGCTTTCAATGCCAGTTCGGGTTCTCTTCAAGGTTTGTGCTCTGCGCTCTTGGTCCATCTCGATTGTCTCAATTAATTCGGCTTCTCTTGGTCCACAGTTTGGATGTGGTTTGGTATTTTGGGTTGTCCGGGCTCCGCAACTCATGGTTTGCTGCACGATCTTTTCAGTATTTTGTTATCTTCGATCTTCCTGTACTAGTTCTTAGTGTGTGTAGGTTTTTATATTCATGTATTAGTCTGTTTAGGTTGTAATCCTGTTTCTTTAATAGTATCTTTTGTAAAAAAAAAAAAAAACAAACAAACAAACTTAACCTTGGACAATTGTCTAGAACAAGCTTCGATCCCTCTTTGATTCAATCAATTAGCAATTAATAACACGAAATTATGAAATAAGTTTACTATAACCACTAACACAATATAATCACTATATAACTCATCACCATAATATGAATTAAACAATAATTTAGGCTTTGTTTGATTTAACATATTTTGCTTACTTACATTAATATTAGGAAAAATTGATTTTTGCTACCTATCAAACACATCGAATTGAATTTTGCTACCTATTAAAACTTTAATTTTATTTTACTACCTAACATATGCCTTCTGTTTAAAAATTTCTACCACTAGCTAACTTCTGTTACTGTTGACGTTAAGGGGCCCCACTCCAACGTCCCCTTCCCCTTCTATTTAGTTGAATTGTACCAACGTAATTGCTCCAAACTTCATTATTTCACAGCGATTTGTTGAGGGATTAATAATTAAAATCTGAAGCAATTTTTTTAAAAAAAAAATTAAATTGGTGAGGGTTGTTGATCAGTAGTGGTTGTTGTGCTCTGAAATTTAAGGTTAGTAGCTTAAATTTTTGCAATTAATTAGTTTATGCGACACTTAGGGGAAGTTTGAATTGCGATTTATTTTAAAATTTGTTTCTCTGAATTGTTTTTGTTAGTGTTTGGGAATGATATTAAAGCTTAATTTGATTTGGAAATGGTTTAATTGGTTGTTAATTGCATTTATGTTTCTGGGAATTAATTAAGGTTCATGTATTTTGAAATTAGGGGTTTTTAATTGTGAGTTGAATGGTAAATTGATGTTTTATTTTCATTCAAAACCTATGTATGACTGTAATTATTGATATACCTGGCGTAATTGCAGGCTATAATGGTAATAGTTAGGTTCTCTCCATCAAAACAGAGGAAATGTGACTGTGGAATCCCTATGGGCAAGCTGACATCATGGACAAGAGAGAATCCTGGTAGGAAGTTTAAAGCTTGCAAATTTTATGATCCTAAGACTGAAACAAGGGGATGCAAGTGCTTTGAGTGGGTTGATGAGGAAGATGGAACTGAGTGGCAACGCGACGTAATCAATCAACTCCTTTTGGATAAAAAACTAATGAAGGGAGAGATCAACACACTGCAATCAGAACTTGAAAATTTAAAATGCCAAAGGAGGTGTTTGCTAAATGAGAATGACAACCTGTCATTGAAGTGCAAAGCTCTAAGTTCTGAAAGAAGGAATTACAACAAGGAAGGGCAGCATATTTGTCTTGGTGGTTGTAGAAATGTAGTAGCAAGTTTGATGTGTCTTTTGTTACTGATTGTTGTTGTTTTAGTTGTATTGAAATGAGACTAGGGTAGTGAAGTGTTAGAGTGGGTATGCATTAGTATGTATGAAGGAATGTATGAACTTGTGAATGTAATGTCATGAATTTGAATGAAATAAAGCTGAAATGCTATTATATTTCATGGCTAGCAAAATATGAACTAATAAAATAGGCTTTCTTTGCCCATTGCATAATAAGCACAGAAAAGAGTTAGCCAAATACTATATTTCATAGCTAGCAAAATAAGCACACAGCAGTGCATCCAAAATACCAAGTTTCCACATTGCATAAAAGCCTAACAAAGTAATTGTTCCTTAGTTGCTAAATATTACAGTACAGTTGAAAGAGTTAAGAGTTAATAATTGTTTTGGCACTATTGATTTACCCCACCAAAAAAAAATAAAAATAAAATTGGAGCCTAAGTCTTCTGTTTCTTCCCCTTTCCTTTCTTCAGTGTCTGTTGTTGTGGTACTGTTGTTGTTGTTGATGCCTGTGATGCTTGGGTGCAGGCTGCATGATCTTGAGACCTTGTTTGCAGGTTCTTTGGAGGTTGTTTCATGGGATTCTTGGTTGCAATACTGTGAGGCCCAGGAGTTCCACCAAAATGTGTTACACCAACAAAAAACACAAATAAGAGAGAAAAACAGAACACCAAAAAACCAAGAATTATAAACTTCAATGCAACAGGCTATTTATATGAACACCAAACCCACCTTACTAGCAGCCCTTTGCTCCTTCTTCCTTCTTTGTTCAATGTTCCAATCATCTTGGAGAGTAGGCTTGCCAGGTGGTGCTTTAGGAGTATGCAATGGTGGATTGGCACAAGTCTTGGAATAATGACCAAGCTGTCCACAATTGCTGCATTGTTTCTGTTTTTTCTGACTCTTTACAGCTCTGTCAGGTTCTCCCTCACCTCTCTCCAGCTTTCTTTTGTTGGACTTTGGCCTTCCAGGCATGGCTCTCATTGCTGGAGGTAGTGGCTCTTTGAATCCATGCTTCTCCCAATGCTTAGGCCCTGGCATGGGCTTGACAGGTTCCTCATATGCATACATATATGTCTGCCTTGTGTAATACATATCAACATAGTCTTCAGGATCAACTCTCTTGTCCAATAAGCATGCAAACCCATGTACACATGGAATCTCAGTCAATTGCCAGTGGTAGCATGTGCAAGTCCTCTGACCTAAGTCAACAAGCACTGTATCACCATTTAGCTCAACCTCATATGAGTCTCCTCTTGAGACTTGCACTATACTCAATCCTTTCAAAAAATTTATTCACATAAGGCATCAATTTCCCATCCATTTTTTGTATAGCCTCCCATTTCTCATCATGTCTCTTCATCATATACCTTCTTAACCACTCCATTTGAGTGAGTATTGGCTTGTCCCTAGCATCTCTAATGAAAGCATTGAATGTCTCACATACATTATTTAGCAGCATATTTGATTTGCAGTCAGTTGGGAATGCATGTCTAGACCAATGCTTAGGTTCAATGTTATCTAAGTACACAAAGGCATCTTCAGACATGAACCTAATTGATTCCATTTCTATTTCAAAGTCAATCTAGCAAAACAAACACACAAAACCAGCAGGAATGAATGACTGACTGAACTAACTACTCTCACATCAAACTAACTGAAAACAGTCACATAACAAAGCAAACCACAAAGACAAACAATGCAAAGCTCAATCATAGTCATCTATTTAAAACAATAACATCAAAAAAGAAAGAAAACAAAAAGGAACCAAACTCACAGCTGTGGTAGCCCTTGCTGCACTCCAGAACAACTCTTTGAAGGTTGAGCCTGTGAATTGAAGCTTAAAGTTGGCCCAGATATGCCTCACACAGTACCTCTTCTCAGCTAAAGGTACTGCCAACTCAAATGCTTCAAGTAGGCCCTGTTTTCCAATAAACCACTTACACTTATTAGATTAAACATAGTTAGAATTCAAATAAAAAAAAGGAAATATTGTAGTTAGCAATCACCTTTTGTCTGTCAGACATGAATGTCCAACCACCACCTTCACATACATCACCAAGGTCCTTTTTCAGGCACTGTAAGAACCAACACCAAGTCTCTTTATTCTCCACTTCAATTGTAGCCCATGCCAATGGGTAGATGTTGTTATTTCCATCTTTGCCCACTGCCACTAGAATTTGACCTGGGTATGCTCCCTTCAGATGGTAGCCATCAACTCCTATCAGAGGTCTGCAACCTTTAATAAATCCACTTCTTAGTGGCTGAAGACAAATGTACATCCTCAAAAACAATGGTCTCTCAGGGCTGCTGTGATCACCATCAACAACTATGTTCACCCCAGAAGCAGGGTTGTACTTGATTACAGCCTTTCCATAATCATATACTCTGGCATATTGCTCTACAGCTGACCCATAAATCTTCAGCTTAGCTCTATCCCTAGCAAGCCACCCCTTTGAATAAGTGATGTTAATGCCTAAGTCACTAAGCACCCTAGCCTGTAAAGATTTGATTTTCCAGCTAGGATTGTGCCTCCATTCCTCAACATACCTTTCAACAATGTACTCAGCATTTACCTTGGAGTTCATCTTACTCCTCATACACCTATGCTTCAGAATCAATTCCTTGATTTGCCAAGCACTGCTGTTATGCAGTCTTCTAGCTATCACCTTAAAGGGGCACCTTTTCACCTCCTCACGACACTTGCAATTCCCTGGAAGATTGCTTCTCTTGGCATTCCACTCACAATTACACCTTTTTTTGCAATATGTTGTTACCCCGTCACCCCCATTATGCAGGTAGTAATACTCATATCTGTTCTCTATTGCATGTGTCCTCAAGGCTTTCCTAAGTACCCTACTGTTACTGAACTGCAGCTTGTTCACAAGCACAACTGGTTTTTTGAAACCAGTTTCTTCATGAAACCATGGACTTTGATCCTCATCTTCATCTGACCCATTCAAGCTTCTAAGCTCATCTGACTCAGACCCCTCATCCTTCAAATCTGGTTCCTTACAACAGAAATCCTTAACTAGTTGCTTCAGTTTCTCCTCCCTTTACACAGCTAAATCCTTTGTCCCTTCATCCCCATATTTCACAATCTGCAAACTCCTATTTACTTCACCTAAAATAGTATGAGAACCTTGTCTGTTAACCTCATCATCATCACTATATGCCTCTTCTTCTCCAGGAAACCAGCCTATATCTAGATCAGACTCATCTAAGCTGGATGAACCAGACCCTGAAGCATCCTCATCCTCATCATCCAAATTCAGAGCCCTCCTTGTTTTACTTACCCTCCCTTTACCTTTCCTTGTCCCTTTACCAAGACTCACACCAGAACTGCCATCTTCTTCTGTTACCTTCCCCTTCCCCTTATCAACAGATCTAGAAAATCTAGGGCTTCTCCTCACAACCTTCTCTTTCACTATCTCTTTTGTTTCAGGTATTACAGACAGTCTTGGACTCCTTCTCAGTCCAAGTTCAGCATGTGTATTTGAGTTTTTTTGGCTTTCAGGTGAGCTACTTTTCACTACAGTTGCCTTCTTTTGTATTTGCTTTGAGGTGGGCTTTGTTTGGGTTGGGTTACATGTATTTGCAGTGTGGCCTTGCACAAATGTAGATGACTGGGAAATGGGGTTTGAAGTGGAATGCAGCTGGCTAGAAGTGGGGTTTGAGGTTGGGTTATTGTCTTCAACAAAAGTGCTTTGGGGATCCTGACTAGGGGGAGGGTCATCAGACACTGTGCAATAGACCTCTAAATACCCATCCCTATGCTCAGATTCTTTTAACCCTTGTACATCCACATCAGTTTCTATCTTTCTTTTACCAGTCATCCAAGTCTTACCTTTCTCTTTGAACCACAATACATAGATGTTAGGTACAACATATCTCATGTCCCTAAACCCTTCAGCACATAAATACCTTAAGTACCTTACTGTTAACCATTTTCTAGGGACATCCCTTCTCCAATAAGTGAACCCTGCCTTATACACTTGGTACGAGACTCCACTGCGATTTTTAAACACAAAACCCCCATGTATTCTAAGCTTTATATCAACCACATCAAACACAATATCATCAACAGTAGTCATGTGTTTAATCTACAGTAAGTTAGAAATAAACAAATCAAAAACTATATAATTCATAAAGCAGCACATAAACAATTCCAATAATTAAAAAAGGAGAATTGCATCAATTTTAATTTAGTGTAATTTCATAAATTAATCAAATTCGCACTAACCTAGGGTTTAGTGTAATTGCATAAATTAATCAAAAATACCCCAAATTACATATAAAATTGCTAAATTACCACCATTTTTGGACCACTTTAAGTAATTAGGGTTTCGTACCTTGTAATCAAGCCTTGTCAGCAGATTCTTCCGACAATGGTGATGCTTCCTTCCACCTGGGCGTCCTCCCCTACTTCGCTGTATCACACAAAAGCTTCCACGCAAGCTAGTTCAACCCCCAAGTTGCAGATAAGATCTGATAAAGAAAGGTGGGAAAGGTGACAGATGAGAGAGAAAGATTCAAGGTAAAAAAAAAAAACTTCAATGGAGTTAATTTTGAGCGTTGAGGGAATTCAATGGAGAGAGAAATGAAGTAATTAGGGTGGCAGGGGGTAGATTCGTGGAGAGAGAAGATGGCAAGGAAGGTTAGTTAGTTGAGTGGGCCCCCTTAACGTCAACAGTAACAGAAAACGTTAACTGGTAGCAATTTTTAAACAGAGGGCATATGTTAGGTAGTAAAATAAAATTAAAGTTTTGATAGGTAGCAAAATTCAATTCGATGTGTTTAATAGGTAGTAAAAATCAAATTTTCCTTAATATTATATATACTTAAATTACTTGAAATTGTTTTCGTTGTTGCATACTTATATATATATGCATGTGTCAGAACTCAGAACTAATATAGTTGAAACAAATTGACTACCCTATAGTTTGAACAAATTGACCCTTACCTTATAGTCTTATACCAATGCTAGTCTACTACCACCTTCTTGTTATTTCTCTTTTACTTGGGGAAGGTAAGGGAATCCTACCTTTCAAATTGTCACTAGTGAGAATTGAACCTTTAATTTCATGGTTGGAAGGTGCTCTTTTTCCATTAGACCAAACTTAACTTGGTATATTGATAATTTATATGGTTTGATTTGGTTAATTGTTTTTTTACTCGTACAGAGTACAATTTAATTTGGTATGATATAAAATACCTCCTTAAACACTTTTCATAAATTATAATTTTATATCCACCTCTTTCTTATACTCACCAGTATTTTGACCCTTTCTCTCTTACTTTATTGACTTCTTTTTGCTAAACCTATTCACTTTTTTTCTATGCATTGTAGAATATTAGAATATACGGCTATTTCACCAAATGCAACTGAGTAATTTAAAAATTCACCAAATGCCATCGGACTTTTCAGAATTCACCAAATGCCACTAAGTTTTTTAAAAATTCACCGAGTGCCATTAATGACTAACGGCAGTTAACTCCGTTAGTCATTAAGGATAATTATGTCACGTGGTGTATTCTAATTGGTTCACTTTATTATTATTATTTTATTTATAAAAAAAATTAAAATCAGAAGTTTTCAAAAAAATAAATAAAATAAAAATAAAAAAAAATTAAAATCAGAAACAAAAAAAAAAAAAAAAAACCCCAGCCGCTCTTCCCACTGCACCACGGCACCACCGCCCCTACGCCAGCGACCAACATCCTCTTTGGTGTCGGCGGCCACCCTTCCCCCTACCCCTACCATTTCCATCCACTTCCCCCCCCTTAAACCACCATCCTCGACACCCTAAAACCCCAAAATTGAAATCTCCAAAATCGAAACCCTAAATTTCAATTTTAAGGTTTTTGATTTTGGGGTTTAAGTGAGGTGGTTCAGGGGGTGGAGATGGGAGGGGAAGGGCTGGTTTGGGTTCGCCGGAGCGGGGAAGAGGCTTCGAATTAAGGGAAATCGATATTGGGGGTTTAAGGTGTCGAAACCCTAGATTTCGATTTTTGGGGTTTTTAATTAAGGGATCCGGCGTGATGGTTGAAAGGGTGGAGCTCAGAGGGGATGAACTGATTTGGGTTCTCCGGCGTGGGGAGGGGGGAGTTTGGTCATCGGCAGTGGGGAGGGGAGGGATTGTCGAGGGAGAAAGAGAGTTTGTGAATCGCGGCTGGGTTGCGTTGTCGGCGTGGGTTGGCTAGGCTGGGTTGCGCCGTTGGCGCGGGTTAGCTAGGCTGGGTTGCATCGTTGCCGGTGCGGTTGTTCAGGGCTGGGTTGCGCCGCGGTGGGGACTGGCTGGAGGCGGAGATATGGTGGTGGCAGTGACAGACGGTGGTTGGGGCTGGGTCATGGTGGGTCATGGTGGGTGTTTTTTTTTTAAAGTTTTTTATTAAGTAATTAATTTAATAAGCAACCAATTAGAATACACCACGTGGCATAATTAGCCTTAATGACTAACGGAGTTAACTGCCGTTAGTCATTAATGGCACTCGGTGAATTTTTTAAAAACTCAGTGGCATTTGGTGAATTCTGAAAAGTCCAATGACATTTGGTGAATTTTTAAATTACTCAGTGGCATTTGGTGAAATATCCGTAGAATATACTACGGTGTAACACAAGCAAGTTGAACTACTCGTTTTATCCTAAAATAATTGTACATCTACCGATACACTAGTTCGACCTTAATTATACCTAATTAAATAATAGCAGAAAATATAAAAAATTTAATATTATGAAACTTTATATTAAAATCAATCTAATGACACATTTCACAATCAACCTTAAATTTAATACGTTATTAAAACTCAACTGTCAAGGTTAATGTATAAAATAGTGAAAAAAAAAACCTAAAAACAAATGTGTTGATTATTCTGAAATGGAGGAATTACTACTTATTAACAACAGAGGGAGTATATCTTAGAATGAATTGTTCAAGCTCCAAATAGGAAGTCCTTCTATAGTTCTATCTTTCAAGTTTCAGCCTACAAATTATTCAACCATTCCAATTTCCAAACAAACCAAAAACAACATTAAAGTCCAAACATTAAAAGAACACCTCAACCCAGCCCAAAACTCTACAAGCCCAAGCCCAAAATTTCTCTCTCCTCCTCTCTCTCCCCACAACGCCGTACTTCCCCTCTCACAAACCCACCAACACAAACCCTCCACCATTCTCTCCCCCCCACCATTTTTCACCCCACCATGGCATCCACCGTCGGACCACCACCACCGTCCGATCGCCTCTCCCTCGAATCAATCCCAACCATCGATCTCCGCCTCCTCTCTCAATCCGAACTTACCGCACTCTCTCTCTGCTCCGCCCACGCCTTCGACCTCCGCCGTTGCGACGACGTCGTCATCCCCAAAATCGACCGCTCCGTCTTCAACGAATCCGCCGGCAGTCGCAAACAAACCTACTCTCGTCTCCGCCTTGCGCCGCGCAACGTCGGTAACAATCTCGCTACACCACCCAAACCTCGCCCTTCTTTCACTCCTCTCGACGCCGACAACTCTCGTATAATCTCTCTCTTCAAGTCGCTCTTCAATGGCGGAATTCACGACGCCGGGAATAGCGTCGGTAATGGTGACGACTTCTCCGCGCTTGTTCCTGTTAATGTTGAGTATAGCGACGCCTTTCTCGCTGGCGAGGAAGGCGTCGGCGGCGGCGGAGGTGGAGGAGAGAGAAAGCGGAAGCGAGGAAGGAAGGCGAAGAGTGAGTTGATGAGTGTTGCTGCGGCTGCGACGCCAGTGACGACGGTTGCATTGGTAGAGGAAGAGGTGAAGGATGAGGAGGAGAAGGCGGCGTTAGAGGAGGAGAGAGAAAAGGAGTTGGTGAATAAAAATGGAGAAGTGGTGAATTTGGCGGAGTTGGCGAAGAAGGAGGATCCGTATGGGGAGGAGATAAGGCGGCGGACGGAAGGGAAGGAAAGTCCTGATGAATTGTTAGGGTTTATTAGGGATTTGAATGGAGTTTGGGGGAGTAGAAGGAAGAAGAGGAAGATTGTTGATGCTAATGAATTTGGAGATTATCTGCCTAATGGTTGGAAGGTTTTGATTGCTATGAAGAAGAAGCTCGGTCGCGCTTGGGTGTTCTGTCGCCGATATATAAGGTTTTCCTTTCTTTCTATCGATGTCTTTCGATTGATTATATACTCGTATGATCTTGTTGTATATTGTAATGTTGGTGGTTCAATTGCTGTTTTATTTGCTTCTATTGATCAAAAGAAATTAAGAAAGGAAAAGAAATTTGAAGTAGAATTGAATTTTGGATTATGTGGATGCATTGCAAATTATGGAATGATATGCACCAGTGTTCGTGAATAGAGAAAGCTCGAATTGATCAAGAGTTGTGATTAACTGTGCGTCTGTGCAATGTTAGGGCAGTGAGCTACAATAGATTCAATCAAGTGTAATGAGGTATTAGTGGATGGTAATTGTTCAATCAATATATTTTTTGTTAGTTTTTGATTGAATAAGTTATAATTGATGGGATTAGAGTTAATTGTACAATTATAGAGATGTGAATCTTATTTCAATTAAGAAAGGATTATTTAAACTTGGAAACCCAGCTTTATTGTTCTTACTAGTACTTTATAGAGTGGTAAAGATAGATAGCACTAAATTTCCTTAGAAGATTAGCATGGGTCTTTGATAGGATTGTGTTGAAACTATCGGGGAGTTTACTTGTAGAGCTCATCCAATACGGTTACAAAGTAGTGCTCATCCAATACTAGGTTACAAAGTCGCAATTCCTAGGTTATTTTGAGATTGGAGAAGCAATTGACTTTTGATAAGATTGGAGTTTCTATTTCAATTTTGGGTGGAATGCTTTGGTGACTTGGATGATGAGGATTTATGTCTTGTAAGACTTTCATCATGGAATTAACTCATAAAAAGGTAATTAAGTAGCTCTCTATAGATTAAGGCTTAATGCTATAAATTACGATATTTTTGTATTATAGATTGTGGATTAGAATTCATTAAGGAGTTTTATCAAGTAGGTTTATAATGGTATAGATTAAGATGCTACTAGGAAGAAGAATGCTGCTGGTTTTGCATTGTTGAAAAGACTTTGTAGTAGTTGGATACATGTAACGATTTCGATTTGTGGTATGATCTTTGAATGTATTGATTAGGTGGTTGGTTTATATCTTGTGATTTATACATTTGAAAAAAACAGCCGCTTTAGGAAAGTGTCACATAAATATCGGAGGGGGTATAATCTTTGCTGCTTCTTCATTTATCTGCCCAAAATTCATTAGTTATGCACAATGTATTGATCTCTATTACCTTTTTCTTTTTATTCAATGTGGTGCAGCAGGACCTTTATTACCTTAGTGCTCCTTTTATTTTATTTTTTACATTGGTTTATTCTGTGTCCCTGCATATATGTTAAGTTAGTTTTTTAACTTCTTGTCAGCTAAGTGAATTCTAGTGTATCTTTGTATGAGGTATTTATAGGACATATTGGTTTACTCTTGATATGCATACTCACTTTTGTAGTCTTTTGCTTATATGCCAAGGTTCCATAGGATTTTAACCCAAGGACAAGCCCATAAGACCAATCCTAGACTACAAATAATTTCATATTAAGCTCTCATTTTGTTTGCAATGGTTACTGTAATATTTAAAAGAAGGATACTAGAGAGTTTTAAGATAAAGAAGAATGTAGCAAGTATTCCTGGCTTCATTGCAGAAATAGATCTCTCACTCTAATTTGAAAATTAAGTAATACAGGGACTTATTGTATTGTTGTTCTTCTCCAATTCTCCTATCAGTAACTCCTCTCTTATTAATATAACCTACCTTTTAGAAATTTTGGGGATGTGGGAAGGATCGGAAAAGAATTTCATTATAAGTTTGACTTGGATTTGGAATTTCTTTGCATAGTCTTGTTGCTTAAATTTGTAACATGTTTAAAGCTTCTGATGATAAGAGTACTGGTTTGTATCTTTGATATAAGCTTTAAAATCGTGGAAAATAATTGTAAAACACTATTGTCATAAAATTGTATTTATTATGTTGTTCATGTTGTTTTGTTGTTACATCATCTTTACTCACACAGTTTGTCTGCTGGATGCTATGCAGTCCTAATGGACGGTATTTTGTGTCCTGCAAGGGAATCTCGTCTTATTTGCTCTCCCTGACTAGCCCTGAAGATTTAAAGCTGCTAACTGCTGTTCAGTACCCAGAAGCTTCAGTGGCTGACAACAAATTTGCTTCTGAAAATGTCAGTCATTATTGCTGTACTTTGACACATCCATTTCTTTTGTATTTTCCATTGTGCCTGAATTGATGTAATATTTACAGTCTACAGATCTGGGGACCAAAACTGAGTACCCGTCATTATGTGTGTCTCCTCAATCTAACGCTTACGAAAATCAGCAGAAGCTGCTCTCTTCTTCGCAAACTACTGATAATGAAAAGCAACTGTCCTTGTTGACAACAGTCCACCCAGGAGAGGTGCAAGCAGCATCTGCTTTGAAGTGCCACAAATGTTCCTCTGGTTTTGGTGAAAAGGATGAGCTTTTGAGCCACCTCTTATCATGTCACAAGAGGAAGCGACGAAAATCTGGTGAACCTGTTGAAGATGATGTTGTGATGAAAGATGGAAAGTATGAGTGTCAATTTTGTAACAAGGAGTTCCATGAGAGGAGCAGCTATTTTGGGCATGTTGGCATACACGTGAAAAACTATGTGAAGAGTATTGGTGGGTCACCAGGTATGCTAGTGACAACCAAGCCAAAAAAATCTTCTGTAGCTGTTGCTGAAGTCCCAGTAACTGCCTCTGAGACAGTACGAGATGTAGAAATGAATGTCGTTCCCGTTGCTTCAGTTTCTAATGTTCTAGCCAGTAGTGACCTTAATACAAATTCATCTGATAGCAAGCCTGAAGCTGGTAGCAAGGCTGAAACACATTTGGGAAATGATAAATCTGACCAAAACAATATGTCTCTTCATGCTGAGCTGAATAAGGAAGCTGCTCAAATTGATAAAATATCATCTGAAGATTCTTCTGGTAAACATGATGGAATCACCCATACTACTGATAATAATGGCAGGGAGGTAGAGGAGGCAGTTGAGTTTTCTGCTATGAAGCCTGATAATTGTTCTGTTTCAGAGGAGGTGTATAATAGTGAGAATAATGATTTATGCGAGACCCTTGGCGGAATAACTGCAGCTGAATGTGTAGATTCTGAAATAAAATCTTCACTTGCACTGGTTGGAAATGTTGAATCTTGTACCCTTTCAGATAGCAAACGGGTAGATCTTGGAAATGATGTCACTGACAACCTCTTGCAAAAGGATAGTGTGACTTCTGAAAATAATCTGCATACTGAAAATAAAGAAAACTTATTAGGTGATCAGAACTCAGAAGATAGGTCATTGGAAGTTAAAACTGTCGAGCATAGTTGTTTTAGTGAGAGTTTGGAAGTTGGGAATGATGACAGGTTGTTGGAGAATTCCAACAACAGTGGCCATCTTGATCTTGACATTGTGGCTGCTGATGAAGTCCAGCATACCGGAAGCTTGGACGAATATACAGAAGTCCTTTGCAAGGAAGAGGAAACATGTGGTTTTACCACCAACAAGATTGAGCTTATGGAATCTCCATTGGCAGCTTCCAATGAGAACAGTTCTTGTCCTCCATCAGGGGATCAACCTACAACTATGATGCAGAATTATGTTGGGAAAGATTTTTTTGGCATGGTAAGTGAGACGGAGGTCGACATGTGTAGCTTGGAAGACAATGAAGCAACAGTTGATGTTGAGAGGTGTATTTCTCAGGAAAGACCTGAAAGCTGTGCAACTCTTCTATTAAAAGATAATGGTTGTGGTTATATTGCAAATGAGGCTCACACAGTTCCCCTTATAAATATGATAGAACCTAAAGAAACAGGAGTTTTTCAGATTGAGCAAACTTGTAGCCTTGAGAATAGCCCAAGGGAGCTGTCAAATAAAAAAAGTGAGGAGCCTAAAAATGACCCAGTTATGAATTCAAGCAACCTAATTTTAACTCCTGGAAGTAATGATAGACATTTAGGTGCTAATGTTATAGCTAGCAGTGATCAAGGACATAGTGATGTCTCTAATCTACTAGGGGCCTTCAGTAACTTTGTAGAGGATAAGCATAATCAAGTTCCAAAAGGTCTTCTGTCGGACCTTTCCATTAACGAGCACATGCGTGAAGTTGCCATGAATAGTGTGACAGATGTTCCTTCCACTACAACTACAACACAGCTTCCTGAACTTGATAAGGTGGACGTCTCAAGGACTAATAAGATGATTTTTGATTTTGACAATATCCCTGAAATGAATGCAAGATTCCTTAGTTCTGTGCAGAATGAGACTGTTCCTGAAGGGACTTCCCCTTTTTCACTGTGGGGGCAGCAAACATGTACAATTGAAGACAATCAAACGAGGGTTTATGGAGGTGCTAGGGGTGTTTCTCAGCAAGAGAGGGCTTCTGACAATAATTCACTTAATCTAGTAGGTCTTCAGCAACCTACAGATGTAGGATATAACTTGAACAAGGTCTGTATGAATGAGCAAAGGTATAGTGTTCAGCATAATGAAACTGGTGTATACAGAAATAACAATGAAATTGAGAGGGAGGGGATATACAGTGGTGCCAGGGGTATTGTTCAGCAGGAGAGGGCTTCTGATAATAATTTGCTTAATTTGGTCGGTCTTCAGCAACCTTCAGATGCAGGGTTTAATTTGAACAAGGTCCATATGAATGAGCAAAGATATGGTATGCAGCATAATGAATCTGGAGTATACAGAAAAAGTAACGAAGCCAGGAGAGAGGGGATATCTCATGGAAACACTCTGAATCTAGCTGGTCTTCAGCAGCAATGTGATGCTGGATATAACTTGAACAAGCCCTGTATAAATCAGCAAAGTTATGGCATGCAATGCAATGAAACTGGAGCTTACAGTACAAGCGATGAGTCCAAACAAGAGAGGGTGGCTTATGGAAACTCTCTTAGCCTAGCTAGTGTTCCTCAAACATGTGATACCAGGTATAGCTTGGACAAAGCTTGCATTCAGCAAGCATGTGACACAGGTTTTAGTTTGAACAAGGGATATATGGGGAACATGCAGGAATTTTCTAAATTAGATGAACTTGGACACTCTCGGGATCGAGACTTAATGGTTGGTTTTGGAAATGGTGGTGGAAGACCTAGTCAGGGTGTTGCAAATGATTTTTTATGGAGAGCAACAGATGGAAATATTTTACCCGGTGGTTTAATGGATTCTTCACCATCCCAGGGACAGTCATCAGGCTCCTATCAAGCATTTGATTTCCTTTCAGACAAGGTATAAATCATATCATAATATTCAATTTTCGTCTTTTTGGAGTTGGAAGTATGAAGTAGAACTGTTAAATTTAATGTACTTATATATTTGTGTTCCTATGGCTAAAAAGTCTTGGTAGAATTAGTAGAGAGTTTTTTGAGCAGATTGGGTGGAGGGTAAAAACGTAAGAGTAGTGAAGAAATCACCTTTTCTTTCCCATAAACCTGTATACATGTAAAGAATCTGACCTTACTTGGACTTGCTACTAGGTGTTAATGTGCACATTATGATCTTTTCAGATCATGTTGCTTTGTAGGTTGCTTTAAGCTTGAATTGGTGGATAGCAGTAGTGTTTTTTTCAATTATGAAATGAAATAAAATAAAAGTTTAAGGATATTGCTCTCAAATTGTGTTTATTGTATGTATGCTCACTTTTGACCTTAACAATTACTTGTTGGTTTGTCAAAGGAGATTAAGAGTTTGCTGAGAAATTTATTATGTTCTAGTTTTGGAGTTGAGGAAATGACTCTTTTGGTGAGTTTTGACCATATTTGACAATTAACAGAAATGGGTTTAGGACATTTGTTCAGTTAGTCTGTGCAAACTTGGCTTTGGAATTTTGGGCAATAAAGTCAAGCCTTTTGGTGCTTTGGGGAAGGAGGGGGTAGGGGGCTGGGCACTTCCAGCAGATTCTCAGTTGCTCCATCACCTCCATTCTTGTTGTTGGAGTTTGGTAGATTTGTTACTCAAATTTCTTCTTTGCCCATCTTTTATCAAATGTATGATTAATATTTTTTGAAGATGTTTGGTTGGGATAGCTTTATGAGCTTCTTTGGTTTAATTTATCACCTCTGCAGTTTTCATAGTCCGCTTTTTCGGCATTTTACACTAGCAAAGGAATTTTATGGGATCCTTATCTGTGTAAACCTCCTCATGAATGGAACTTGGAATTTTTTTAATTTTTATTTTAATATATATTTTTTATTACGTCATTTTAGTCTTGGAATCTTTCAACCTAACCGATGTGTTAAGTTCAAGTGTGATGATGGTACGGTATCATTGTCTCCTATGTTTTATCTTCAACCTGACTTTTGACACTGTTCATTAAATCAACTTTGACTAACTTTTGTGATTTAAAACATAGTCATGTGGGATCTTGTTACACTTTTTATTTATTGATAATTAGAGATATATGTGATTTGAACGTATGTGTTAGCAAATGTGATAAAGAAATGTGCCAACTAATCTGGAACAAAGGAAGTATGAATTTCAAACTTTCCTGTTGCTAATCTCATTGGGTAGGTTTCCGCTGAAAATTTGAACTTTTGACCTTAGTTTTTCTAAATTGACTCAAATTATACATTCTAGTGTGGCCTTTTAAGAACCTCGCTTCTGACATATGCATTGAAACGAAAAAGAGGATTATCAAAGTATCTTTTGGGTGAGGGAGAAGCACTGGATTTGTCCAGCAGAGGTCATGGAGTACACATATGAGGGTTTTGTATGCCTAGGAGTAATAAAGAAAGGATACTTTTCAGTTTGCTTTTTATGGCCATATTCTGGTCTCTGTGGCAGAAAAGATACTCCTATATATTTTCTGGGAATTTCCCATCTTCAATTGAATTTAAGGGATTAGTTATGCTAGGCTTCTAGGGACAAGACTAGGGAAGTTTACTGGGATGTCCTTCTCCACTTGGATCATAGCCACATTTGACTTGGGATCATTTTCAGATATTGATTTTAAATGTGTGGAATATCCTAAATGTGATTTACCCTTCATTATATAAATTTTGATGTGGAGTTATTATTATGAAATTGAATTCTTTGATAAGGGTATCACATATCGATTTTTTTTAAGTGTTATATGTGAAAGTTCAAATTTTTCTTTAAGTGTTATAAGTGAAAGTTCAAAGTTTAACTTGTTATATTTTAGAAAATACTATTGTAGTACCCGTGCAATTGCATGGATTTAAAAGTTTAAATATTAAATATCACAAAATCGAAACTAAAGTTTAGCTTAATGCATAATAGTGATATTTTTTACTTATTTGATTATACATTCATAATACTCCCTCCGTTTTATTATTTGCATCACTTCCCTTTTATGAGTTATTTATTTATTTATTTATTTATTTTATTTTTTTTAACGCTTCACTTCTATTTTTTGTAACTTTATACTATATTTTATCATTTCTCTCTCTTACTTTAAACCCCACTCAAATTATTTTATCATTTGTCTCTCTTCCATGGTCCCTACTTAAAACAATAAAAATATCTATCTTCTTTCATATACTTTCTCTTTCATTGTCCCCATCTTAGTTTTACTATAATAATATATTTATCTACTCACAATATTATATTACTCTCCGAAAACTCCGTGCAATTCCAAGTGATGCAATTAAAAAAAACGGAGGTAGTAATATGTACTTCCTTATCATGGTACTACATGTCATAATTTTGATTCAATGTTGAATTAAAAAAAGATTTAGAGATATATAAAAAGGTTTATAGCCTCTATACATTTAACCTTTTAGATTGAATAATTCTTGCCCATTCATATATCTCATATATTACCCTATGTGTACTTTTGGTTTAATCAACATAATAAAGTACTCTCTTCCTTTCTTTATGTGATCAAAATTTAAAATCAGGTACTCTAGTTACCTCCAAGATAAATAGAAGTTACCATGTTATTATAAATGAAAGTTACCTAATCCATTTAACGAAAACCTTTACATTATAAAATTATACATTTAGCATTTGTTTTTATAAAAAAAATAGGGAGTATAATAAATGTATTCTTTGCCTTTATGCATAGTAAGTTACTAAGTTTATATCCTAGATAGAGTAAAAAATAAATAAAAATCCTAGATCGAATTATCTTTAAAACAAAGATAAACATTGATCAACGACATGCATAATTTTGTCATGTGTATTATTTTCATAATCCTTATTATATAACAAAATCAATTCTAAATAGACACTATTATATTATTAGACAAATCAAATAATGAATACTTTGTAAAAATTTACTAAAATCAAAAGTAGGCAAAGTTATATTCGTCTAAAACTAAAAAGTATCAATTTCATTCCAAAAAAAAAACACAGTATCACTTTAATTATTTTTTGAAACAAAACAAAATATTAAGTACTAAAAGCTTTGACCCCCCCCCCCTCTAAACTATCTTTCATACAAACTTCATTCCTTGTGCAGAACTTGATTTGCCTTTAATCTCAACAAATGAAACATTCTTAAGATATATTACCGAAAGAACAACTTCTAGCAAGATACTTGTTTAACTACTATATTTTGTCTATAAAATAACTAAATTAATTCTATATATTTTGTTAATATTTATATACACACATAATTATCAAATTAATAACTTACTATATTAGTTTCACATATTAAGATTTTACTAAAAAAAATTACTAAAAAGATTTGTCAATTATATGATAGTGGAATATTAAGATTTTACTAAAAAGATCATCGCCGGTAAGGATGTACTTTTTTTTTTTACTAAATAAGTACTTTTAATTAACAATTCGTCAATTATATGATAGTGCAATATCAAGATTTTACTAAAAATTTGCTAAAAAGATCTATATTAACTCACTTCAAGTTTAATATTAGACGAATCAAATTGATTAATATTTTGTAAAGATTAAATTGATCAATATTTTGTAAAGATTTACTACTTAAAGAAAAATATTCCCAAATAGACAAAAACGGTATAACATAAGATCGAAAGAAATTATATTATTTTGGCAAAAATATTACGGAGTATATAAGATAAATTAAAAATATTCTAGAATATTCAAAGTATGATATTTTTATTATAATTATGTGTTATAGGAAATAAAAAGTCTTAAAAAATTTAATGAACTAGTTGCTTTAATTAGAATAGCAGATAAGGGCGGGAATATTTTTAATGACAAAGTGACACGTGGAGCTTTTGTTTTGAGTGCCCTCTGCTTTATTATAGTTATAGGTTCTACGAAGTATTAAATTGGGCAAAGGGAGTTTCTTTTTTTTTTTCTTTTTTTTTTTTGGGGGGGGGGGTGGGGGGTGGGTGGTGGGGAGTTTTAGTTGTTAATGAAATAACTTGTACTTGATCCTAGTTTAATAAAAAAAAAACCAGTGCGTCTCGACCGACGCCCAGATTGTAATTCTGAATAAAGTTTATGTTTATATGATTTGCTTGTTATTACTATAAAGGTGTTTGACATAAAATCTTCTTGTCCAAGTCGTTTAAAGAAATACCGTTGTATGATTTTTTTTTATCTTTCATTTTAAATCATTAAACATTGATGTCATATTAAGTGGTAATTAAGTTCTTACTTATTATTCGATTGATCCCGCGTACTCCTTGCAACACAATGTTTATTTTTTATAGTGAAGGGTAGACATGCATTTGAAGCCTTTGACTAAGAGGAGGAGGATGCCACGTGGCACCTAAGCTTTCTTAGAAACGTTTTTTAATAAATTATTTTGATATAGATATTTGGGTTGAGATAAAATCTTCTTGTCCAAGTCGTTTAAAGAAATAGCTTTGTAAGATTTTTTTTATCTTTCATTTTAAATCATTAAACATTGATGTCATATTAAGTGGTAATTAAGTTCTTATTATTCGATTGATCCCGCGTACTCCTTGCAACACAATCTTTATTTTTATAGTGAAGGGTAGACATGCATTTGAAGCCTTTGCCTAAGAGGAGGAGGATGCCACGTGGCACCTAAGCTTTCTTAGAAACGTTTTTTAATAAATTATTTTGATGTAGATATTTGGGCAAAGATTGCTTAATTTTGCTCAAGACATTTCTTTTGTTGGTCAGTTTTTGGTGCTCAGGTACCATGTTTTGGAACAATGTAGATACCTCTATAATATGCTCTTTTGACTTGTATATTTTTTAGTTATGATATCTGATTCAGACTCTTGGTCATCATATATGCTGATGGAGTGACAATTGATGTGTTGTCTAATTTTAGGGTGGGAATGATCTGTATGCTGCTAATGAGAAATTTGATAATATTTCAAGCTTCGAAGGGCTGAGACCTACCAATGTGGAACCAATGGAATTCAGTTTCATGACTACGCAAGAGTCAAATGCTCAATTGGATCACCAAAAGGTCATGTCATACAATGCACAGATGAATCAAGGATTTGGTTGGCATCAAAAACCAAATGCCATGCCAAATATGATGACTGGACATGTTGTTAGCACATTATGTGTTTGGTGTGGAAATGAATTTCATCAAGATTCACTGGGTTGTGAAATGCAAGCTGGTTCAATTGGTTATCTATGTCCAACCTGCAAGGCTAGAATGTCAGGGCAATTCCTGTAGATGAGTTGTTCCTACATTCGTGGTCAGGCTCAATAAATGGTAAAGTTCACATCTGATGCTGATGCTGTTTGTATTTTGTAATTTTGTTGTAAATTGATTTAGTTCCATCATGCATTCATTCATGTTCTCGGCTCTACTCGGATTAGAAATGGTAGGTGTGATTTCTTTTGGGAAAAAAAATGAATGCAACAATGTGTATAGTGCTGCGTTTAGTTTCTTAGGCTAATCATACTTAGCTATGCTACATTAGTTGAGTTTCTAAGAATGCAACAATCTATAGAGATTTGTGCATCTGCTGATATGGAAACTCCCATATGTTTTGAAGGGCTTTAGGCTTATCTTGTTTAACACTTAGTACTTAGTAGTAGCAATATAAATTCCTTAATGGTTGACTTTTACTGTTGTTTCTCAGAAAATGAATGAAGCTAATAGGTGAGTTTTACAGATCTTATGCTCTATTTTGATCTTTATTCATAACTATGACACCTTTTGTTCAGCATAATACTATTTGATTTGCTATATGATGGCTTGCCGTACTTCTCTGAATAATGTGTGTAGTACAATGCCTTCTGAGGTGGAAATGTGGAATGGTGGTTCTACTCTTGACATTTGACTATATTCTCTGCTTTTTGATGGCATACTTGTCCCTCTCCAAATACTGCGTAGTTAGAATGTCTACTGAGTTGGAGTGATAGCTTTCTTAAAACTGCTAAATTTATGTGGATAGTCGTCTCATTAACATTGCTCAGATCAAAGCATCCATTGTCTTCTGCTCTGATTTTTTTTTTTTTTTTGGAGAAACTGCTCTGTACTTTATACTTCAACAGTTAATGATTTCTAGATACAATGTCTCTCTGCTCCTCTTCCCTGCATTGAATCAAGCTTTACATAGTTTTCGAGTAGTGATGGCAAAAAAGCAGATTAGATTGGTTTTTTGGTTCAGGTTATGCTGTTTGCGAGTCGTTGCAGGTTCTGGTTGTATTGAGTCATAGACTGAGTTTAGTTGGATGGACTTTATTGGAGTTGAGTTTACTAAGACAGTCTGGATAACATCTTTTGACAAATCAAGTTTCAAGTCATATTTTATGCATATAAGTTGGGTATCAAGTCTATTTGGATAAGGCATTATGATTCGTCATTATATAGGATTTTCAACTTCTAGAGAGATGATAATATATTCATATTCATATTCATCCTCGTTTTTGTTTGTTTCATTTTTTTATTATTATTATTGTATTTTTTGGGGGTGGGGTTGCTATAGGAGTATAGGTGAAGACGAATAATTAAAAGTACAAAGCAGAGAACAAATAATAAGTACTTGTTCACAACTTACTGCTTATGCTCAATTATTTTTTAATAAAATTGATGGGCCACCTAATTATATCTTGGTGCCACCAACCCTTGTTTTGAAGAACTATAATTTGAATAATCATTAATCCTTGATTATTTGGGTAATCTTTTTTTTTTTTTTTTTTTTTTTTTTGACAAGAAAAGAACATAAAGTAATAGTGAATTTACTCAACAACCCAATATTTATTTTAATTGCCATTTTACATACATACTTTCTCGTATCATGAAATTCTTCCCACTTTTTATTTTAAAATTGACCATTTCACAGTCATACTTCCCTGTATTATGAAATTCTTCTTACTTTTTATTTTGAAATTTGAATTGTTTGTTATAATTTTAATGTATTGCTTTATTTAATAGTTGTCAAAAAATACTAAGGGCCTGTTTAGCTCAGTTTTGTTCAGCTCCTAATTTCTTTTTTTTTTATAAACAGTTCAGTAAATAAGAGCAAACCTAAGCCTAAGAGTCTAAGAGTGTATTGCATGACAATTTTCAAAATTGGTTTGTTCTTTTCCATTTCTGGTTTCACGAAGTTGAAATGGGAGGCCTTTTTCTTTCAATCTAAAAAATGTAACTATGACGTGTGTGATACTGTGATTGTATACAACTTTTTTCTATGAACTTGTGCCTAGTTTTTATCGTGCACAATTGCACATAAACATTACTCCTAGTAGAAATCATAAATATTTGATTTTCGTTAGTTCTGTTCAGCTCAGTTCATAAATAAACAATTGCATAGTTCAGTTCAGTTTAGTTAGTTCAGCTGAGTTCAATCAATGAGAACAGACCTAACTGTATTGAAAAACTAAATAATCTTGAAATTTTGTTTTTACTATATTTTAATGTGGAAGAACAATATAGAAGTTGAATAAAGAATTTATTAATTTGTCCATTGATATGGCATATAGGGTTTTGGTATCACAGAAGAGAGATTGAAATATAAATAATTTAGAAACGGTAGTTGCTTATAATGAATGTAATATGAAGACTTTCAACCCCATATACTTCGTAATTTCGTATGATATAATTACATTAACAAAGATCATTCCATTCTCTATTGTCTGGTTTGAATGTTGAAAGTCTACATACCTCGAAAGCAGTTTTAACAACAAAGCTTGTGTTTCGTTTAGTTCGATCATTGATACATTTTCATTGTACATTTGATTTTTTTTTCCATACAAAATAATTATTTCTTCCGTCTCTAAATATTTTTTTCTTGTGTTTGATGGTGAATCTCCCACCTAAAAAGTCAAATTGGAAGAGAACTTGGAGACTGGAGGGGAGTAAAATAAATTGCTAATAAAGGGCCTGTTATGATTCACTGAAAATAACTGAATTGAACTAATTGGGGCTGAATTGAACTGGACTAAACTGAGGGCTTATTCTCATACGTTTATTTTCAATTCAGCTTAGCTCAGTTCAGTTCAGCTCAGCTCCTAAGGGCCTGTTCTCATAGGCTGAACTCAGCTGAACTGAATTGAATATTTTATAAGAGAAGGAAATTAGGAGATGAACTGAACTGAACTGAAAATAAACGTATGAGAATATGCCCTAATTTCCTTCTCTTATAAAATATTCATTTCAGTTCAGTTCAATTTAGCTCAGTTCAGTAAATGAGAACAGGCCCTGAATAGAGCTGAAATGAACTGATTATAAGAGAAGGAAATTAGAAACTGGATTGAATTAAATTAAATTGAACTAAAATTACGTTGAACTGAACAGCTAAAAATAGTTCACTTGTGTGGTACACCTTCAAAAATATACTAAGGGTTACACCTTTTAGCTCTTAGCTTAGACTACTCTGTATTTCTTAGAATAATCATGTGATTTGTCTTAATTGAAACATAGATGAATATGAATTGAGTATTATCACCATTTTAGTTTAACCAACACACTTTTATTTTTATGGTCCTCACAATTAATTGCATCACTATATTTATTTATTATGTAAATGATTCACTAATATTATGTACAGTAAGTATTAATATTTAAATTTTTTTATTCTACTATTCATGACTGCAATTAACCCACAAAACAGTTTTACTTTGATTTTTTTGCACTATGAAAATCAATTTTTCATTTTTTAAGAATTAAAAAACAATTGTTATTATGAAAAAGTTATTGGATTAGTTCTAATGTATGTTTAAAAAATATAAAATCTTATAAACTTTTTTTTTTTAGTTTTAATTAACTAAAATTATTGATGGGAAAACATCGTATTGGCAAATGTGCACCTGAAAAACAAGATTTATTATTATTATTATTATTATTATTTATTATTATTATTATTATTATTATTATTATTATTATTATTATTATTATTATTATAGGATGAGTGATTAGAATTCGTCCATCTTTAAGACACACTGCTCCATAATTTATTAGGAGACGCGTATTTGATTAGAATATTAAGGGCCTGTTCGGATTTAGTGAACCGAGTTGAATTGAACAGATTGGAGCTAAACTCAACCGAATATTTTATGAGAGTAGAGAATTAGAAACTAAACTGAATTGAAAATAAGCTGAATAGAATAAACCCTAAGCTTGACATTTTTTTTCTTATAATAAATGACAAATATGTCAAATCAAATGTATAATTATTAGGAGACGCGTATTTGATTAGAATATTAAGGGCTTGTTCGGATTTAGTGAACCGAGTTGAATTGAACAAATTGGAGCTAAACTGAATTGAATATTTTATGAGTAGAAAATTAGAAACTGAACTGAACTGAAAATAAGCGGAAGAGTATAGACCCTAAGTTTGACAATTTTTTTTTTGGCTTACATATACTCCCTCCGTTTTTAAATACTTGCTCCAAATCTCGGAGTTTTAGGAGATTTTGGAGAAAGTAATAATATATGGAGGTAGTGGGGTAGTTGAGAAAATAAAAAATTGTAAAAAACAAAAGTGGTGGAAGAATAGGAGGATAGAGAGTATTATGTTGGTACACTAAGTGTGAGAAATGAATTAAATATTGTAAAAGCTTTCCAAAAAAGGAAATAGAGCAAGCATTTAAAAATGGCCGAAAAAAAAGTGGAGCAAATATTTAAAAACGAAGAAAATAAATAACAAATATGTCAAATCAAATGTATAAATAGTGTCAAAAGTCAAAACATATAAGCTACGAGTAAAATTAAAGATTCGTTCTTCGTATCAATGTTACACTTGTTTAACAACAGATTAATCAACATGAAAATTAGAATCCTCACTTTAAATTTTTTTTAAGCATTTATAAATTTTACGGAGTATTTATGAAATTGCACTTGTAAATTGTATAATTAATAGTGTCACTATAAACAGCCGTAAAAGTCAGCTAGGTAGACTTTAGATAATTACTAAAAAGCATTATCGCATTCGTCAGTATATCAGTAGGTCATACAACTCCAACATCTTGAAGAGAGAGAAAATTAAAAAGATGACAGAGTTTTGAACCATTGTGAACCAAACAACCCAAATTTTCCCAAAAATCCCCGAAAATTTTATTCTCAGAACCCCAAATCTTTCGTTTCCTAAAAGGATTTTTTGGAATCATTTTCCCTTATTCTTCTTTTTCCCAAACATTTCATTTCCTCCATTAATTTTTCCTTTCAATCTCCCCCTCTTTTTTTTTTATTCTTTTTTGTTTTCTTTTAATAAATCCCCCCCCCTTTTTTTTCTGGGTTTTCGAACCCTAATTCTCTCATCTTTCATTCTTCCCTTATTTTTTTTGGGTTTTAATTTCTGGGTTTCATGTATTGATTAATTTTGTGACATATAGGTTCCTAAATTAGGGTTCTTTTTTTGGGGAAATTAAAATTAGGGATTAAATAAGGGCTGAATGATCAATTAAAGGATGAAGAGGTTTTGGGGTGTTTTTTTAGTTGTTTTGGTTTTCGGCGGGGTGATTTATGGCGACTCGGCTAGGGTTTCTGAGCTGGGTTATTGTCCTGCCGCCTCGATTACTGATGCGATCTTAGGGTTTCCTGATTCCATTTGCGATCTTCATCATTCCTACAATATTGCTGTTATTGAGGTATTTTATTTATTTATAACTATTATTATTATTATTATTATTTTAATTTTCGTCTTTTATCAATTTTAACCTTAATCTTGTTTATTTGTATTGGTATAATAAAAGTATTGTTCTTTTTAATTTGGGGATTTTTTTTCTTGCAAATTTTGAAATTGATGATTGTGTATGATTATTTTCTTGCCGTTTGGTTTTGGACACTGTTTTTAGCAAAATTTAAGGTTGACTAATGATATGGGTTTTGTCGGTAAGTGATGAAGGTCATATGTTTGTTCCTGTTTCATGTTAACTACTTGAATGATCCGGATCCAAAGTAAATTAATGAGTTATAGTTCTTAAACTTTGAAGCAGAGCTAATCGAAATTTTGTAACGCTAGCTTGTTGGATAACAAAAAATGTGCTGCTAATTGATAGATGTATGCATAAATTATATACGAAGCACGAGTGTATGAGTATATTTGAAGTTTTAGCAGTTTGCCGGTTTGTTGTTGTTAAGTATTTTGTCCCAATAGGTAGATAAGTTTTCAATTTGAAGGTTGTTCACAATGCTCCAAACTTCTTGTCAGATGACTAGAGAAGATTTGTTAGTGTAGTTAGACTTGTATAGTTGTATGTCCTTTGCTTGAAAAGTTGGGAGATAAGGCCTATTTCCTGTCTAAAGCATGATAAGGTTATGTATGCTGATGTTTTTAATCCCTAAATAGTGGAATAAGTGAGGACAGTGAGACTAACATATCAAGGATTTGGAGGAGCTAGAGTTTTTACATTTTGAGGTGTTCAATGGCTGTATACACTTGGAGAAGGTTTAAGAAAAGAGAGGGGGGGGTGGGGGGACAAGGGTTTTTTTGCCCTTTTTTCCCTACTCTGTCTTTTTAGTTTAGGGTGTAAGGGTGATTATGGAACAAGGAAGATGCTGAAAAAGAAGTTGTATACATAGAGTATAAAGGACTGAAGTCACTGAACACATATGTCATCTTATCTTGATCTGATAGATGCTTATGCAATTTTTAAGAAACAGTGTGTTTTCTTTTGATAAGAATATATAGAAAAAAATTATTGACCAATTGATTTAGGGAAGTTTCCACAGAGGTGCGTTGGCTGTTTCTTTTAGCAGACTAGTGGTGTAGCATTGTTGTTTGCTACACCACTATGATGGTGTAATTACTCTTCTTCCATTTGTGGTCTTTTTTACAGTTTAATTACCCTACTTTGATTTGAGTGGGAAATTTGGATTTCTGTCATAGCTCTAAATTAAAGAAGGCTCCATTAATTTCTGCTCTGCACTTCTGCTATCAATTTTGTTTAGTGCATGTCTGGGAGAACTTAAAATTCATGTTTCTAAATAAAGTATCCAGGATACTGGGTGTGACTTTAATTTCCTTAATACAGAATGGAATACCACCTAACCTCTACCCTGGTTTCTTTCTTGCCTGATTGTCTGGTGATGGAGGTCTATTTATGTAGGTCATGAGTGAGATCCTGTTGTTTACAGCTGTACTTTGGTCTTGTGATTGCTTGCACAAAAATATCTCCTTTGCTATAATATTTTTGGTATCTTTTGCTATGTTTACTACGTGTTTCCTTAAAAGGTTGTTGAAATGTCTTCAGTGCGTATTTCAACATACTTGTAGCATTCTCTCTTGTGTTTGAGTTAATTTGTTTCTTTATCATTGTACATCATGTCTTTTTTTCCTTGCTTATCATTCTGTAAATTCTCTGTTGCGCCTGGCTTGGGAGGCCTTAATGTGTAGTATTTTCAAGGGTGGGCTGGGTGATTGTGACATTACAGATGTTTATCTCATTTAAATTACTAATAGGGTTAATTTTAATTTGGAAATTAAGTTGCTAAATCAGTTGCTGATATAATCTGCTGAAGGCTCTTCAACTGCCATTAATACCTCTCCATACCATTTTTTAAGCAGGCTGTTGCTTGTGATTGGATATGAGAAGGGTCATGTGCTGTAGCATGACCCTTGCATGCATTATGCTTAAGGGCATAAACTAGTTTTGCTCTTAACTGATGATATTTTTTTGATAACCGGATATAGAGTTTATATATCTACATTACATGTATGAAGTTTTATTTTATTTATCTTTTGCTTATTGGCCACCTTCACCATATCTAATAGTTCTCTCTTTCATTTGTTTTTTCAGGGAGATGAAGTTTCATTGCAGAAGGCACTGCATTTGGTGTACAGTCTCAATCAAGACTATGTAGCTGTTTTGTTTTATGCTTCTTGGTGCCCATTCTCTAGGAACTTCAGACCAAGCTTTTCAACTCTCTCTTCCTTGTATCCATCTATTCCTCATTTTGCGATTGAAGAATCATCCATCAGACCTAGGTTTGGACTCAAATCAAGGCTTCATGTTTATAACATTAAAAGATTATTTGCAACTTGTGTAACAAATCTAACAATGACTTTTGTGCAGCATACTGTCAAAATATGGAGTTCATGGCTTTCCTACCCTTTTTCTTCTGAACTCCACCATGCGTGTTCGTTATCGTGGTTCTCGTAGTCTCGGTTCACTTGTCGCTTTCTATAGTGATGTCACTGGTAAGGTTCTTTGTCCAATGCTGCTAAAATTACTTCATCTAAATATCTAATATCTATCATGACTCAGGCCCTCATGTTGCATTGTACTTTTTATTTTTTAAAATAACAAGCTTTGGATCTGTTTGTGGCGGAATCTCTTTCTCAAATTTTCTGTAATTCCCTTGTTTTATGTTTTGCGCCCGATTTGATGTCAGGGTGATGACAATTATCTGTCTTAAGTCCAAGATACACTATCATAATAATTTTTGACATTGTGAAAGAATTAAAAGAAAAAGGATTAATGTGGACATTTTCAAACAAAAAAAAAGTAGCACTAACTACATCCTCAAGTCAGATCACTTCCTTTGTCTGAAAAGGGGCAATAAGGAAACATTGAAGGTTAAACGGGAGAAAACCCCATAACGGCTCATCATTGTTCTCTGTATATTGGTTGGCATCATTTCTTGATCAATTTCTTACAACTGAGAAATGGACTTATTTATGGAGATAATGGACATCTGAGGACTACTTAAAATGAATGGATGCTTTATAATTATGGTACTCTCCGTACATCTTTTTGCAGGAATTAAAAGTGATCCTAGGGACCGGTTACCGCTGGAGAAAATTGAAGATTTATCTAATCGTGCAAGTAATGAAAACAGTGAGCCAGAAAATTGCCCTTTCTCATGGGCGAGATCTCCTGAGAACCTTCTTCGGCAAGAAACATATTTGGCTTTAGCCACCACATTTGTGCTTCTGAGGTTGATGTATCTCCTATTCCCATGTTTACTTGAAATTGCTCGTTCTACTTGGAGAAGATATGTGCAACATGTGAGGATAAGGCCATTATGGGAGCACCCTATGCGTTTCCTAAATAGAACAAAGCAATTGTTCAATTTCGTAAGGGATCCTTGCAAGGGAACCAATTTTCAAGAAGGTGCTATAAATGCAAGGGCAAGGGCATGGGCATCAAAGTCACTCGCTTCTGCAGTTGCCATTGGTGATGCGAGCACCAGCAGAGGTGGGACAATCAGTGCTAGCCATTAAGATGTTGAGTCCACCCCAGTTTTCTTTTTCGTTTTTAAATTTTTTATTTTGATTCCCTAGTGGTTCACAAAGCAGAGTAACCTTGAGGGTGATGGGAGTTCTTGTTTTGGGGCCTTCTCAATGAAATATATAGGAAGTCTTCTTTATCCGTGTTCCATTGTATTGACATAATTGGAGATTGAGGATAAGAAGTGGCATATCCCATATGTGAATAGTTCAACACAGATACAGTGTCAATTCCTGTATTGTACGAGTATTATGTTGTATCTCCAATTTTCTCTATATGACCTGACGATTTTGAGTTGCTACTATCATAAGTAGTTGCTGCTAATTTTGATGATAATCTTCTAACATGCACTCTCTGTTAGGCCTTTCGCACATGCTATGTTCATCCTCCAACTTTGATCCCGATGATTTTGAGTTGCTACTATCACAAGTAGTTGCTGCTAATTAGCAACTAATTTTGATGATAATCTTTTAACATGCACTCTCTGTAAGGCCTTTCGCACATGCTATGTTCATCCTTCAACTTTGATGCTATTAAGACTTTAAACCTTGCAGCTGCATTCCATTAAATGCAAGTTATCTATGTGGGATCTTATAAGTGCAAAGAATTGCTGTTCCATCTTCAGCCTTGCACTTTTTTTGAAACACCGCCTACTTACTTGCAAGTTTGCAACCACCCCAATCATGCTGACCTACTTCAACTGTTAGGAGTGGAGCTGGCACAAAGCAAACTACTTATTTCAAACTACTTCAGACAGCTTGCAAAGAGTAGATTTTATTACAGGTAAAGAATAATTGCAGCTTGCTTATCTCAAATTTCCCAACTACTTGGTATGAATGATCCACCATTCTGGAAGTATGCAAAATATGCACACGTAAAAGGTAAGATTGGAGTGAGAAAATGAGCTTAACAACCCTCATTCATTAAATCTACGGGCTGAAACATGCATAGACAAACGTGGACATGAATGATCCACCATTCTGGAAGTATGCAAAATATGCACACGTAAAAGGTAAGATTGGAGTGAGAAAATGAGCTTAACAACCCTCATTCATTAAATCTACGGGCTGAAACATGCATAGACAAACGTGGACATGAAAAGGTTACATGGTTAAGGAGAAGATTGCTTAGTATATCGTCTAAAATGCAATACTTGAATCAATTCACAAGACAAAAGTCCCAGTAATTCTATAAATACAGGAGTCTTCATCACAAAAATATCTGATTTTCCTCCTCCTGACCATTGAAATAACATTATCCAGATATTCTAGCAACATTTCTGCCTGAGCCTGTCCAATTCTGTGTGCACAAAAGTGCAGATCAGTCTCCAATAAACTAATTCTGAGAAAATGTAATGGGAAATGACTGCGTAAAGAAAAAGATAGTGTAAACAGGAGCTGCAAAGGTAAACATATAAAATCGAAAATAGAAGGTAATATCAGACATACCTCTAAACACAATTTGTATGTTCACTAATCATCAACTTCAACGGTCCCAAGATCCCTATTTACAATCTAATATCAAACAGAACAATATTTGTCAGGCAGTTTGGAGAGCACAACATGCCAAGAGACATCTAACATGAATTCAGGTACAAGATGTTGGATGTTGAACAATGAACAATCAAAAGGTATTAATAATGGCAATAAGACAACTGTTAAAAAAATGCACATTTACGTCTTATACTACAGTCAAGATGTAAGAATTACGGTATTAGACAACATCAGACAGCTAAGAAGAGGATCACATAAATTTTCATTGGGGAATGGCCAGTAAGGATCCGAAAAAAGGTAAAGCAAGACATTTATAGTACATTAAGGAAAACTTAATGCCACCAGTCGACTAGGGTGTACCTGTGATATGTACTCTTTAATTTTCTGGCTAACTTCACCATCTAATGCTCTCTCAGCAAGCTCATACATAACAGTGGTTCCTTCAGGACCGCTAACTTTATCCTTTTGAAGATACCTGGAAATAAGAATAAGAACTTAAGAAGATTTATAATAAACCAATAAATAAGGACTATAAGGCATTCCACCCAGCTGAAACAAAGTTACACATTTTTCTTCTTCCAGAATCGAGCAAATACCAACCTCTGTTGTACAAGTGCCTCCAGTGAGACCTTGACATTTCCAAGGGCTGGATGATTTTCATCAGCTTCTTGCAGTCCCATTCGTCTCATGTGATGCCACAGATTCTCTGAAAATTTAAAGTTTATGAAATCAAAAGCCAGTATAGGAAAAAATGAATAACTTGGGGAGGGATAAATCTCTAAGGACTCTAAACAGTGGCAAGTTCTGAAGTTTGTGTAAAGGTAAGTAATGCCCCACTATTGCATCATAAACAGAACATAATAGTACATAAGCTTGCAAGCAGTAAAAACACGGCGAACCTTCTGAAATTTTCCCTCCAGCAAGGTGTACGACACTGATAATTACAAACGTAAATCCTGTCAGGTGTGCTGTAGAAATATCCTCAACATGCTTCTGATATACATTAGATGGCAGTTGACTTATGACAATATATGATCTCATATCAGCAGCACCTTCAACAAATGAGGTAGATACTCAGTAAAAGCACCCAGAAAAGGGGGAACAAAAGCACACAAAATATGGAAAAAAAAACTGTAAAAAGAATGATTGAGGACGACACTGCTAATGTAAACCTTAAGGCAAGTGTTGCACAAGATTGTTTCACAGTGAGACCTCAAAGGTTAAGGTAAATGATCTTAATAACGGATGTAATTTATGCCGCCTTAGGGACCAACTTTGAAACTTCTCTAACACAAACATTACTACAACCCTTACAAAAGAGATATTCACAACATAGAAACAAAAAAATTTCCACTTTTCAAAACATGGATGATTCTGTTGTTAAATATGAAGGTGTCACTCTCACCTTCATCACAAAATGATACACAAGGGGAATTTACTATTTACAACAGATCAATAGAGCATTCTCTGAAACCAAACACATAATTCGAAAACTATAACCCACCAAGTTACTCTTATATTTAACTATACACTACTACAATTGATCAAATCTCTAGCTAACATGTCAAATATAATCCATTCTGATATGCAATAGAAAAAACCACTAAACATACTAACACTAAACAAATAAAACATCAAACAAACGTAATTCGACACTCACTAAGTTGCGAAGAGCGAGTTTGATTTTTGGCAGGAGGACGAGTACGTTGAAGCTCCTTCAAATCATAACCAAATATGCTAGCAAGCTTCTCTTTGGCCTTATCAATAACAGCAGCAGGAAGGGCTCGCTGCCGATAATTCTTAGTAACAATTTGGGTAAGTTCCTCCCTTTTAACCGGGCAACCCGAGCTTTGGTGAGTTTTAAACAAAATGTAACGAATTACCTCAGCAACAAGCCTATCCTTTTCCTACAAAACCCCCAAAAAATACAGGACATACATAATTACAATCGAATTTACAGTGAAATTGAATTTTTGATTCATCAATTTAGGGCAAATGGTATTAAAGGGGTAGCTTTAATAAATTATAAAAGAAGAAAATAAAAAAACCTCATCTGACAAATCAAATTGTGAAAGATCTTCAACCGTAGTACTCATTCCTGAAACAAACTAGCTGAAACAAAAAAGGGATAACCTTAAATTACGAGAATCATACCCTAAAAAATTTGATTTATAATCTATGAATGTGATTGCATTTTGAAGAAATTTTACTTGAAATTAAATACATTATAACTGTCCAATTTCAACACACTAAGAGATTAATAGAGTAATTAAACATAATTATTGAATAAATTTAGCCAGATGTAATGCAGCAAAGGAGAGAAATCAATACCAGATCAATCGATGGCTCACCCGATAGTTTAATTGGAAAATCTTAGGCTAGGGTTTGGGGGGAATTGCCAAATTGGGGATTAGGGGAAAGGAAGATGAGAGCGAATTGGAAAAAATTTAAAAAAATAATCCCAACTTTCATCAATTTTTATAAAATAATCCCAACTTGAATAATCCAAACTTTCCGAACTTTAAGGGTAGTTCTTTTTCTTCAATCCTAAACCGGTCAACCAAAGTCAATGACCTGATATTACAGGTTATATGCCACGTGTCAAAATGCAATTGGTCCAAAAAAAGAAAAAAAAAATTAAAAAACCAGCAAACCCTTATCCCCCCTTCCTGACCCTCGTAACCACCACCACCACCTGCCACCGTCGACCGCATCAACCTCTCCCTTCCCCTGCCCCAACCGTGCGCCTCTTTCACCCCAAACCCCAGGTGCCGGTGTCGTGACCCACCTCCACCCCCAATCCCCTCCTTTCCCGATTTGGTTTTCGGCCCTCCATAACCGGAAATCTCTTTAAACCCCCTCCATCCATTCGAAACACCCTCAAAACCCCTCCCCCACTCCCGAAAGCCCCCAACAACCACCTCCTCACCGTCGAAAACCCCCTCCAACCATTCGAAACACCCTCAAAGCGAATTGGATGGAAGTTTTCAAGGGTTTTTATAGGTGGTTGCGTGGGGATTCGAGGAGGGGACTGTGGCTAAGGGGAAGCGCCGGAGCAGCGAGTCTAGTGGTGGGGGAGGGACGAAGGTTCGGCAACTGGGTGGCTGGGCTATGGTGGTGGCGGGTTGCCAGAGTTGTTCTCAGGGTGGTTGGGGTTTTCGCAGGCTGGGTAATTTTTTTTTGTTTTTTTTTTTATTTTTTTTATCCAATTGCTGTACGACACGTGTCATTTTATTAAAAAAAAAAAAGAAAAAACCCATTGAACCGGTAACCAGTATTTGGGATTGAAGAAAAAGAACTACCCCCAAAATTCGGATTATTTCAGTATAATCCAAAGTTGGGATTATTCTATGATAATTGTTGAAAGTTGGGATTATTTTTTCTAAATTTTCCGAGCAAATTTTAGTGTACATTTTCTCAGTTTCGCGCCTTTTCTATGCACTAGTAAATGAAGGTGGACACATTTACATTTATTTTTTTTTTTTTCAAATGACCAAATAATCACTATAATATTGATCGAGTAACCCTTGACGATTAAAAGAAATGTGTTGACTTTTGATTAAAAGATAATTTCAAGTTAGAAAATTTATGATAATTTCTAATTTTGATTAAAAGACTTATTAAGAGTTTTTTTTTTTTTTTTTTTTTTTTTACTTCAAGAAGAAAATATACCTATATTAGATAATTTTAATTAAAAGAATTCCAAATAAAATAAGTTCATATTAAATTTCAGACAAAATTAGTTGAACCAAACAAGTCTTTAAGCACCCAGGTTTAATATACAACCAATAACTTTTAGAAAATTTGAATATGGTCTATGCTTGCAATATCATTGGAAGCTACTTGCTTTGCCTTTGACACAAAAAAAATTCTTAGCAATAGCAACTTAAGTTAGATACTTTTATATATGTAGGCATAATTATAGAAGTATGTACAAAGTTATTACAAGAGATAGATGATGCATAGCTTGCCCCAGAACATCCTAGATTCCAGTTCTATGGCCTATAACAACAATGAATTGGTGATGCTAATTAGCTAGGCAGTGGCCTAGTGCTTGTGTTAAATGCATCACAATTAAGAATGTAAATTATCAGTCAAATACTCGTGAACAACTGATCAATAAAAGCTCCGGTAGGCGAAAGCCGATCTACCACTTGAATTTTGTGTTCATTTATTTGCCATTGCTATTGGAGTGATTATGTTGAGATGTTTGGGAACCGATCAAGAAAGCCTTCAAGTGCTTGTAGAACTCCTTAGGCCTCTCGACGTTGAAACCGTGCCCGGCTTTCTTTAGAACCACTAGCTGAGCATTGTCTCCCAGATGGCTGCATATTGAGAAACCATACTTAACCAAGATTCTAAGAAGATCATATACTATTCCTCTGTTAAAAAACAGAGCAAAATAGCAAATGATTAAGCTAAACAATTTGGTTTTGATTTATACATACCTTTTCAACCTGTAAGCAAATTCCACTGGAAATACTTGATCCTGATCTCCCCAGATTATCAATGTAGGCTGCACCCCAAGAATATTCAACCGTTTAACATATTTTCATATTCATGTCAAATTATCCACACGAACTAATCCAATAACAAGAAAAGAAAAAATAACTCTATTGAAAATCAGCTGTCACACAGGTAGTGTAACGTGAAATAATAATGTGACAACTAAATCTGGACATAAAGAATACAAAAGTAGTTTAATAAACCTGAGTGATTTTAGGAATTTCGGAGATCTTTGGTCTTTTGGAATAGCCCGGATTAATTCCCTTTTCTCTTGACAATGTTCTGTACACATGGCCTGCCACGAAAATGCCCTTGTCACTTTAGGTAAAGTTCAAAATAACCAGAAATTTCCAGAATATATCTCCAAGGTAATTAGTCAAACTCAAGCTAACAACATTAGAAACTAACTACGACCTCTGTATATTTACTATTTAGCAAACGTTTATCTATTGTCTTCTCCAATGTGGAACACTAACCATTAGTTTTCGTATATAGGATTACATAATTGCCAAATATTAAAAATTTCTACAAGATTAGTTTCAATGTAAACCTAACAGGTTCTAATTATAGAAGAGTGGATCAGCTAAATTTGTAAATCATGTGAATGTAATTTCAACAACATTTTTAGTCCAAATTGAAATCTTGACCTCAAAATTTACATTTCACTATTGTTAGATCTACTATGTCATATCATGTGTCTACCATTTACCAAACCTTCAACCTAGTTTCATGTATGTGCTTACAGTGTGAATCAACCACAATCAGTCAATCACGAAGTCTAAATCACTAAAACATTGTTGAACCCAAAAAAAAACATGTAATTATTAATTTAAATTTAGTACTATACACCCGGTAAAATTACCCATAATTGCGCTTCTACTGATCAAAACTTTAGGTACACCCCAGTGCACAAATGTAGAAAGATCAACCACATTAAGTGTTTTGGCATATTCATTAAGGAATATAACCAAGAACTTAATCTACTCTTAAATCTTATTCCAAACCAAATCATCAAACACTAGATCATACAAGAAAAAACAAAGCAATATTGATCATATAAAAAATAAAATAAAAAAAGGGTTGGTCCAGATAAAACTTACATGAATAAAATCATTGAGAAAGCAATTAGGAACAATCTTAGGAGGCTTAATCATAGTAAAACTCATAAGCTCCTTCAACTTCTCAGGAGTCTGAGGCAACAAAATATCAGCAGCATCTTCCAAATCCTTAACCTTAAACTTCCCTTCAACCAAATCTTTTTCTTCCATACAAACAGCAGCACAACATATGACAACTCTTTCAACAACCTCTTTAAACTGAGCAGCCATGCTATATGCCACGAACCCGCCGTAGCTTAAACCAACCAAGCTCAACCTCCCCTTCACAGAATGAGCCTCCATGAGCCTCATCAAGCATTGAGCTTGAAACGAGTCGGCTCGTTCGGGCCGGCTCGTGTATGACTCTCCGAAGAAGAGGAGGTCAGGTACGTAGACGTTGAAGTGGGGGGTCATGTGGCCTACTAAGTCACCCCACTGCCACATTGCATTGGCTCCGAATCCATGGATGAGGAGTAAGTTGGGCTTGGACTCTTGGTGGGCTTTGGGGGCCCAACCACGGATTACGGTGCCGTCGCCGAGGTCCGTGGTGGTGGGCCGTAGGCCCGAGTTGTTGAAGGTGTAGCGGTAGCACCGGTCTCTTAGATAGGTGAAGCTAAAACAACGGGTCATTTTGTTAGGTGTTTAGTTTGGGAGATGATCATAATAAGGTGGGAAATAACTTAACAAAGTAAGGGGAATGGTCAGGAAAAATAAAGGACGTTTTTGTAGCTTTTGTTTAGGAAAAGATTAGATTTTTATTTTGTTGTTATTGAAATGACATAAAGGTTTGAGAATTGAAATTTGAGAACGTTTAAAGGTTTACTTTTAACGTGTTATGGGTAATAATCTATGGAATAACCCCTTTTTTTTTCTTTTTTTTTTTTCTTTTTTTTTTAAGAAAAGATGAGCCAGCAATATATTAAAAATTAAGGTCTAACAAAGTTGTAATACTTGGGATGTTGGGAGAAAGAGTTCATACAAATTAATTTGGAGCTATTGTTTGTCTTTCATTTAGATACTAAGGGTTTGTTTAGTTCAGCTTAATTTCAGTTTAGTTCAGATAAGCTCCTAATTTCCTTCTCTCAAAAAATATTTATTTTGGCTTTATTCAGTTCAGTTCATCTCCAATCAGTTCAGCTCAATTTAGTAAATGTGAACAGACCCTTAGTGGGAGCTCTCTTAACATACATGAGAAACATAAATAAAATTAAAGAGATTAGATAGTATTCTAATATCAAATTTTTAGTCAAAATACTGCAATTGAACAATATTTTCTTTGTTTTATGAAAATTAAAATATTTTGCCAAAAAATCTCTCATATATTTAGTCATACTATTGCAATATTTTTTGAAACTAATATAGTAATTCCTAACTACATAAAAAGCAAGTAACCTACATATAATTGCAAAATTTTGAATGAGAAAGCGAATACAATATATAATATTTTAGATAGATATCAGATTAAGGCCATGTTCACTTCACATTAAAAAATAGTAATTTCGGTTCATTATAAATCATTAGTAATTTTAAAGAAAAAATATAACAGAGAATCTGTAAAAATAATTTCATTTCAGTAAAAATAATTTTAGTTCAGTAGAATTAATTTCAGTTCATTAAAAATAATTTAAGTTTAGCAAAATAAATTCAGTTCAATAAAAATAAGGTGAAGTAAACGGGACATAACATTGAGACTTGATTCATAATACGCCGTAATAATGAATTGATAGAACATACCGTAAGTGTCATCTATATGACATGGTTGTAACATTAGAGATCAGATTCAACCTATTTTCAACTTTCTAAAAATATTATCTATGGTAGAGTCTATTACCTAGGTCTCTTTCGATTATTCATTCTAGTTCTAGGCTTTCCTAGCCACTAAGAAGTTTGAAACATGCTAACAAAATTGTGCATCATGATTAATATTACTTAATTCTTTCTTATAATAATGGTTTGTATTATCCACTTTATATTAGTTAACTTCAAATTACAATTAAAATAAATTCTAAGAAGATCTAATTAATAAAAATGTATATAAATAAGATAAATAAACTTCTGATAGGTGAAAAATCTATTAAGGGTATGTTCTCTTATGTTGAAATTCAGTTCAGTTTAGCTCAATTTAGCTCCTAATTTCCTTCTCTTATAAAATATACATTTCATTTCATTTCAGCTCATTTCAACTGAGTTCAATTAATAAGAACAGATCCCAAGTGATGGTTTAAAAAAAAAGTCTGATAGGTGAAAATCAGATGCAAAGAACACATTAATGCAAATTCTTGAAAGAGCATATGTAGTCATTTTCAAAGTATGATAAAGATTTTCTTAGCACCTAATATCTTTTTTTTCAATTTCCATATAAAAAAGCCAAGTCTAGAAGATTTGTGAAGAAGTAAAGGTTCTTGGAAACCATTTGGACCTTGCCACCTTGTTATATACGACTACTCTGCTTATGTTTGCTCATACGAAAGCGGCGATTGGGATTTGGGGACCGGATAACGGAATGAGACTCAAGAAAATTGACGAAGTAAATAATGAACTAGGAATGCACTCTTGTGCCTTAAAAAGAATAGTTTTAGTCTTTTAGAGTACCTTACTTATTTGATCTAATTAGATTTTTTTTTTTTTTTTAATTTGATATGATATGAACTTAGGGTCTGTTCTCATTGACTGAACTCAACTGAACTGAACTAAACTGAATATTTTATAAGAGAAGGAAATTAGGAGCTGAGCTGAATTGAATTTCAACGTAAGAGAACATGCCCTTAATTTTATTTATCTAATTTGACTATCCAACGGACCAAACTTTAAGGATGGTCATGATCTAATTGATTAATATTAAGGGTTTGTTCCGATTTATTTCAAAATAACTGAAGTGATTGGAGCTAAACAGAACTAAATTGATTAGAATTGAATTGAACTGAAATTAAGTTAAACAAAACAACCCTGAGTCATATGAAGTAATTAGTAAGTTTTCTTGTAAGTATCTCATACTGTCTTTGGTAAAATTCCAAGTTTGTGTTTTTTCTGAACTCATTATCATCCAATACCACATTACCGCCCTTCTAATGGTAAATAGTTGAGAAAATTTGTATTCTCATTGAGTCATTGCCTTCCATTTGCAAAAACCTAATAGGCCTATAGTTATAAAAAGAATTCAACCATTTTGAAAACATCTGTTGTTGGGTTAGATATGATTGTCATTTTGGGCTTAATGAATGAACCTAAGAGGTTACTTCACAAGTCACGACTAACGAGTCATGACTCATGACCCGTTAGTTAACGTTGATTTCATTCAAATGATTTTAGGTTAGGTATTCATGGTCCACTAAAAACATTAGAAAACCCTAAAGTCCTCAACGGTGATTTTTATCAATGATTTAAGGTTAAATATTCATCATCCACTAAAAACATTAGAAGACCCTCTTCACATGAGGACATTACAATTACTTAATTTTTTAAAGCAACCAGCCAACTAAGCAAGCGAGGTCTTATCGGCTTATCTTAAAAGAGTGGCCATAATTTCTCATTTGGTCTTTTCTCCGAGTTCCACAACTACATTCCAAGGAATTTGGTGCTATCTAAAGTTCACAGGTACTCGATTTATAATTCAAAATTAGAAATTAAATTTTTTCACTAAATACCAAAGTTCTAAATTAAAACAGAACTCCCAAAATAACCAGAGCTCAATCCCAAAATACTGGGAAAAAAAAAAAAAAAAGGGTAAGATCGCTCAGTAGAGTATAATCGACACACACAGGATAAACCTGTTTTCCGGTCTGTTGAGCTTGATTTTTCAATAGTCATCAATGCGATCAAACCATCCTTAATCTAACTATTCATAATCAAATTAATAAAATCAAGAATTTGATACAATATACCAAAAAGAGGGGTCCAAATTTGAAGTAAATGAATTCAAATTAGGACTAATAAAACCCTCAAAAATTGGAGAAATTAAATATATGCCTCCAGAACAAAGCATTACAAGAAATCGATCCGAAGATCTCACAACTTGCAGCCGAAAGGGAAGGCATTTCTTAGAAATTGATAATTAATTAAAGTTGAAAATGAGAGAAAAATTGACTTACCAAATTGTGTTGAGCTGTGAATGCAGTGAAGATTCATAGGTTTGAGGATTGTATTATATACTACTTTCATATATTTGCCAGCTTAAACCCTAAATAGTTTAGGGTTTTATGAAGGATAAAGCCCACCTTTTAAACTCAATTAGGCCCTTTTTGTGTAGCATTCACAGGCTTCGGCTCATTTCTTCAGAGGCCCATCTCATTAATTATGTTTTTAAGGGGTCAAGTAGAAGAAGGTGGTCCAAAATATAGTTTCATTATTTTCTTAATATTTGTACTCTATATATAACAATTTGATTTTTATGTTGTTAATAAATTAACTTTGGATAGCGATGTAGCTATTTATGTATTAGTAATAAAATTTTACGTGTAAAAGTTAATTTTTTATGAATATATACTGATTAATTCAATAATTTCTTGCTATAGACACCCATTTGTGTCTCCCTAAAACCAAACCCGGTGATGAGTGCCTTTCACGTCGAATCATAATCGAATGAAGTGAAAGTGTGGAAAGTTTAGTGTTGCGGATAGTTTTAATTTCTTTTATCTTCTCTCTGTTTTTGAAAACTTATTTTAAGAAAACAGTCAATCCAGTTTAGTTGGTCCATGATATGGGTCCAATACTAGTGTAGTTGGATGGGGCTTGACAAGAGCTTTCCAACGATATATTATAAGCCTAATTCTGATGAATATTGAGGAAGTTATGTCCAATTTACTGAACTGGGCCCGTTTTGAGCCTTATATGCGGTCCAATGATCTATGGGAGGGCCTAATATAGATTTATCATTCCTAATGCAATTAGGAAGGGTTTTAATCTTCTAGATTCTTCTAGAAGGTTCTTTTCATTCGTAATTTAATTAGCATTGATAAATTGACTTTTGTTGACTTTTTAGAGTTTTAATTAGAATCAAAGAACTTTTTTTGAGGAAAATACGATTTTATACTCCTATACGACAATTTTTATCTGATTTTAAGAAAACGCGTGAATTTCTGAATCAGCGCCAAACGCCAGCTGTTGCGCCTGGCGCTAATGTTGGCGTCTGGCGCCAATAGTCAGCGTTAGCGCTAATCAGATTTTATCTGCGCCAGAACTCTGTTTTGATATTTTATCTTTTTGGCTGATTTTCTTTATAAATAATCTCGTAAAAACTCCGTTTTCATTCATCAACAATCATTAGTTTTCACCTACAATCATCAATTCTCATCAAGTCTTATTCTTTCTAATTCTCACCAACTCTCATCAAGAAATTCTTAATTACTCTTTCTTTCTCTCTCTTTTTTCTAAACTAACTTTTCTCAAATACAAAATTCCGCATTCGCAAGACTTAGATACACCTAGCCATATTCGAAGTTGTCTTCGCCCTATACGTGAAAGGTTTTAATTTCTGAGGGTTTGGTCCCAAATCTCTCTTTCAATTATTTAATTTAATTGTTGTTTATTATTTTCTTTGAAGTTACTAACGCGTGTATTTTGTTATTAGAAAGAGGTACGAGGCATCCAAATAAGTACTTTAATGGTTTTTATTGATGTTATTATATAGAAGTCATGCTTAGATTGTTATTTTGATTCCTAGTCATGTTAGTATGTTTTCCTTAATTTGATGTTTAGGGTGACAACAATAAATTCCTAGTATCATGTCTAGGGTAATTTTAATATCAACTATGATTAAAAGTATGATGCCTTTTATTTTTTTCCTAATATTTATGATCGTTAGTATCATGTTAGGGTTAAAGCTTTGATCTTTATTGTTTAGTGACATGCTAGGGTTTGTTATTAATCTTGTTAGTATCATACTATCATGCCTAGGATCTTGCTATTATTATGCTTTAACATTATTATGATTATTTTTATGATTATAATTGTTATAGTTATTGCTATGATGATTATTTTTATAATTGTTATTATGATTATTATGTTGCTTGATTTTTATTGTTATTGCTTGATCACACCTTTTATGCATGTTTAAAGGGAATTTGTACTTGTAATCACGCTTAATAAGATAATTAATAATCTTGTTTAGGGTTAATTTGATTATAATTCAAGTGATCGTCAATAATAGTTTTATTTGTGCATTAAATTCAACCAACATAGATAAATAGGTTTAGGGTTAAAATCCTATTGCTTGCATGTTAGTCAAAAAGCGCACATGAATACGATCTGAATAAAGTAGAGGCCTATTATTAGGGCAAGTTCAATCTCTTTTAGGTTGGATTTGTACCTTCATCCCCGAACCCTATTTGGTTTAAGACCTTATGGAGTTGACGATCTCTTGGATCGTTAAGGGGTGTAACCTTCACCTCGTGAACGGTTTACAAGTTCCTAAAACTTGTTGGCGACTCTTTTACTCTATCTTCTTTCCCTTTGGACGCCACCGCCCACCGTACTTTAGTGAATAATCACAGTGGGGTTCAAACTAGGGGATTAACGCTTGAAATATTCCCCACACTTGCATAATGATGTTTGTTGATATACTTGTATTAGTTAAAATTTACAATAATAAGTTCAGTTTAATAAAATATATATTTTAATATAGGTTGCCCAAATTCAAATTACAACTAAAATAATAAGATCTAATAAGTTTGGGTAAGTTCAGATAAGGTGAATAGAACACACCCTATTATGTTAATCAAAGTTGAATCGTTATTAAAAAATTGTGGAGTATAGCTATCAATTCGGGTAAACGGGTCGGGTTTGGGTCGGGTAAGAGTGGGTCGGGTCAACTAGGGTCGGGTTAATTCGGATTAATTCCATAACCTATGCGGGTCGGGTTTGGGTCGGGTAATGCTTGAGTCGGGTCACGTCGGGTCATACTTCTTATCGGGTTTGGGTCAGGTTTAGGTCGGGTTAATAACAGGTTGGGTTACATTCGGGTCGGGTGAACAATAGGTCGGGTTTAATTCGGGTTTTCACGAGTTAAAACGGGTTAGGGTAATTCTCGGGTTCGGTTCAAGTCAATAACTAGCGGGTTAGAATCAAGTTGGGTCATTCTTGGGTTTGAGTCGTGTTCGGTTCAAGTCAATAATTTGCGGATTATAATCAGGTCGGGTCATTTTCAAGTCGGGTCATTCTCGAGTTCAAGTCGGGTTCGGTTCAAGTCAATAATTTGCGGGTTATAATCAGGTTGGTAATTTCCAAGTCGGGTCATTCTCGGATTCAAGTCGGGTTATGTTCATGTCAATAATTTGCAGGTCACAATCAGGTCGGGTCATTTCCAATAAGTTAGGTCATATTCGGGTTCAACTAACTATAAATAGATAATAATAATTTTTATCAAGCTAATTATTTCCTTTGACTATAATATATATGACAAATATATACTCCCTCCGTTTTTAAATACTTGCTCCATTTCTCCATGCGCGGAGTTTTAGGAGAAATTGGAGAAAGTAATAAAATATGGAGGTAGTGAGGTTGGTGGAAGAATAAAAAAATGTAAAAAGAAAAAGTAGTGGAGAGAATTGGAAGAGAGAGAATATGAAATTAATAAAATATGGTTTATAGTAGGTCCACTAGGTAAGAGAAACTAATTAAATATTGTTAAAGCTATCCAAATAAGGAAATGGAGCAAGTATTTAAAAACGGCCAGAAAAGGATAGTGGAGCAAGTATTTAAAAACGGAGGGAGTACTAGGGAACTATAGTCTATAATTTAGGAAGATAATTATCTCCTTTAACCATACAACAAATATATACTATATTTAACTCTTAAATTTGAGGATGATGCTCCTTTCTTATGCTAGCCTGGACCGACTTGGTCTCCCTAGACTAAATGCTTTGATCAACAATAATAAGAAGGTCTAAATTGCATTTAAGGTGGTTTGAAATCGAGTCAGGAACAATTAAGGTTGAATTTAGTTCAGGTCAATAACAAGTCGTGTTAATTTCGAGTAGGGTTAGTAACAGATCGGGTTGAATTTTTGGGTCGGGTAAATACTAGGTCTGATAAAATTTGGGTAGGGTCAATAACAAGTCGGATGAATTTGGGTCAGGTCAATAATAAGTCGGGTTGATTTGATATCAAGTTTGAAAGAGGTTGAGTTAAATTCGGGTCGGGTTAGGAACGGGTCGGGTCGGGTTGAATTCAGGTCAAGTTAGTAACAAGTCAGGTTAAATTCGGGTTTTGACGGGTTAAAATGAGTTAGGGTCAATTTCGGTTCTAGTCGGGTTCAGTGCAAGTTAATTAAATTAGCCGTTGTAAACCGGTAAATCGGTGAAAGTTGTAAACCGATAAATTGACCGTTTAACAACAAATTGGATGGTTCCACACACCCAATTGGACTCCCGTAGGATATTAAGGACCATGGTAAACATTTCGGTAATTTTTATTTCCAGGCAAAAAAAAAGTCAAAAAAATTCCAAAATGGAAGCCTAATATCCACGCTTTTTGAGAAATTTTGGAGGTTTCTGGGCCCGGTGTCGAAAAGTCTTGAAATTTTATAGGATACATATCAGGGTCATATTATGCCGTTTGGAACCATATATGATCATTATTTATTGTAATATATGTTCGTGGTAGGCTTGAATAAATAAAATCGATGCAAGTTGTAAACTGATAAATTGGTCGTTTAAAGGCAAATTGGATGGTTCCACCCACCCAATTGTATTCCCAGAGGGTATTAGGGACCATGGTAAAATTTTCGGCAATTTTTATTTCCAGGTGAAAAAAAAGTCAAAAAATTCCAAAATTGAAGGCTAATATCCACGTTTTTTTGAAAACTTTAAAGGTTTCAGGGCCCTGTATAGAAAAATTGATATTTTAGGTGATACATCTCGGGGTCATATAATGCCGCTTGGAACCATATATGATCATTAGATGTTGTCATAAATGTTCGTAGTATGCTTAAATTAATGAAATTCGTGCAAGTTGTAAACCGGTAAATTGGTCTTTTAAAGGCGAATTGGATGGTTACACCTACCCAATTGGACTCCCGGAGGGTATTAGGGAGCATTGTAAACATTTCGGCAAATTTTATTTCCGGACGTAAAAAGCCAAAAAATTCCAAAATCGAAGACTAATATCCACGTTTTTTGAGAATTTTTTTAGGTTTCTGGGCCAGGTGTCGAAAAAGTCTTGAAATTGTAGGGGATACATCTCTGGGTCATATAATGCCGTTTGGAACCATATATGATCATTATTTGTTGTCATAAATGTTCGTGATAGGCTTGAGTTAATGAAATCGGTGCAAGTTGTAAACCGGTAAATTGGTCGTTTAAAGGCAAATTGGATGGTTCCACCCACCGAATGAGACTCCCGGACGGTATTAGAGATCATGGTAAACATTTCGACAATTTTTATTTCTGGGCGAAAAAAGTCAAAAATTACAAAATTAAAGGCTAATATCCACGTTTTTTGAGAAATTTTGGAGGATTCGGGACTCGATGTCGAAAAGTCTTGAAATTCTAGGAGATACATATATGCGTCATATAATTCCATTTGGAACCATTTATGATCATTATATATTGTTATAAATGTTCGTGGTAGGCTTGAATTAATGAGATCGGTGCAAGTTGTAAACCGGTAAATTGGCCTTTTAAAGGCAAATTGGATGGTTCCACCCACCCAATTGGACTCCCGGAGGGTATTAGGGACCATGGTAAAAATTTAGGCAATTTTATTTTCGGGCGAAAAAAGTTAGAAAATTTCAAAATTAAAGCCTTAAAATTTTGGAGGTTTCGGGGCCCTGGTGCGAAAAGCCTTAAAATTTTAGGGGTACATCTCGGGGTAAGATAATGTCATTTGGAACTATTTATGATCATTGTATGTTGTCATAAATATTCGTAGTAGGCTTGATTTAATGAAATAAGTGCAAGTTCTAAACTGGTAAATTAGCCGTTTAAACGCAAATTGGATAGTTCAACTCACCCCATTGGACTCCCGGAGGGTAATAGGGACCATGGTAAAAATTTCGGCAATTTTTATTTGCGGGCGAAAATAAGTAAAAAAATTCAAAAATTGAAGGCTTTTTATCCACGCTTTTTGAGAAATTTTAGAGGTTTCTGGGCACTGTGTCGAAAAGCCCTTGAGATTTTAGGGAATACATCTCGGGGTCATATAATGACAATTGGAACCATATTTGATCATTATATGTTGTCATAAATGTTCGTGGTAGGGTTGAGTTAATGAAATCGACGCAAGTTGTAAATTGGTAAATTGTCGTTTAAAGGCAAATTGGATGGTTCCAACCACCCAATTGGACTCCTGTAGGGTATTAGTGACCATGGTAAACATTTCGGAATTTTTATTTCCGGGAGAAAAAAAGTCAAAAAAATTATAAAATTGAGGGCTTATATCCACGCTTTTTGAGAAATTTTGGAGATTTGAGGTCCGGTGTCAAAAGGCCTCGAAAATTTAAGGCATTCATCTCGCGGTCATATAATGCCGTTTGGAATCATATATAACAATTATATGTTGCCGTAAATATTCGTGGTAGGTTTGAGTTAATGAAATCGTTGCAAGTTGTAAACCGGTAAATTGGCCGTTTAAAGACAAATTGGACTGTTATGTCCTCCCAATTGGACTCTCAGATGGTATTAGAGACCAGGATAAACATTTCGGCAATTTTTATTTTCAGGCGAAAAAAAGTAAAAAAAAAAAAATAAAAAATTGAAGGCTAATATCCATCTTTTTGAGAAATTTTGAAGTCTTTTGAGCCTAGTGTCTAAAAGTCAATCTTGAAATTCCAGGGAATACATCTCGGGGTCATATAATGTCGTTTAGAACCATATGTAATCATTATTTGTTGTCATAAATGTTTGTGGTAGGCTTGAGTTTATGAAATCGGTGTAAGTTGTAAATCTGTAAATTGGTCGTTTAAAGGCAAATTGGATGGTTCCACCCACCTAATTGGACTCCCGGAAGGTATTAGAGTCCATGGTAAACATTTCGGCAATTTTTATTTCTTGGCGAATGACAAGGTAAAGTCGTATCCCCTAATCAAAAATAAATACCTAAGTCCTCTAAGTAAGGTAGATAGGGAATTAGGGTCGAACTCCACAGGGAAACAAGTCTTTTTACTCCTAATTAATTATTATAATCTAAATTATCTAAGTAAACAATATTTTTGGGAATAAAGTCTATACTACGAAGAATAAGTTTAGGGTACAGGTTCACCAATAATTAATATTCCGGGATAAAACATAATAACTAATCTGATGACTTTGAGATCTTGGAGGAGGCTTCATCAATGCCTAAGAAAAACAAAAAGCAGCTTGGGAGGAGGCTTCATCAACTGTGAAGTGTGAATTTGTGAAAACATCAGCTTTTTTGAGAATAAAATATCAGAATTTTGTTTTAATGAAATCAGCGGGTTCTTTTTTTTTTTTGAAACAAAAATCAGCAGGTTCTTTTTTTTTTTTTGAAACAAAAATCAGCAGGTTCTTTTTTTTTGAAACAAAAATCAGCAGGTTCTTTTTTTTTTGAAACAAAAATCAGCAGGTTCTTTTAATAGATAAAAACATCACTTTTTTTTTAATGAAAAAAGTTAACTTTTTTAATAAAAGCAGCAGGTTTAACTCGTTGAAGTCCATATTATTAAAGGTTTATTTTTTTTTTAAAAGAAAACAAACATATATATATATATTAAAATTTAGGGTACCCGAGGAGGGTACCCAGTATAAACGGGTACCCGATAAGCGGGTACCCGCTTTTAGCGGGTCGGGTAATGGGCCGATAGAATAACTACCCGCACTTCCGGGTACCCGCACTTCCGGGTACCAGGTTATGAGCACCCCTACTCGCAATTTACTAGATCTAAGTTCCTATTAAAAATAACCTTTAATATTAAATTAACATCTGCTCGATTCATCAATTCAATATTGCTAAACATTCACAATCAAATTACATCTGCTCGATTCATAATCTAATTGCGAAAAATTAAAACAATTCAATAAGAAATTATCATGCAATACCAATAATAAATAATAACAAATTATCCCTTCATATTAATTATGGATCCCCATAAACCCTAGAATGAAACTACTCAGACATAATCATAACTAAACTAATCAAATAAATAAAACAAAACATAATCAAATAAGTAAATGAACTAGCTGAAATTAAAGGAGAAGAAATTGTTACCAAAGGAAATCTGAATTAATGGAAGTAATTAAGAACAAGAGTTGAGAGAGAATTTAAAAGAGAGAAATATCCTAAGTAGAGAGAGAAAATCTAAAAAAGAAGGTAAACCAAAATTATGTACACAATTCATACTTAAACATTTCTCAAAACAAAAATTAAAACTAAACTAATCAGGTCTGAGAAAAAC